>NC_027755.1:37098215-37107061 GCF_000695525.1 Brassica oleracea var. oleracea | reverse complement strand
TTTTTTTTTTTTTTTTTTTTTTTGAAACAAATTTAAATATCTTAACTACGTCTCGTTTTTGTGGGTAAACATTCTAATTAATAGCAGAAACAGTTCACAGGTCTGTCTTACACTGATGGGTTGCTTCTGGTTCTCACGCCACAAGAGTGGAGGAAAGCCTTCAGAAGTTGATGGAGGTACATATATACATGATCTATGGGTTCTTGAATTATAAGGATTACTACTTTATGGTGGTTTCCTCTAACTTAGTGTGTATATATGCAAACAGAACTTTCAGTGTCAGACAAGGTAAAGATTTACAAATACAAAGAGATTCGTCAGGCTACAGATGATTTCAGTCCCATCAATAAAATCGGAGAAGGAGGTTTTGGTCCTGTATACAAGGTAAATGATAAAAAAAGATCATTTGCTTATATTTGCTTACTCTTCTTTTTTCAAATGCTCTCTTCATCTTCTTAACTCTCTGGGGGAACAAAATTTTGATGAGTAGGGTTGTCTTAGAGACGGAAAGGTGGCAGCTATCAAAGTCCTGTCGGCTGAATCAAGACAAGGCGTTAGAGAGTTCTTGACTGAGATCAATGTTATATCAGAGATACAGCATGGGAATCTGGTCAAGTTATATGGATGCTGCGTGGAGGGGAATCACAGGATCCTTGTTTACAATTATCTCGAGAACAATAGCCTTGACAAGACGCTTCTAGGTGATTCTCGTAGTCTATGGGGGTTGTAATGTCACTTCTAAGTTCTAACCGAATGAATGTTTTTTTTTTTCAGTTGGGGGCTACACTCAGAGTGGAATAAAGTTTGATTGGAGTACACGGGCCAACATTTGCATTGGTGTTGCTAAAGGTCTTTCCTTTCTTCATGAAGAAGTAACACCACACATAGTTCATAGAGATATCAAGGCAAGCAACATTTTACTTGACAGAGACTTGTCCCCCAAGATATCTGATTTTGGACTCGCTAGGCTTATGCCACCGAACATGACTCATGTCAGCACTCGTGTCGCCGGTACACTGTGAGTTCCAAAATGTTTATATTTCCATTTTCTTCTTATTCTCGCTGAAAATTGCAGGTCTTAACATGTGTTCACATTTGTTATAGTGGTTACTTAGCGCCAGAGTATGCGGTTAGGGGACAGTTGACACGTAAAGCCGATATATACAGCTTTGGTGTCCTTCTTATGGAGATAGTCAGTGGACGAAGTAACAAAAACACACGGTTACCCACAGAATATGAATATCTTCTAGAAAGAGTAAGCTCTTTTTTATCTGGTCTAGTTCGCAATGTCTAAGCTCTTACTTTGAGGGATAACATTGTCTTGTATTCCACAGGCTTGGAAACTTTATGAGCGGAATGAGCTAGTGGATCTTGTTGATACAGGGTTAGACGGACTCTTTGACGTAGGGGAAGCTTGCCGGTACCTAAAAGTAGGTCTTTTGTGCACGCAAGACAGTCCTAAGCTAAGGCCAAAGATGTCCACAGTGGTGAAGTTGTTAACGGGGGTGAGGAATATAGACAACAAGAAAATAACAAGGCCGGGTTTGATATCTGATTTTATGGACTTGAAAGTGAGAGAACCGGTCGAGACAAAGGCAGAGGAAGTGAACAGACACAACTACACAAACCCTTCTTCTTATAATGTCTCGTCTAGCTCCGGGACTGGAGAGAACTCAAATGCTTACTCATCAGGGGGTTCATCAGCTAATCCCGCTTGTTCATTCAGCATTAACGTTTAGAAAAGAATATAGTTTTTTTTTTCTGTTTTGTTTTTGAGAAATAAATAGGAGAAAAAGTGTGATGTCTCTGTGTGTCTCATCATCATCTTCTTCTTTTTCTTGGATTCAAACAGGGTTTTCTGTTAGATTATGCCTCATTGTTGTTAAAGTTATCTTCACTTGCAATTTGCAAACAAAGATTTGAGTGTATATATATAAGTTTGAAATTGAACCTGATTCGAGTGTATGTATATTATACTCTTTCAGATTCACGAAGATTAAAGTTTTATAGTTTTTTTTTTTGATAATCCGTCTGGCCACTGGCGCCAGCCACATGGATGGTTAAACCTGACTTGGCGCGGATTCGGACCCACAGCACACCCACCACTTCAAGCGCACCTCAAGTGACATTTGGGACGCCATGCCCCACCCAACCACACCGACAATACCAAAAACAACTAGTCTTATGCATAATTTATAAAAATATTATTAGTAATTGTGTTAATTAATATGAATAAAATGGTAAATAAAAAATAACTGAAAACATAAATTACTATCTTTATGAAACAAATAAAAATTTCAAGATTACTATTTTCATAGAACGGATGAAGTATAAGATTTGACGGTTCTACTTGCATTACATTTACTTCTATGAAGATTTATGCATGGTTCCATAAAGATATTTAGTTATGTAAGTTTTTCAAACATTTCCAAATTCCGCTTTATAATTTATTCCAAAATAAAGTTTGGAGTAAAAAAATGCTCCATTCATATGGAGTAGAAAATGGATATATTCCATAAATAGAGTATTTTTTTTGTTCACTATTCTATTTTCACTCTAATAATGTAGTAGGATTTGTGTAAAATTAATTCCATTATGAATTTTTACATTAGAGATATTATTAATTCGTTACTCGAAACTCAGATCAAGTGTAAAATCATTAATTATATTTTCATCAAATTAGTAAAAGGGCTTCCACATAATATAAAGTTATGATTCAATCGAGTCTACTCTAGTTTATAGCCCACCCAAAGAAAAAAATCAGAGCAAGTAAAAACTGGAAAAAAAATTATAATAAATCTGTCATTACTAGATACTCTCTCAATTTCAATTTAGTTGCCGTTGTGAAGTAATTTTTTTGTTTCAAAAAAATATTCTTAAAATTTCAATGAAAAAATTATTAACAATATTTTTAATTAATTTTTATTGGTTGAAATATGATTATGATGTTT
This sequence comes from Brassica oleracea var. oleracea, assembly GCF_000695525.1. Classification (NCBI taxonomy): domain Eukaryota; kingdom Viridiplantae; phylum Streptophyta; class Magnoliopsida; order Brassicales; family Brassicaceae; genus Brassica; species Brassica oleracea. Next base: position 37,104,110 of record NC_027755.1, on the reverse strand, counting down.
TAAGGTCATAATGATGTTTTTATTTTAAAGTCCGGTAAAAATTAACATAATATAGATAATGATGTTTTTATTTTAAAAATATGTAAAATTGAATGTTTTTTTTGTGTAAACCTAAAACACAATTAAAATGAAATGGAGGGACTATACGATAAGTTACACCGGAAATATAGGAACCTAGATTCGAAGAAATCACATAAAAAATCCATTTTTAGGTCACATCACCAGACTTCATTGTGCGTTGTGGAGAATCAGTCATCGTAATCACCAGTAACCTTTTGGTGTCCGTGTGATCTCGTGTGGTAGATTTTTATTTAGCTCCGAAACCAACAAAGATGGTTCACGACAAGTTTCGTAATCAGCAGAGATGGCTCTTGTTTCTACTTCATGCACGGACCTGCAAACGTCCAGGAGTGAAGTGCCAGGGGGGAAATTGCGTTACTGTTCAGAAGCTACTGAGTCACATGAACAGTTGTGTAGAGCCTCAGTGTTTGTATCCTCGTTGTCATCGCACAAAGTCGTTGATTAGCCACTATACAAACTGCAAGGATCTTCGGTGCCCCGTCTGTGTACCAGTGAGGACATACCGTAAGCAACAAGCTAATGAGCGTGCTTACGGTATCAAAAGCAGTAAAGTGGACAAAGCTCGAGTATCAAACGACTCAGTACGGGCCTCTGCTGGAGCTGGTTCTGGTGCTCCTCATTGTGCTGATACTTCCGATAACTTGAAACTCCGAGAGGACATGAGAACGCTTGTGTAAGCCTTGCTTCTTCCCACCATATTGCATTACTTTGAGTTCATGTTGTATGCTGGGCTGAGATTAATGATCAAACCTGCCTGTTATAAATTCTTTTAGTTTTCGAGATTTTTTTTGGTTATAACTTCATGGGGGACTATTTCTAATTGACCCCATTGATCTTCCAAGTGTTCCACTTTTAACATGTTACATTTACATGAACCTAGTAGTATTAAAAAATATTTTTACAAATTTGAGAACTTCTTTCTATGTAAATTATTTTAAAAAAATTTGTGACTAAAGACCAATGTTTCAGTTGGTTATGCTCAGGACAACCGCTGAATGAACCAGCCTTCAACTTTTAGTTTACACCATTTGTGTCTGTCTGTCTACCATGTCACGTATGTCTCGTTAGTATGGTCTCAATGTGGGCTAGGGACATGATCCAACTGATTACTGTCTTGGCTGCATTACTGATATTTTCTTTTATGCTTAATTACTGCTAAATTTAGTATTCTATTCCCTTTAGATTTTCTTGATAGTTACTTCGTGGTGGGCTGTTTTTAACTGAGTCTCCTTGATCTTCAAGAGTACACGCGAAACCTTTTGTAAAGCCTTCAACATTTTAGCTACACTGGTTCTTCTTGCACCGATTTCACTGTCAGTTAATTATCTCAATCTGAGCTAGGAATGGTTGAACTTATTTTTGACTTTTTGGATACGTAACCTGCATGTCGGCTCTGTTTTTATTTTCCTCGATTCCAACTATGTCACGTTGGTGTTTTTTTATCGTTGACTAATTATCTTTCCCTTGGTATATCCTTGAGAATTCATTAACGAGGGATTCTCTTCTTACTGATTTTTCCAGCCTCAGCGAGGTACAGAAACAGAATCCACGTGCAGCTGATGATGCATCAAAGGTAAGTATCTAACACAAAGGTATTTACACAACTTTGATTTACTAAGGCATTCCAACTAAACAAGACTGTCTGAAGCTTTATTAGCTGCATGCTCTCACTTTAAAAGATCTTTCTCTCGTTTGTGACACTTAATTTTATAACTTCAAATTTACAGGAGGCTTACACTAACCCATCAACCCTCGTTTCTCGTTGGTCAAGCTTAAGAAAAAGGATGAAATTGAATGATTACAATCTGATTCAGCAAAATGCCAACTCTTCTGCACCTGGGACAATGATAACAACCGCTCCTGAAGTTTATGCTGAGACCACGATGGTACGTGATCATAATAGACCTATATATAATAATCGCTCATAATCTTAAAACTAAGAGACGACTATTTGTTGTTTTATGCAGGAGATAGAGAAGGTTCCTGAGAACATAGATCAGTTGGAGATAGAGGTGGCAGAAATTCTGATGTCCCTGAGGGTTTATCGCTGAAACATGATCCGAATGTTTTTTAATTACTTCTGTTACAAGTAATGATGAAATCATATAAGTGTAATTCCATGCTTCAGTATTTACATTTGCTACCGCATTGCTTGTAAGATCGTACGTACCAATGGTGACACGGGTTATAATTTGTTTCCGGTTTGATCTTTGAATATTTTTCAGGGTTTCGAGTATTTTTTGGCTCTCCGGATACTTCAGGTCTTTTTCCGGTCTTAAATATCTGAACCGACCTGAACACAAAATATACTTAAAAGTTACATGTATTTTAACTGTAGATTAGAACCATTTTATAAGGAAATGACTCATATCCGAACCAAAAACTTCTAAATATCTAGTTGGTCCTCAATGTCTAGGACTCGAAGGATCCGAACTCGATAAGTTTGTAAAAAATGCTCCATTCCTATGAAGTAGAAAATGGATTTATTCTATAAATAGAGTAATCGTTTTATTTTTACATTATTTAATTTTTCACTCTAACAATATAGTAGGATTTGTGTAAACTTAATTTCATTATGGAGTTTTACATTGGAGATAATATTAGCTCGTTACTCCAAACTCATATCAAGTGTAGAATCATTAATTATCTTTTCATCAAATTAGTAAGGGGGCTTCCACAGAATATGAAGTTATGATTCAATGGAGCTGCTACTGGAGTCTAGAGCCCACACAAAGAAAAAAATCAGAGCAAGTAAAAAAACTGAAAACAAAAAATTTATAATAAATCTTTCACTTACCAAATACTCTTTCCGTTTCAGTTTACAATAAAATTTCGTTTCAAAATAAATCGTTTTAGGATTTCAATGTAAAATTTATTAATAATATTCTTCAGTTTATTTATTTTTCTATTAGTTGAAATATGTTTAGGTATATAAGTAAATATATTTTTATTTTGAAAATATGCAAAATTAAATGTGTTCTTAATGTAAATCTAAAACAACAATTAAAATGAAATAAGAGAATAAGATATAAGTTTCACAGGAAATATAGGAACCCTAGATTCGAAGAATTCACATAAATAAATCCATTTTTAGGTCTCATCACCGGACTTCATTGTGCGTTGTGGAGAATCAGTAATCGCAATCACTAGTAACCTTTTGGTGTCCGTGTGATCTCGGGAGGTAGATTTTTATTGAGCTCTGAAACAAACAAAGATGGTTCACAACAAGTTTCATAAACAGCAGAGATGGGTCTTGTTTCTACTTCATGCACGGACCTGCAAACGGCCAGGAGTGAAGTGCCCGGGACGAAATTGCGTTACGGTTCAGAAGCTACTGAGTCACATGAACAGTTGTGTAGAGCCTCAATGCTTGTATCCTCGTTGTCGTCCCACAAAGTCGTTGATTAGCCACTATGTAAAATGCAAGGATCTTTGGTGCCTCGTCTGTGTACCAGTGAGGACATACCGTAAGCAACAAGCTAATGAGCGTGCCCTGGCCGGTTTGAAAATCAAAAGCAGTAAAGTGGACAAAGCTCGAGTATCAAACGACTCAGTACGGGCCTCTGCTGGAGCTGGTTCTGGTGCTCCTCGTTGTGCTGATACTTCCGGTAATTTGAAACTCCGAGAGGACATGAGAACGCTTGTGTAAGCCTTGCTTCTTCCCACCATATTGCATTGCTTGTCTTTTAGTTGCCGCTGTACTAAGGTTTGAGTTCATGTTGTCTGCTGGGCTGAGATTAATGATCAAACCTGCCTGTTATAAATTCTTTTAGTGTTCGAGGATTTTTTTTGGTTATAACTTAATGGGGATTTCTAATTGACCCCATTGATCTTCCACATGTTCCACTTATAACATGTTACATCTACGTGAACCTAGTAGCGATCCTGAGATTTTGCTAGCTATAAACAATTTGGTACGAGTTTTTATTAAAAAATCATTTTTACAAATTTGAGAACTTCTTTCTATATAAATTATTTTTAAAATTTTTGGGACTAAAGACCAATGTTTCAGTTGGTTATGTCCAGGACTACCCCTGAATGAACCAGCCTTTAACTTTTAGTTTACACCATTTTTGTCTGTCTGCCATATCATGCATGTCTGGTTAATATGGTCTCAATGTGGGCTGGGGAGTGGGGACATGATCCAACTGATTACTGTCTTGGCTGCATTACTGTATATTTTCTTTTATGCTTAAGTAATGATAAATTTAGTGTTCTATTCCCTTAGATTTTCTTGATAGTTACTTCATGGTGGGCTATTTTTAACTGATCCTCCTTGATCTTCAAGAGTACATGCGAAAGCTTGTGTAAGCCTTCAACCTTTTTTAGCTAAACTGGTTCTTCTTGCACTGATTTCACTGTCAATTAATTATCTCATTCTGAGCTAGGAACGATCAAACTTATTACTTTTTGTGGATATGTAACCTGCATGTCTGCTCTGTTTTTATTTTCCTCGATTCCAATTATGTCAAGTTGGTGTTTTTTTTATCATTGACTAATTATCTTTCCCTTGGTATATCCTTGAGAATTCATTAACGAGGGATTCTCTTCTAACTGATCTTTCCAGCCTCAGCGAGGTACAGAAACAGAATCCATGTGCAGCTGACGATGCATCAAAGGTAAGTATCTGTATGTTACTAGAAACTTAGATGAGGATACTCTTTATTAAATGTCTAAAATAAAGGTAGTTACACAACTTTGAGATACTGAGAATTTCCAACTAAACAAGATTGTCTGAAGCTTAATTATTAGCTACATGCTCTCACTTTAGAAGATCTTTCTTTCGTTTGTGACACACTTTTATTACTTAAAATTTACAGGAGGATTAAGTTAAACCATCAGCCCTCAAATCTCGTTTGTCAAGCTTAATAAAGAGGATAAAATTGAATGATGACAATCAGATTCAGCAAAATGCCAACTCTTCTGCACCTGGGACTATGATAACAACCACTCCTGAAGTTTCTGAGACCACCATGGTACGTGATCATAATAGACCTATACTAGACATAATAATTGCTCCTAATCTTAAAACTAAGAGACGACTATTTGTTGTTGTATGCAGGAGATAGAGAAGGTTTCTGAGAACAGAGATCGGTTGGAGATGGAGGTGGCAGAGATTCTGATGTCCATGAGGGTTTATCGCTGAAACATGATCCGAATGTTTTTCAATTACTTCTGTTACAAGTAATGATGAAATCATATAAGTGTAACTCCATGCTTCAGTATTTACATTTGCTACCGCATTGCTTGTAAGATCGTACGTACCAATGGGTTACAATTTGTTTCCGGTTTGATCTTTGAAAGAGTATTTTTCGGCTCTTTGGGTACTTCGGATCTATAATATCCGAACCGACCTGAACACAAAATATAGTTAAAAATGTATTTTAATTGTAGATCCGAACTGATTCATATCTGACAGAAACTGACCCGAATCTAAACTGAACATTTATAAATATCTAATTGGTCCTAAATGTAAGGATCCGGACTCGATAGGAACCGATGCTAGGCGTATTATGATTATTGTTTTGTAACTCTCAGTACCAAAAAGAAAAGAAACAAAACTACAAGGGTAAAGAATGTAAATTATGAGGACATTATTGTATGTGGATCGGACGGTCAGGAACGCAATCTATCACCCGACACTTCTCCCTCGTCTGTTGGATTCTCTCTCTCGACCTCGGTTTCCCCCAATTAAATTTTCCTTTATGTATTCAGACATGAAAAGAAACATAAAGGTAATTGTTATTTAATGTGTCTTTTTTTTTTTTTTTTTTTTAATTTAAAAAAAAAATCAAAACAAAAAATCCATAAAAA
>NC_027755.1:37076815-37098157 GCF_000695525.1 Brassica oleracea var. oleracea | reverse complement strand
TTTTTTTTTTTTTTTTTTTTTTAACTTAAAACAAAAATCAAAACGAAAAATCCCTAAAAAAAAAAAAACAAAAATCCCCAAAATCGAGCCGAGCGCCATCCCCAATTCGAAGAAAGTCTCCGATTTCAAAATCGTTATCTTCATCGTCTAGGTTTCGGAATCTCTTCGTGGGTATTTGCTCGTTTGATTCGAAATTGTATTGTATTGTTTCTCGTCTTCCTTGGCTTGTGTGAGGGTCCGTTCACACGTGCGACATCACCGACTTTATTGCTCTGTTGTAACTGCGTTTCGATCATCCTAATCACTTAGTAACGTACCAAGTTTGCTTCTTTGTGCATCAATTTGAAGGTTGGATTGAGTTTCTAGGTTTATTTATTTATTTTATTTAGGGGTTTAATTCATATTATTTGAATGATACATTTTGTTTTCTTTGTTGGTTATTGCAATTGGGCTTTGTTTTTGCTTTGATCATCATAGTCTTATGATTGTTTTGTAGGAGCTGCTACACTGAGTGAGACCATTTGAAGAATAATTAAAAGTAGGAAATGAGCTTTCGGTCTAGGGTGGAAGAGTTATGCAGTGTCTGTTAGTGCTGGTTGCAAGAAGAGTTAGGACAAGGAGACGAAAGTTTAAGAAGTAACATGAATGTTCAGGCTCACTTGTCGGGACAGATGTCTGGGGGGCAGGTTCCAAACCAAGGGACTGCGCCGCAGAGTAATGGGAACTCTCAATTGCAGAATTTAGTCGGAGCTGGTGCTGGTACTGGTGCTGGTGCTAGTGTAGGGCCTTCACGTAACATTGTTGGTCCCATGGACCATGATATTTTGAAACTCAGACAGTACATGCAAACCCTTGTGTAAGCCTTCATCTTATATTGCTTATAATGGATTGAGTTGATGTTAATCCCAATGTGGAATGGGAATGATCGAAATGATTATTTTTCTTGGCTGCATTACTAATGTATATCTTCTTTGTTGATTAAGACCTGATACTTTAGTGTTTATGCTCCTTTTAGATTTTCTGATAATTACTTCATGGTTGACTGAGTCTCCTTGATCTTCCAGGTTTAACATGTTACAGCAGCGGCAACCATCACAGGCCGATGCTGCATCAAAGGCAAAGTATATGGATGTTGCTAGACGCTTAGAGGAGGGGCTGTTTAAGATGGCCGTCTCAAAGGTATCTCAAAATATTTCTGCCTCTACATCCAGCTTGTTGACTCATGTCATTCCTTAAGATTTTTCTTTTCGACTTATACTAACAGGAGGATTACGTGAACCGGTCAACCCTTGAGTCTAGGATTACGAGCCTAATAAAAGGCAGACATTTGAATAACTACAATCAGCGACATTCTAATTCTCCTTCTGTTGGAATGATGATACCTACTCCAGGATTATCACATGCTGGTGGGGGTACTACGATGATACCTACTCCAAGATTACCACATACTGGGGATAATTCTACTTCGATGGTTACACCCTCTGCTGATACTACTATAGCTGGAAACAACAGCAGTACAAGCAAAGCTGTCAACACTGGAAACCTTCTAGCTTCTGGTGGCATCCATGGAGGTTTGATCATAGATACTTTTCCTGGAAATTTTAATCTCACGAGTGAGTCTCTGACACCTTAGCAATTTCATTTCAGGTAATATGTCTAATGGTTACCAGAATTCACCGAGAAACTTTTCTCTTGGTTCAAGAGGGAACATGGGTTCTCAAAGAACTGCTCCCCAGATGATTCCTACACCTGGTTTCGTTAATAGTGGTACTAATAACAACAGTGGTGGATTTTCTGCTGAGCCCACGGTGGTACCTCAGTCTCAGCAGCAGAAGCAAAGGCAGGATACTGGTGGTCAAAATAGTCAAATGGTGTCTAACCAAATGACTGCTGGTCATAGACCGGACAACATGCAACCAAAGCCGGCTGGTGTGGCTAGTAACTCTGTTAATGGTGGTGTTGGAGTGAGCAAAAAAAGTGTAGACACAGGTAACTCTTCTTCTCTCTCTTTTTCGTCTGTCCTAATCATCTCATTTAATACGTATGGTCCTTTCTTGTACTTTGGCACTAGTACTAACCTATCAGAATATTTTAAAGTATGTTTCTTCATATTTCAGGGGAATGTTATAGAACAACAAATCCTGACAACAACCTTGGATCTAAAAATTTGCATGGAGCTGTAACATCGGTAGGGAAGATGCCAAGTGCTCAGAATATCAATGCAGCAAGTTTCCAGTCTGTGTCCAGAGCTAACTCTTCTCTGCATTCACATCAACAACAACAATTTCCGCAACAGCCTAATCAGATTCAACAACAGCAGCAGCAGCAGCAGAAATTTATCCAGCAAAAAACATTGAAGCAGCAGGCCCTGCAGCAACATAAGTTAATAAGCAAAGATGGTTCCGGGAAACCTCAGGTGGCTTCTGACGTTGTTACGAATGTTCAACATGAACCTGGAGTGCAGAGCCATAGTGAACCTTTGCACTCCCAAGCATCTGAACGACTCCAGCTTTCTCAGTTCCAGAATCAATATCAGAACCCGGGAGCAGACCGCTCTGCAAACGCTCAACATGTAGCAGTTACAAGTCAGAGTGATATATGCACGCTCCTTCCTCAAAATAGCCAACAGGTTCAGCAAATGATGCACCCGGGCTCTGATACAGTCCACAGTTTTAGCAACCTTGCTGTTGGAGTAAAATTAGAATCCAATCCACAGGATCAGTGGCCTTCCCAGTCTCAGGGAAACACTCAAATGTCTAATGGTATGTCGAGTGAACAGAACGTTCAGGAGGATTTTCGTGAAAGAGTTACCGGAACGGATGAAGCTCAACCTAATAATTTGATGGAAGGGTCTGTTATTGGTCAAATTCATACTTCCACCGCATCCGAATCCCACAGTCTGCAAAATGCAACTGGAACGGCATGTAGATATGGAAATCGCGATGTCAAGTTCCAAAATCAACAGAGATGGCTCTTGTTTCTGCTTCATGCACGGACCTGCAAACGGCCAGGAGTGAAGTGCCCGGGACGAAACTGCGTAACTGTTCAGAAGCTACTGAGTCACATGAACAGCTGTGTAGAGCCTCAGTGTTTGTATCCTCGTTGTCGCCCCACGAAGTCGTTGATTGGCCACTATAAAAACTGCAAGGATCCTCGGTGCCCCGTCTGTGTACCAGTTAAGACCTACCATCAGCAGCAAGCTAATGCGCGTGTCCAGGCCCGTTTAAAAAGCGAAAGCAGTGTAGTGAACGGAGCTGTAGTATCAAATGATTCACCATGCGCTACTGATGGAGCCGTTTCTGGTGCCCCTGGATGTACTGATACTGTAGGTAATTTGGAACCTTCATCAAAACGGTTGAAGGTGGAGCCTTCTTTTCCACCAGTGGTCCGTGAGAGTGAAGTTTGTGAAAGCTCCATTGTTCCCAAAGCAGAGACAGAACCATCTCAGGATGCTGAAAGAAAGGATCATATGCTGAGCGACGCACATGCGGCATTGAAGTCAGAGAAGTTGGAAGTGAAAGAAGAGATTCCTGATGTTTCTGTTCAAGCAGGATTCAGCATCAAAGAGATAAAACATGAAGCTGTTGAAAATGTTCCCAAACCTAGGCCTGTCAGTGAACCAGGTCAACATGATTTATCTGGTGCCTCGCTAAAGCAAGAAAACGTTAAAATGGAGAAAGAGCCGAAGGAAGAAGTTGTGGTGGAGTCTGCTGACGTTGTTGCATCAAAACCTGGAAAACCAAAGATAAAGGGTGTTTCTTTAACTGAAATGTTCACTCCCGACCAAGTGAGAGAACATATTCTTAGTCTTCGTCAGTGGGTTGGCCAGGTGTGCAATTGTATTGACTTCAAAAATTTACAGAAAAGCAATTTTTATTCATAGATTTATCCTTTTATTTTCTCTCCACAAGTATGTGCTCGCTGATGAATAATAACTTTTCTATTGATTTGTATTTCTTTCTGCAGAGTAAAGCCAAAGTAGAAAAGAATCAGGCCATGGAGAATTCGATGAGTCCAAATTCCTGCCAGTTATGTGCGGTGGAGAGGCTTACATTCGAGCCACCTCCTCTTTATTGCACTCCTTGTGGTGCTCGTATCAAAAGAAACGCAATGTACTATACTGTTGGAGCTGGTGAAACTCGTCACTACTTTTGTATTCCCTGTTTTAATGAATCACGAGGAGACACAATACTCGCTGAAGGGACTGCAATACCGAAGGCAAAACTCGAGAAAAAGAGGAACGATGAGGAGACTGAAGAAGCGGTAAAGTCCATTCATTCAGTAGAGTTGTATTAGTCATGTGTGTGTCCCCCTTTGTAGGTTTTCTGAGTTTGGTCTATTGCGCTACATGGTTTTGCAGTGGGTCCAGTGTGATAAATGTGAGGCCTGGCAGCATCAAATATGTGCTCTGTTTAATGGGCGGAGGAATGATGGAGGGCAAGCTGAGTACACCTGCACAAGGTGCTATATAACTGAGGTGGAGCAAAACGAGAGAGTGCCTTTACCTCAAAGTTCTGTTCTTGGAGCGAAAGATCTGCCGAAAACGATTCTCAGTGACCATATAGAGCAGCGTTTGTTTAAAAGGCTGGAGCAGGAAAGGATTGAGAGAGCCAAGGCTAAAGGAAAAAATTATGATGAGGTATTAAATGGCTGTAGTGCTTCTTCTTTGGAAAGAAGTTTACTGGTTGGTCACTCATTGTTTTACCTTTTTAACTGCCATTGACAGGTTCCAACTGCTGAATCCCTTGTGGTTAGAGTTGTTTTATCCGTTGACAAGAAGCTGGAAGTCAAATCTCGATTTCTTGAAATTTTTAGGGAGGATAATTTCCCTACTGAGTTTCCATACAAGTCCAAGGTGAGAATGATCCAGACACACCTCTGTTGTATTCACTTTCACGTTCACAGTTTCATTATTCCACTCTTCAAATAACAAAATTTCACTCTCCATATTTTATTTTGGCAGGTCGTTCTATTGTTCCAGAAGATCGAAGGTGTAGAAGTATGCTTGTTTGGGATGTATGTCCAAGAATTTGGATCCGAGTGTTCATCTCCTAATCATCGCCGTGTGTATCTCTCGTATCTGGATTCTGTGAAGTACTTTAGACCTGAGATTAAAACAGCTAGTGGAGAGGCTCTCCGCACTTTTGTATACCAAGAAATTCTTGTAAGTCCTGGTTTAAAGAAAGATCTGTGTGGTCTTTACATTGCATGGAGGTTTCATGAGTATACATTGATGCTTTTTTATTTTATTTTAGATTGGTTACTTGGAGTACTGCAAAATGCGTGGCTTCACTAGCTGCTATATATGGGCTTGTCCACCACTGAAGGGTGAGGACTATATCCTATATTGCCATCCAGAGATTCAGAAAACGCCAAAGTCTGATAAACTACGGGAGTGGTTAGTAAAAATTGCATTTAGTGATTTTTCTTCATAAATTTTTGGTATCCTTTACATCCTCCACTTGTTTCTGGTACAGGTACTTAGCAATGTTGAAAAAAGCTGCAAAGGAAGGAATTGTAGCGGAAACTACAAATCTATATGACCATTTTTTCTTGCAAACCGGTGAGTGTAGAGCTAAGGTTACGGCAGCTAGGCTCCCGTATTTCGATGGTGACTATTGGCCAGGTGCAGCAGAGGATATCATACAACAAATGAGTCAAGAAGATGATGGTAGAAAGGGAAATAAGAAAGGAGTACTCAAGAAACCCATTACAAAAAGGGCTCTGAAAGCGTGTGGCCAGTCTGGTCTGCCTGGGAATGCATCTAAAGATCTGCTGCTAATGCAGAAAGTAATCGTTTCCTCTCCTGCATAACAGCTTCGATTCTTTTGCATAGTTTTGTGTTTTACTTGTTAATATTGTTTCTGTTTGGTTTTAGCTTGGTGAGACCATTCATCCAATGAAGGAGGACTTTATCATGGTTCACTTGCAGCATTGTTGCAGGCATTGCTGTACACTGATGGTAACTGGAAACCGTTGGGTCTGCAGCCAATGCAAAGATTTTCAGTTATGTGATGGGTAAGTATTGTATAACTTGGAAGCTGAGGTTCTTACCTGATAGAGTGCTGCAGTTTCTGATATGTTATTCTACCGTTCAGGTGCTATAAGGCTGAACAGAAACGAGAGGACAGAGAAAGGCATCCTGTTAATCAGAAGGATCAACATACACTGCATCCTGTAAGTTGGCTTTAGCTTGTAATACACGTTACTTGTTTCTCTGTTTTTATTTTTATCTTACGAGACAGTTTTTTTTATATATTTATTTTGTAGGTTGCGATCACCGATATTCCAGCAGACACCATGGATAAAGATGAGATACTTGAAAGCGAGTTTTTCGATACGAGGCAAGCGTTCCTGAGTCTTTGCCAAGGAAACCATTATCAGTATGATACACTGAGGCGGGCAAAACATTCTTCCATGATGGTGCTTTATCACCTCCACAATCCAACCGCTCCTGCCTTTGTCACAACATGTAACGCATGCCACCTCGATATCGAAAGTGGCCAAGGCTGGCGATGTGAGGTTTGCCCGGACTACGACGTGTGCAATGCTTGTTACAGTAAAGAAGGCGGTGTTAATCATCCTCACAAGCTGACGAATCATCCTTCACTAGCTGATCAAGATGCTCAGAATAAAGAAGCTAGGCAATTGCGAGTCTTGCAGGTATTGCATCATCTTCTCTTTGCTCTAGGCTTCGTCTGGTTTTGATTACTAACGTTTTCATTGTTTTAATAATTTGCAGCTTAGGAAAATGCTTGATATTTTGGTGCATGCGGCGCTATGCCGTGCTATGTATTGTCAGTATCCTAACTGCCGCAAAGTGAAGGGGCTGTTCCGACATGGTATCCGTTGCACAATACGTGCTGCAGGTGGTTGTGTTCTTTGCAAGAAAATGTGGTATCTCTTGCAGATTCATGCTAGGGCCTGTAAGGAATCAAATTGCAATGTACCTCGATGCGGGTAATCTCCTCAGCTTCTGTCCCTTTCTAACATTTTTGGAATTGATTTCTTTGTATTGATCATTGTGTGTATATCTCTACTCAGGGACCTAAAGGAACATTTGAGAAGGTTAACGCAGCAATCAGAATCACGGCGCAGAGCAGCAGTTATGGAGATGATGAGACAGAGAGCTGCAGAAGTCGCTGGGACCTCCAGTTGATTAACTTGTATATATACTTATTTTCATTTAGGATCTAAGTAGAAGTGGAAAACTGATCTTCTTTCCGAAGGTTAAGAAGATAGAAGAAGAAGCTGGTGTGTCTCTGAGCTCCACTCGAAGCAAGTTATGGTAAGCAGCAGAAATAATAGAGTGTATATAATCAAATGGATCACAAACCAATGAAGCTATAGAGTCTGAAATATAATTGCGGCCTGACCAGAGCCTAAGTTGAGAGCATCTACGAAGATTCTTCTACATAAGTGGCACTTAGGCTGAGAAACTCTTCAAGTCACTGTGACTTGCTCTTCTTTTCGTAGCGCCTATAAAACGCCTTGGCAACGATCCTCTGACTATGTATAAGTAGTTTCTTAACTTTATAGGCAAGTAAGATGAAGGGAGTGTCCTATGGATACGTCTCTAACATTTTTGATGCTCTGTATTAATAACATTTTTCATATCTTCAGTTCAAATAGATTTTGGTTTAGCAGAAGTGACAGATTACCATGCAAAGTGAAGAAAGAAATCAAATAGAAAAATAAAGAGGAAAAGTGAGAGTGTACGTGGCTTGTTAATTGGCTCATAACTCGTATTACTGTTCAAGAATATATAAATCAGATTATTTGGTCTTCCACTTTTTTTTTTGTTCTACTTCTATTTTATAAAACCACCTGGATCACATGAAGACTTTCCATACTAAGAATACTCCGTTTTCACACTTCCACATTTGCTTCAATGTTGGATTTGATATTCAAAAGAAAAAAAAAAACCAAAGACCTGCGACAAAAGTTTCAGACCATGATGTAATTTTTTTTATTAGTTATGTATTTATAACTGGGTTCTCTTGTAACATTCATTTTGAAGGTTAAAAAAGAGAGGTCGTATGTCTATGTCTATGTCTATGTTAAATTTATGCCTTAAGCTTAGTTTCCACAAATTCAATAAAAAAAATCTAATAGCTTTCTTAAAACCAGTGCTTAAGTTATGTGGTTTGTGGTTTAACTCCAAAATTAGGTTTTCATCCAAAGATATAACATCCATCAGATTAGAAATAGTAAAATAGAATGTTTTTTCAACCCATTACATTATCTACTTTTTTTTTTTTTTTAGTTTCTTCCAAATATAAGGAAAAAAAGAGAAATCTCTACATCTCTGTTATATTTTCCTTGAATGGGAGAAAAAAAGAAAGAAGAAGAAGGGAGAGACAAGAATGTGGCTACCGAAAACAGATGCGACAAGTAAAGGAAAAAAAAGTGGTTCAGTGGCTGTTGCAATAGACAATGACAAAACTAGCAAAATTGCTCTCAAATGGACATTGGAGAATCTTACTTCTCGTGGCCAAACTCTTGCTCTTATTCATGTCGCTCCCAAATCTCAATCCTCTTCCGGTTAGTTTATTATATCCACATTAAGGAATGCTTTTGCTCAATGATTCTTGTGAGTGAGTTTAATTAGGGTTTTTTACTTGCAGACATTGAAGACGGAACAATGCATATGCAGCACATGGATAAGCAAACAAAAGATCTCTTTGTATCTTTTCATTGTTACTGCAGCCGTAAAGAAGTAATAATAATTGAAATCTAGAGCTTGTTAAAATCGACCAAACTTGTAAGCTTTTTATTTATTTAAAAATGTATATATATATCTGCAGATCCAATGTCTGGATGTATTGCTTGAAGACGTAGACAAAGTCAAAGCCATCGTGGAATATGTTACAATTTCTGCGATCGAGAATTTAGTACTTGGTGCTCCTTCAAGAAGTAGCTTAATGAGGTAATACAAAAAAAAAAAAAAATCATTAGGGTTTATAGTGTGATTAATAGCGTGCAGAAGAATATAACCAAAAATAGTAATTGTTTTCTTCTTTCAACAGAAGATTCAAAACGGATTTACCAACGAGTGTTTCAAAGGCAGCTCCAGATTTCTGCAATGTTTACGTCATTTCCAAAGGCAAAGTCTCTTCCTTACGAAGCTCCTCACGTCCTGCTCCTTACCATCCATCAGTTCTCAGCGACTTTGACTTTGAGAATAAACCTAAAATAGGTAAGAGAGTTCTACTCTTCCATTATGCATGTTGCTTGCTTGCATTTCAAGCAATGTTCAAAATCTCGCTATTAGGTGTCTAGACGGGTGATTAGACGCCGTCTAGATCCTGATTAACAAATCGTTTCACATATGACCGATTTGCTGGTTAAGCCTCGCCTAAACCGATTTGTAGAACATTGCTTTCAAGTAACTCAACATACATTCTTTTTTTTTTTTACTTGTTCATCTTTCTTCTTTACAACAGTCAACACACCGGTATCTCCTAGGCCACGAAGATCAGTTGATACAAGGTATGTTATGTTACATTACTTACATAATTCTATAAAGCTTCGATTACTTAACAGTTTCTTGGTATTGATTTTGTGTAAACCAAGGTTTACGAAACCGACACAAGGACATATGAAACTAATTGGGGACTTCTCAGATTCAGAGTCCGAGTATTCATTCATAAGTGCTTCACATCAAGGATCAGAAAACTCCTTTATCAGCAAGGGGACGCCGAGTAGTGCAGACAGGTGTTCTTTTACATACGATTTACCAGACTCAGCAAGAACATCAAGAATGTCAACTAGCTCAGAGCAGAGCATAGGGTCACATAGATTAGGAATCAAGTTTACTGATTTGGGTTTTCTGAATAACTCTTCTACGGTTTCTGAGGATAGTGGAAGAACTTCTTGCTCTTACTCATCTCAGAGCTTGGTATGAGTTATGATCACATTCAGATTCGATATAGTTTTTTTTTTGTTACATTCCATGGAAGTATTTGTTCTGTCTTCAGGATGATGTTGAAGCTCAAATGAGGAGACTGCGTTTAGAGCTAAAACAAACCATGGATATCTATAGCTCAGCTTGTAAAGAAGCTTTAACCGCAAGGCAAGAGGTATTATATTATAGAGAAGATTAGAAGAACCCTTAGATAGCATTAATTCAAAACATTTATTAAAAAATAGCACACAAAAAAGGAAAATCACCAAAATAACTTAATAAAAGTTTTTTAAAAAAAAAATTGGGTTTAATGATTAGAATTTAGGGTTTAGTATTTAAAAGTGAGGGTGAGATTAGTGTTTAGGATGTATGATAAATTTAGTGTTGTATTGGTTTAATAAATGCTATTTTAGAGATTTTCATTTTGAATGCTATTTTGTGACAAAATTAAAAATGTGCTATTGATGAGATTTCCCCAATATTATATACATCCTTTTTTTTTGTAACTTAATATTATATACATCCTTGTGTGTATCTCAAGTGATTTGATTCATTAAAACCAAACTGAAGTGTGCTTAAACTTCTGTTTCAGGCGACAGAGCTGAAAAATCTGAGGTCAGAAGAAGAAAGACGAATGGAAGAACTCAAGATGACAGAGGAGACAGCAATGTCAATGGTGGCAAATGAGAGAGCAAAGGTTAAAACTGCCATGGAAGCTGCTGAAGCTGCGAACAGGCTTGCCGAAGCAGAAGCAAAGAGAAGACTAAACGCAGAGATGAAGGTGTTGAAAGAAAGTGATTCTTCCTCTGGACAGAGCATCGTTCGATACAGAAAATACACTGTTCATGAAATCGAAGAAGGAACTGATAATTTTGCAGAATCAAGAAAAGTAGGAGAAGGAGGGTATGGGCCTGTGTTTAGAGGTCATCTTGATCACACAAGTGTTGCTGTTAAGGTTTTACGTCCTGACGCTGCTCAAGGAAGATCACAGTTTCACAAAGAGGTAAAGATATAGCTTTCAGATGCAAGACTAGGCCTTGGCAAAAAAACCGGAACCAAACCGAAATAACTGAAACTAGAACCGACCAAAACAGTCAAATACCCAAACAATTTCTATATTTCTATATCAGAAATAACTTAAGTGAGAACCGAACGGATACCCAAATATATAAAATATTTATTATATATATATATAATTTAAAATATATTAACAGTATCTCAAAGTATTTGAAAAAACTAAATTATCAAAAAATATCTGAACTACCTGAATTATCCGACCCAAAATAATTTACTTTTTCAAGATTTTTGTCTAAAATCATCCTAACTACTCTATATTTTATCTGATAATACTTGACATTTTATCCAAATTACCCAAAATAATCGAATTGAAACCGAAATCAAAGCGAAACACAATTTATTCCAGGTATTAGACGATTCCTAAATTTTACTATCCGAACCTTCGGCAACCGATCCGAACTGGAAATTTGCATGTTCTTATATAGATCCTTTTAGCACCTTACCCAAACAACCCGTTACCCAAAATATCCGACCCGAACCAATACTCGGAATGTCTAGGCGGACAACTTTCATCTTCCTTATAGATAACTGTGATACAAGGAAGTGTTGTTTGAAATTTGTGTGTTTTGACACACAGGTTGAAGTACTAAGTTGCATAAGGCATCCAAACATGGTGCTTCTCTTAGGAGCATGTCCAGAATATGGCATCCTCGTCTACGAATACATGGCCAGAGGAAGCTTAGATGACCGTTTATTCAGACGCGGAAACACGCCTCCCATTTCGTGGCAGCTACGTTTCAGAATCGCTGCTGAGATAGCCACAGGTCTCCTCTTCTTACACCAGACAAAACCAGAACCAATTGTCCACAGAGACTTGAAACCAGGAAACGTCCTCCTAGACCAAAACTACGTCAGCAAGATCAGCGACGTCGGGCTTGCAAGACTCGTCCCAGCCGTAGCAGAGAACGTGACACACTACCGAGTGACATCAGCTGCAGGAACGTTCTGTTACATCGACCCTGAGTATCAACAAACAGGAATGTTAGGTGTGAAGTCTGATGTTTATTCACTAGGAATCATGCTTCTGCAGCTTTTGACTGCTAAACAGCCGATGGGTTTGGCTTATTATGTGGAACAAGCAATAGAAGAAGGGAAGTTTAAAGATATGCTTGATCCTGAAGTACCAGACTGGCCACTAGAGGAAGCTTTGTCTCTTGCTAAGTTATCGCTACAATGTGCTGAGTTGAGAAGGAAAGATAGGCCTGATCTTGGTAAAGAAGTGATGCCTGAGCTTAATAGACTTAGAGAGATGGGTGAAGAGAGTCTTGAGAGTGTTTTTTTTGCTGGACATGGACGGATGACACATGCTAGCCAAGTCTCCTATACATCGGTAAGATTTTGTATTTAATTTGTACACTGAATAACATTTGGTTATATATCTGTATGATGTTTGATTTATTGTTGTGGGGTAGTTGCAGGAAGGTAGAAGTGCTCCTTCTATATCAAATCCAGGATCTTCTATATCAAACTCATAGTATTGAGAACAGAGGAGTCTGGTAAGATATGACACACTAGTTACGTATGAAGTTATGTCTGAATCTTGTTGAAAGAAAGCCAAGAACAATGTATATATACATTCAGGAAAAAGAAAAAAAGCTGATTGTGTTGATTTTGTTCCTTGTTAGTTACTTCCAGTGTTGTATTAGCGTAATTGAGTATCAGTGACTTCAATTTTTATACAGTTCCCAAATAATTTTCCTCTAAATTCCTTGCAAGGAACAAAGCAAATGTAAAACTAATAGATGGCAAGCATACATAGAACCAAAAAAATTCTTAACAGGCAACTTTACATCCAAAATTTTGAAACTGGAGATAAAAAATATTGTAAAGCATAGGCTATTTCATTATAGGTGAGCCAAAAAAAAATCCCGAGTGCTACTTTTTGATCTTATACTCGAGACTATGATGATGCTAGAGAATGTTCAAGTAGTGACCCAAAAACATTAGTTAGCAATTAGTTTCATGATTGCCTGAAATAACAATTGTGAAATCATTTTGTTATCTTTGTTTACTGTTGTTCTTGGTGGATTCTGCAAATAAGAGTGAACTCAAAGGTTTCAGCATTTGAGGCAAAACATCACTCAAGATTAGGTATGTAATGAAATCTGTTACCTTTGATAGCTTTAGACGGTCTTGTGTGACTGCTTGCAGTTGAACTTGGGGACAGTGGTCGCTTTGGAGGTTTAGGCTTATGTGAAGGAATCAGAGACGATTTTAGAATGGCCTCAACAGCTTCACGCTCTTTTTTCCGCTTAGATACTAAATCTTCACCACCTCCTTGATTAGAAGGAGCATTGCTTTTGTTTGCTTGTCGGTCTCTCTGTTCAGACTCATCTGTGGATTTTTCCCTCTTGTTACTGTCAAGCTTTGATGAAGCCTTCTTAGATTTTTTCCTCGCATTTGGATCTTCCTTCTTCGAACTAGTTACATCTGTATCCTCTGGATCACTGCTTTTCTCTATACCTTTCATTTTTTCTTTCTTCTCTTGGTTCCGCCTAGGATTCACTTCGGATGTTACTTCCTCACTGCCTGTAGCTAGTTTTTCCCTTTGAGAAGAAGCTTCTTCTTTGGCTTTTCGTCTGCTCTGCTTGCTCTCTGATCCTTTCGATAAGAGAGGCACAACATCTCCATCAGGTTTCCTCATTTTTCTATCAGAGGATGTCTCTGCTCTATGTTCTTTACGGCGAGAATGCTGATGCTGTTTCTCAGGCTCAGGAAAATTCTTTGAAAGATTCTCAAACTGTTTTTGTTCCGTGGCTTTCTCGCCAAACATGTTGTATGGTCTCTTAACCGGTATGATGGCTTCTCTTTCTTTTGCATCTTTCACAAGAGCACCCCAGTTATGGTCTCTTTGCAAGGTTCGCGTGTTACCAAAAACCCAAAGGGAGAGTCTGGCTCTTGTGAGAGCAACATTCATACGTCTAACATCTGCAACGAAACCAATCCGACTTTGACTGTTCCCATCGGAAGCAGAATGAGTAGCTCTTACAGTGGATAACACCAATATGTCGACCTCTCTCCCTTGAAAGCCATCCACAGTATTCAGTTCCATATCTGCTGCTACTTGAGATCCAAATGCACTTGAGAAACGAGAACGCAAAACCGCAAGCTGACGTTTGTAGGGAGTAATGATGCCAATCCTTCCAGCGACAAATTCAGAGGGGTATCTGTAAGCAACGAGACAGCCAGTGAAGAAAATAATACTCAATATGTTTCTAAAACGTGTGTGAACAGAGAGCTTAAGATAGTTATAGACCTCCTTTTGAAAAATCTAAGCAGTTGAACAGCAGCTTCAGCTTCTTGTTCATTGCACACGGAGCTAGAGTCCCCACTTCGATGCTCTTGGCCGTCAACAATATCATAAAAAACATATGGTCGAAGATAAGGGCTCTTGTGAAACGGAGCTGATTTGCTTGACATGTCGACACCATTCAGTAGCTTATTGTCGTAGAAATGCATAGACGGGAATCTACAAATATCTGGATGCATCCTATACTGTTTTTTAGCAGAGAAAGTGTAAGCCCAAGTTCCAAATTCAATATTACATCATGTAAACATAAGATTAAATAATGTGAAAGGAGAAGTTCCAAAACTGAAACTACGAGCCAAGAAAATCAGGTGATGTATACCTGTTGGGTAAGCATTAGGATAGGATAACCAGCCCTTTGTAAGCGTTCAAACATGCTGCATTCATACAAGTATTTACTAGCAATGTTGGAGAGAACAGTTGCTGGAAGCTGCTTTGGATCTCCAACCTTTAATCACCGAAAACGTTATTAGATAAAAACTGCAAATTTATGGAACGTTTTGTAACACAAGTGAACGATTCTCACCATTATGCATTTAGTCCCTCTTGACTTTAAGAGCTGTAGAGGAATCAAGGTAGCTGGCTCCAGAGCCTGTAAAACAAAAACAAATTAGTAATGAGTTGTGACACGAACACCTATGCAAAACAATCCAGCGTGTAGTGTCTTCACCTGAGCTGCTTCGTCAATCACTACAGCATCAAACAAATTATCTTCAGATGGACTGCCAAATTTATGGGCTGATGAAGATTCAGCACACACATTGTACAAGTCTCCTCCACAACCACTTAAAGTCGTAACAACTATTTGAGCATCTTTAAGAATGGACTTCCTCAACTTATGCTTCAATGCTCTAATTTCATTGTTAGCTTTTCTCTCTTGAGCCTGAACAGCACCAAGATCTTTGTAAATTTTCCTCTTTTGCTCATATAGCCTCCGCAATCTTATTCCTAGCTCTGCATCAGACATTGGCTTGCCATCATCATCTATATCGAGGTTTTTACTCCCTAGCTTTTCTTTGGCGTCCAAACTTTCCTGGTTTAAGTTTGCACGCTTAGCTTCAAAACGGGTGATCTGATCAACGACCTTTTCTAAACTACAGCGCAGTAAGGCAGAAGAATCTTCAGCCTTATTACTCTTAGCTTTGTTTATCCGCATTCTCTCCTCTGCTAAGCGCTGATCAACCAGTGTATCCAGAAAGAAGGGCAGTGAATTTGGATGAACAGTTTTTGCATTACCAACCCTCACAAGATACGGTTTAAACATCTTCCCATCCATGCCATAAACGCCTAAACTAGATATTCGCGAAACTAATTCATCAACTGCAGCATTTGACTGAGCGCAGATCAATACCCTTCCCTTACCAATCTTTTCTCCCATCTTTTTCTTTGACTCCCCATCATCATCTAGCTGTTTAGCCAGAGCTGCATCTTGCCATACCCTTGCCATAGCCACATTCGGATTCATTCTCTGCCTAGAAGTTGTAGAAGAACTATGATCTTGCTCAGAATTTCCAGTTTTACGTGAAACGGAAGCAAGCAAACCACTAATAATGGCAACAATAGTGCGAGTCTTGCCAGTTCCTATCAAGCAAAAAAATTATTCATCAAAGATCAAAGACTAGCATAGTATCAAAATAATTGGTTAATACTGACAAAGAAAGAAAACGACTAACCTGGAGGACCCTGAATAAGTGAAATGTCAAACTCTTTTGTCAGATTGGATGAGCCAATGGAAACGCTAATAGCCTGAAGTTGACTCTCATTGAAAGATGATTTGAGTATTTGTTGTAAAGAATGTGGTAATGAACGCAGATCTGATCTTTTAGTTTCAGAGTCATAGTTCGAGTCACCCAAAGGGCTCAAGATCACAGGAAGAACGGGGATATCCTTAATGGATGACAACGCTTGAAACTCTCGGATTTGGGATGTAATGTTTAAAATCCGACATGCATGCCATTGGCTACGTTCCAAAAGATTCCTTCTAGCTTGATTTAATCGTGAAGACGCATTCTGAAGATACAAGCGCACATTCAAAATACTCGACCGTTTTTTCTCATCCCATTCCCGCCCTTCCACCTAAGAAACAAGCAAGGCCAATAAAGATCATGATTATATGTGAGAAATTTACTAAGTTCAAGTATTAGAAATACCACATACCTTTCCAATCATATTACCACCAACATTACTGTTTTCTGGATGCTCTTTTGTGAACAAAATCAAATCATTCTCAGAGAAACTTTTCGAGTTGGGTCCATCACTTTCGTCTTTAATAAAACGAACAAAGTGGAAGTCATCAACCCTTTCAATCGACAAAACAGACAGATCACCGTAATAAATCTCCTCCAATGACGATATCTCCTGGAAGGAACTTTGCAACTGTGCTTTAAACTCTTCGAGAACCAAGGGCTGGAAAATCTGTACATATTGCTCAGGTGAGCTAAAACGCACTGGAACTTCCCTGAACTTTCCGACATTCTGATTCTCATCTTTATTTGTTGACGCCAGTCCCACTATTGCATAGTAGTCCATTTGCAAAATCTTTCTAAACCAATCTTCAAGCTTTGGTGGCCTGAATCTTTTAAATCCAGCTGCTTGCCTCTGCCAACGCTCAGCTTTCTTATTTACAGGTGCACAAAGTTGAATAACTTGTCGTTTGGGAACAATAGGTCCTGGTTTTGTTAGGGGTAATGGCTGTGGTTTCAGAGATTTAAGTGCCAAATCCAGTGGATCAACCTCCGGCTCAATAACTACTTTTCTCAAATCCATGCCTTTGGTGTTGGAAATCGCAGATTTCTGGGCCTCTTTCGAAGTTCCACGAGAGATGAATTCATCAGCAGCGTTCTTTAAGTTGGCTTTGTTTACAAGTGAAAGAGGACCTCCCACAGTCTGTCTGTTTTCTGCATCCTTACTCATACTACCAACCTTGCTTGGTTCAGCGCTTGTGGTGGGAAGGTCCCTAACAATATTGCTGGATCTTACTGAAACATCTTTCTCTGAGACAACTGCCGCCGAACTCTTTGAAGTATCAATACTAGAAGTACCCTTCTTCAGAGATGGGACCCGTGAGATGCTTCTGATAGGTGGAAGAGTTTTATTGATATCAAGTTGATGAGACTTATGCAAACTAGGTAAATTCTTCAATGATTCCTTCTCAGTCACATCCTCTGTTAGATCCATCACATTATCTGGTGCTCTGCCAACAGCATCAACAGGTTTAAGACACTCATTTGCCTTGGGAACAAGGCGGGAGATTTGGTCTGCTAATTGCTCGATGTCAAGATCATCTGAATTAAAAAGAGGAAAAGCATGATGAATTCTATAATCAGAGAAATATAATTCAAAATTGCCAATTAGTAACCATGGGCAAGCACGAAAACCACTTACCAGCAGACAACACACGTCTGATAGCCTGGACTGCTGAGGAACAAGTGTTACTCTTTGATCCTTGTAAGATATCTAGCAAAGCCGCTAATGCTCGTCTCCAATACGTAACAACAACTTTAAGTTGTGACCTTCCCCAATCAATGAGATCAGGAAGCCATTTAAGATCAGATGCATCTTTCAAAGCTCCTCCAATAGCTTCACGGCTTAGTCTAAGCTTTCCCAGAACGACAGGAGTTATCTCAAGCAAACGTACACATGTCATCTGCCAAGTAAGATAAATTGGAACGTAAGCAAAAAGCCATACTCGACTAATTTGAATCACAAACAGCTCAAAGATAGACAACCCAAGAGGACAGTAGAATAAAGCATAAGCAATAGATGTATAACAAAGGCTCACTATCTAATACCTGGCAAAGACTTTGATGGATGAAAGCCTTTCCCTCAGCTAAGCACTTCCTTACTGCGCCCCAGGCAACTTCTGCCAGCGAGTAGAGAAACTTCAGTAATTCCGGGGTAGCAGTGGAGGAATTTCTGCTCTCAATCACAGGAGGAGCACTGAAGTCCGGCTGCCTCAAAAATCCCCCTCCAGAACTCTTCACAGTAATAATGACCACATCCTCTTCCTTCAGCAGCTTGAATAATAGAAAGAAAAAATGATGCAGGATCTGAAATCTTTGTAGAACAGAGCTCAAATGGACCTGCCAAAATCAGCAAAAACTGATATAAGCAATAGTGGCAAAGGGTGGACATGTTGTAGCCTAAGCAAAGACTAACATTAAGAACATCATCACGTACAGAGCAGAAAAATGCAAATTATTACTGAACTTGCATTCATGAGACAAAAGTTAAAGGACTCATTGTATGTGTATCGTTCTATATCTTGAGTAGAATGTAGCTGCTGCCTACCTGCTGTAAAACATGTGTAGCTCCAGAAAAAACATGTACGAGGTGTGAACTTTGAGAGCAGAGAAACTTCAGCCCACAAGACAGGCCTCTGGTATTTGAAACGTGTTCCAGCATAGACTTTCCAAACTGCCGTATATTCTGTCAACAAAAACAACACTAGCAACATTGCTCAACATTACACGCATTTGAACCAGAGAGTTTTAAACATAAAGCAATCATCTCGTGAGATGGTACCCAGCAATCATTTCAGGTTCGTTACGTACATCATCTGGATCTGAAAGAGAAAGGATGAAAGTTTCGCTCATCCCTGGTACCCAGGTCCATTGTTTTCGATACTCTTCACCCATTTGGACCAGAAAACAAGTGGTCAATCTACAAAATCAAAACCCAAAAGCCTCACTATAACAAATCGTAAGAGACTTAGTGGCTTTCCTACCACAATAGTGAAATGAAAAAGTACCTCTTCAGTGTTCGTATTAACGTAGGGCACATCTTTGACACTGCCACAGAGTTTTTGGACTCCTTTCCTGGCCCCCCGTCATCAGAACCTGTTGCTACCTTCCATCCAAGCGTGCCTTTGATTTCAACAGCGGAAGATGAAAGCCAGGTTTCCATATCAACTGTCATGTCATCAGTCTTTTCAGATTCCACCAAACAAAAACGTGACCGAGACCAAAATACTGCTTGGGATAGCGATACTGGAAGGTTCAGAAGATTTGTATTTGTAAGAGTAGTAATCCAGAGCATTGGAATGCACATCCACTCTTTGCACTCCCCAAGAGTAACTTTGCTCTGCTGGGTAAAGTCACTCCAGGGACGATCACTTACATCTTCGACAGCATGGGGAAAGGGAAGATTACTGTCATCGTCGTCATATTTCACCTCATTGCCCATATAGTTGCCTGTATTATTACGTAGCAGCGAAGCTAGTAGGGCCGTAGCATCAGATACCAGGATAGTTTGGACAAGATCAATAGCAGGTTGACGCAATGAAATATGCAGTGCAGAATCGTTAAACGATGACACAAGAGACGGTCCCCTGTCAAATCAATTGTCTATGAGAAAACGTGTTTTTTCATCTTACATACAAAAATAAAATAGGTCATAAGCGAACGGGAAATTGTGAGGAGAAAGAAACAATCACAACTACAACATATATGTGATGAAACAAGAATCTTCATGCTAAATATCCTTCAAGCTCATGTGAAAAGTATTTTACAGATATTCAAAACCAAGGATGGAATTTAAAGCCGATTCTCTCGAGTACCAGACACAACAAACAGCTGCAAAAGAGAAGATAGGACCAGTTACACTAACCACATGTGTGCACACTCAAAGGGAGGGCAAGGAGGGTTCATCTTGTAACCTCTGAGTACAATAAGAAGAGCAATCTGAAAGAAAAAAAAAAGTTTGGTGAAGATAGATAAAGGGATCAAAGAGTTTCACTCCAAGAAAAAAAAAATGCAACAAATATGTGTTAGTAAGAAAGACTAGAACTACCTTGTGGCCAATTCTTCTCGCTAAAACACTGAAGTTACTGCTAACTGGGACCTGATGAAGGAGAAAGTAGAGAAAGTGTCTACGTTGCTTTTCATGCTCACCATCTCGCAAAGCCTCAAGGGACTGAACATAATGCATAATATGAAAAGATAAGTAAAATTAAAACGAAGAGCACAAAACACGTGAAATCGTGAAATCTCTTTAGATAAATCATATATTTAAGAGAAACTAATTCAAGCTTGCCTGTAATAGTGGCTGGAAAAGATCAAAAATGGCTTTGTGGATTTTCTCGGCTCTTGTATGGAAACACTGACCCAACAATGTGTTACGCATCACACTTGGGGACAAGGTAGCCCTAAGCCAAAGCTTACAACCTTTGAGAATGTGAGAATGTATCATCTAAACATAATATAAAGTTTCAAGATACACTGAGCACTTCGCAAAACAAAAATAGTTACCGTACCAAGTGTCTTAAATAGCTCTTTCAGGCAATTAACAGCCAGCGAAAATTCAGGTGAATCGCCGCTTATATGGTTTAACACTGTGTCAACAAAAATGGGATAAGGCTCTAATATCCCCTCTTCAAAAGCAGGGCCTTCTAAGAACTCAAGCCTTTAAGAAACAGAAGACATTCAGGAATCAGCAAAAACAAGATAAGACAAAAACTACAAAATGAGATTTAGTCATTAAGTCTTACAGTGATGTCATCCCAAGCCATATGGATGAGCGGTCTAGATTAATCCTCGGCCTTGGATCCTGAGATGAAGAAGGCAGTCCCTCCATCTCCAGAATTCCAATGAATTTCTTGAGCAATGGCTGAAGGCGTTCCAATTGAGTTGCTGACCTGCCAAGGAAGCAAATAATATCACATACATTATAGCAATCAAAGTTTCATAAGCAATAAATACAGTCATGAGAATAGTTAATATAGTAAAAAGGGAGAAAAAGACCTCAACTTCCCCATGGCCCTCGCCAAGCGATAACCAATGACACGCACCCTTCTATTGAGAAAAAGAAGTGCATACACACCCTAAAATGATGAAATGAGAGAATATACCAAGTCAGAGAGATTTTAGTTAAGCAGGAAACACAAGAAGCTCTCCACGGGATAAGACTATACCGGAAATTCTTGATTCTCAGCAAATGCCAGCTCATGAATGTTGTCGATCGACTCAATGAACTTCTCAAACTCAGTGCATAAGGACATGTCGTCAAAGAAGAAGGGAAACATCAAAACCTGAAAACCCCCCCCCCCCCCCCC
>NC_027755.1:37060802-37076677 GCF_000695525.1 Brassica oleracea var. oleracea | reverse complement strand
CCCGGAATCAACACAAAATCGTTCATCATTGAAATAACAATCACAGAATCTCAGACACTACCTCGTACATTACACTAACAACTTCTGCATGATGATGATCAGGATCATACGCTCCTTTTTCTATAATCGAGTTAATCTCTTGCAAGTGCATAGTCACTCTCTGCTCATCGAGCTTACGCAGCACAACGAGCAACGGACCAACGGAAGCGCACTCGTACTCTTTCTCATACATCTCTTGAGTCTGATGGTGCTGAGAGATACACTGAGCACAAGTCCGCATCTCCCCAGAGATTCTCTTCCACAGAGCCTTAAGAGGCGAGTCCTCTCTATCGTCTCTGAAGAAATTGTAGAACGTCTCGATAAGAGGTCCCATCACGTCGCTACACCCGCACCAGATATGAGTGTCTCTCGGCAAGGAGATCAGCATGGTGAATGCATCTGTAAACCTGTAGATAACATCAGCTTGGGCTCGGATTCGCACTCAATTTTAACAAAAGAAGTGAGAGGGGAGATAGAGAAGGAAGTAAACCATTGTTCTTTGCGCTGGTTAAGACGGCGTACTGTGGAGGGATCAGAATCGTCGTTCTCCTCTTCGTCTTCCTCGATTCTCCTCCACCGGGTCAGGAGCTCAGCGCTTGAGGAGACTTTACTCGTCATTTTTCTCCTCCTCGACACGGAAGGCGAAGTCGAGAGTTTCCGGCGACGGGAATTGAAGTTTCCGATGTTACAGAGGAAGAAATTGAATTTTTAATCAATTTGAAAGCCCTTATTACTTTTTCGCCTTTAAAAAGCGAGCGTAGAAGAAGGATGAAACGACCCCGTTTATTCGATAATGGGCCGTTAGTGAATGGGCTTCTTAAACAGGCCCTTATTATTTTATTGCCTTTAAAAAGCGAGCGTAGGAGAACAATGATACGTCATCGTTTTGTAGATAATGGGCCGTTAATGAACACACTGACCTGCAAGTAGGTAGCTCCTCTTTCGATTAATCCTTTTTAGAAGAAAAGAAAAATAATAATTATTCTCTTCGTTCTTTCTCGGTCTCCTTGCAAGCTCCGCTTTCGATTTCAGGTGATTGATTCGATTAGGGTTTCTCTTTATGCTTCGTAGCTATGGACTCTGTGCTGATTGTTAGGGTATACACTGTAGATCTACTGTGCGTTACGTAATGGCTCGCTTTAATTTTGTTGGATGCTTACGTCTGCGATGTCTGATTGATTCAAAGGGGAATCAAATCAGGGTTTATAATCTCAGTAACCTCGTTAATAATCTTTGATTATCTTTTCTAATGGTTAGTTTTAAGTTGTAACTGTATTTTGTAAGTTTCAGACTATTGTGTGCCACTCTCAAAGTCTTTGCCTTGAGTACTACATTACTTCCTCTTTGGTTTTACAGCTCTAAATTTTTTGTTATGTGCTACTTGTGTTTGTTCAGATGTCGGCATACGACAATGTTATTGGTGGGAAGCTAAAGCTAAAAGGGAAGGCCTTAGATGTGAAAGCAGGTGGAGTAAAGAAGAAGAAGAAGAAACAGAAGAAACACGAAGAACAAGCTCTTAAGATTACTGAACATGAACTCATAGAAGGTAACACATGACGAATTCTTTTCATTTCCTAATATTTTATAACCAATGGAAAGAAGAAATTCGATGTGGTGTTGACTGATTTGTCGGCTTGGGTTATAGGAGAAAACGCAGAAACATTGGGTAAATTGATGGAAGAAGAAGAAGAGGAGGAGGGTAGGAGTGAAAAGGAGGATGGAAAAGTGCAACCTGATGATGATGATGATGATCTGTTAACGCCAGCAGAAAGAAGGTACATAGAGCAGAAGCAGAAACTGGATGTGCAGAAACTAGCCAAGGAAGCGAACAAGTCTCACCGTAACAGGATTGAGGATTTCAATCAGTATCTGGCTAACATGAGTGAGCACTACGATATCCCTAAAGTCGGACCTGGTTAAATCTACCTCTTCCTTCTCTCTCTCTGCTTATTGATAAATCTGGCCTTGTTAAACAACTACTGTTGTTGGATCTCTCTTGTGTTATTCCCGTAACTTTTTTATTATGTGACCTCTGCTCTTTTTATGACTGACAAATATTCGTGGGATGTTCACTCTTCCTTCTGTATCTCTCAATTTCCAGACTTGTTCTATTATCTCAATCACAAGACAATCTTTGTCAACAGCTGGAACAGACACGATACACCCCACGAGAGGTGTATTTTTTTTTATACACATGGCAGAGACTGAGAGAAATGGAGGGAAAATATCCATGTTTTTTTGAATGAATGTGAAATTGTATTCAATCAAAAGACTGTGTTACATCTGGTTCATTTTTTTTTGTAGATGTTTTTGATTGTGAAATCTCAAAAAAGAACAAGAAAAATCTTAGTGAAATAATGTCCTAACTATTTGTTCTAGAACCAAACCGAACCATGAGGCTCTGTACGTAAGCTCTGTTTCCATGTAACCTGACTGTAGATAAATCTGTTCCTTATCGATTTGTCAAGCTACTTTTCTGTTCTGATCGGTTATATGGCTCAGCCCCAAGTCCAATGACAACGACAGTTCTTTTTTCGCCAAATACTATGAACATTTGCTAGGAAAACATATCGAGTGATGAAGAGTTTGTCTTGATTGTAAGCGGTGTCTTCGATGAGCGTTGTAGTGACATTCCAGTCCGTGCTATAGTCATCTTTGAACAAACCTCTCATTAGCGAATTCCACACCTGAGCAGAGTACTGACAAGAGAAAAACAAGTGATTCACAAGTTTCCATAATGGATAGGCATAGAACACATTTTTTGCTGATAGTAGAGTTCCAACTAGTTATTCGGTTCTATGTAGTGAGACGATCTTGAATAGCCAACCACACTATAAAAGCATATCTAGGTGTTGTTTTTGTAAACCACACACTTTTCCCCATGAACATCTATGTTTATGATCCTTGCGATGGAGGGGCGGCTTAGGTAGCATGGCCAAGAGTGCGACCTCCCCCGGCCCCAAGGGTCAATTTTCCCATTTTTTAAAATACAATTCATTTGAATTTTGTAATTAAAAATAAATTTGGTTTTATATAAAAAAACTAAATTTATTTTGGAAAATTTCATACACAATAATAAAATAGCTGAAATAATTATATTTAATTTTAATTTAAACTAATTTAAATATAAAAATGTGCCAATAGGCCATATTATTGTATTATTTTTTAACCCAAAAGTCCTAATTGATTTTGAGCCGGCGTTGTTGCGATGAATGTTATGTTTCTACTGAGTTATGAGACAATTGTAAAATGTATGTGTACAATAACAATGTAATTCTTTTATGTATTATATAAATGGGATATCTTGTTTCATAATTTTTAATTAATATTAAAAAAGTTTATTCAACAAACTTAAAACCAAAATCGATTTCTTTTATTTACTTTTTATAGTTATTGTAAGAACAAACTAAAGCAGAACGCTAGCCACGCGCACGCGTTTTCCAAGATAAAACAAGCCCTGGTGGAGCATGATAGCTTCTTCTAAACCAAATTCCATCATCTTTGGCAATCCATGAACGTAACTGACCACATCGCTGATAATTTGCATGATATACTTCAATATCATAATATAACTGATAGTTATCTCCATGACTAATAGTGCAAGACCATCTTGTTTTTTTTGGCCATCTATAGTCGTTGAAAGAAATGATAAACGGAGGTTTACCGAAACCTAACATATTAGATTTAAATGTGCCCTTGTTATCACTACAATAGACCAACAAAGTATCATTCAAAGCAGTTAATTGATTAGCAATCTCTACAATGTTTTTCATGCAAGCTTCGTTCAACCCAAAGCACATAGCACTAATAAACACAAAAACTATCAAACGATTCATGTTGTGGATCTAAGATATTTTTTTTGCAATGATAAAGATGTTAAACATGTTTGGGTATTTATAGCCTTTGAATGAAAAAACATTCTTTCTATTTAACTTTTGAAAAAATAGTAATGCATTTATTTGTGGATTTGGCTAAATCTCGAATACAAAATGAACTAGTCAAACATGGGAGTTTAGTTTCTATAAACATAGTTGACCATTACAATCAATCCAGATAAGTACAGTTTCTATAAGCATAGTTGACAATAGCAATCAATCTAGGTAAGTACAGTTTGTGTTACTAAGAATGATAGTATCATTATACATAAAGGATAATGCTTACAGAGTAGCTACCTAAACAGAAGATTTCTTGGAAGAACATAAATATATATTTGATTGTAGTGGTCAACCATTTTTTTTGTCATCTGATAGATTAATGATAGATTTTCAACAGTTCTTACAACATAGCCAACAAAGGTATAATCCCTTTCTGGAGCCACAAACCGGCGTGTACAAGTTACCACCCGGAGCCAAACGCTTAAACTAAAACATATCTACAAACTCAAGAGACAAAAGAAAGAAAAAGAGGCTAAACGCCTGCTGGAGCACAAGCATAACTTCAAACAAGATGAAGTTGGTCGAAACCAGAAGCAGGATTGAGTAGGAAAGCAACTGGTCTTTATTATTAGAGTTGAGCTGAAATCTCCACTACCGTTCCCCAAGGAACCACAAGCAAACAACACACTTACCACTTCTTCAAGCAAGAGAAGCCACCAGAGAACAAGCCATCAACCCGAGCAACCAACGATGAGACACATGCACGATTGGCGATTGACTACTCCAAGACCGTCGCGATTGAGCATAAGCTCCACAACCCCTTACCAAGAAGTCCAGAGAACCCGTAGGATGCATAGCAAGGAACTGCACAGCTTCCTCGCTTCGACACTTCATCACATGAAGACCTAAAAATACCACATAGACTGAACGACGAGACCAAACCAGTGACTACACGAAGCAGAAACCGAAAGCCCCAGAAAGAACAAACATCAAAGAGACCACATCAGATCAATTCCAACCAAGCAAAAGCTCCTTCTAAACAAGTTGCAACCCAAACAAACTCCAGCATGCTTACACCTCTAAACCTCCTTCACCCCCCGAAGCATAAACTGATATACAAGCTCGAAAACCACCAAAGGACGCCTGAAGGGCGCTTGACCAGGATCAATGGAAGAATTAAAAACCCACATCAGAGCCAGCTATAACCTGCAACTGCACACCTGAAAACAGTTTCGACCCTAGAGAAGCAATCCACAAAGTGATTACTAAACTTGATCTCCAATCCAACAACCCAGACCAACCTAGGACTGAAGACTAAAACACAACACAAGCAAGACACCCTCGGAGTCTATCGTATATGACTGCTTTTTTTTATTCGCAATCATTTTAGAATAAACAAAAAAAATCAATCTTATCTATCGTATATGATATATAATTAAATTTAAACGATATGAAGTATATATATATATATATATTAATATAAACACCTATTAAAATAAAATTATTTATTCATATCATTTTATTATCATTGTATCTTATTATAAAAAAAAAATTAAACATTGATCACAAAAGTTTATGTGAGACTTTTAACAGTTTTAGTCATTTATACTCGCTTTGAAAAATTCAAAATACAACATATACAAAAAAATCTAATTCTTAATATATGATTAATGTAATTGTGTAATTTATTTTAATAGTAAAGAATTAAACAAAAATGATAGAAAACATACAGATTATTAACAAATATTCATTATTTAAAATCATTAATTACTATATATATCATAATCACATTAGATAATTCTGTAGGTATCACCTTGCTTTAGTTAATATCATATGATATCATATAGTTGGTATTAAATGTTTCTAATGAGATATAAAAATCGAATTGGACCAACATGTTTTTCAATTTCAATGTGGGACTGACACGTAGGATTAATTAACTACCGAATTGATTGACACATAAGCAAAGTGTTTTTTTTTTATTATTACAAAATTAAGGTTACATCTTTTCAAATGTTCCTCAATTAAGATATAGGGGATCTGGTTCGATACAATCCGTAATCATCTGATTGTTCGATTTTCTGAAAATCGAGAAAATTTTAGATTTTTAACCGGATATCCGATTTTACAAATAAAATTAAAAAAATAAATGAAAATCAGAAATAATGTAAAATAATAATAATTTATTACAAAATAAAAAAATTATTTACATTTTAAAATTATAATAACTAATAAATAAAATTATTGTAAAACTTATATAAATATATTATTTATATGATATATTATTTATATAAGTTATATATAATTGGTTTTAGATATATGCATATAACGGATCGAATCAGATATTTGTTCCTAGGAATATTAATATTTGTGATTTGATTCATTTTTACGTATATTGTAAATTAGTATTTGCTTCACTTCGTAGAGTTACATACTTCTGAATTTTTTCGATTCGAATCGATAACAAATCGAAACAAAATTTACATATATTTTGCCGAGCCCTAGTTTTGATATATCCCGAACGTGGTCAATCACGTCATTGATAATTGCATTATATGCTTACGACATGATTAGAACCATTTTATTTAACATTGGGTAACACATTACATCATCATATAATCTCTAAGTCGGTTACATACGATGATCAACTACTTGCAACATATGTGATATTGATGAACAACTCCACGGATAAGGATTCCACGATCAGAGACGGCCCTGAGCCAAAGCGGAAGAAGCACGTGCTTGCGGCCGTATTTTAAATATGGATTTAACCAGCCACAAAATTATGTAAAACGTCATTAGCCTGGTGGCTTAGTGGCCAGATATGTGTCAACATGTCATGGGTTCTCAAAACCCTCTATGCGCTTGATTATTTTTTCGGCCATTTTTTATGTTTGGCTTGTAGCCCTAAATAAACAAGGACCGGCTCTGTCCACGATGAAGCTTTCCCCGAAACACTTCGATCGACAAACGGTTCTGCATGTACGACATCCTCATGGACATGCTCTCTCCACAGCAAACGACCACAACGAACAGTTCTGCCTGCAGTACTATGGAACTTCCAATAAGCTTTGCATCCAATAATCTGAAATAAATTACATAGTCTGGGATTCAAAAGTCTATAAGATTTTATAACGCCTTTCCGCGACAATCAAATCTCGAAAGATAGTTTCTTAATTTCGCTTTAATAGAGAGAAGTTACAAAAACCTCTCTCACCTCTCTCTAGAAACCAAAAGTTTATTTTCTCTTTCTTCCGGCGTCAGTTGCCGCCGACGTCGGAATCTTTCTCTTCCTCTTTTATTTTTGCTTCGCTGGATTCTCTTGTCCTCCCTTTCCAATATGCTCAAAGCTCTGGAATTTCTCGACGAATCTGATAAAGGATCTGACCGCGGTGGATCTCAGCATGTTAGTGGTTGCCGGTGGCCCTGGAGATCCAATTTTTTCGCTTCTTTTCCGGTCTTCTTCGCTTGCAGTGGTAGCGGCGCGTGTGGCGATTTTGGAGTGTTTCCTCCCTGAATCCTTTGTTTCGATGTGCTTCAGCGTGTGTTTGGAGGATCTCTCAGCGCTCTCGTTTCTCTCCGGTTTGTTGAACCGGTAGCGGCTTCCGGTGTCTCTAGGGTCTCGGGTTATTTTTTGTCCCACATTAGTTACTACCGAAGGTGTGTTCTTCCGAATCCAAGTCATATGTAAAGCACCTCGTATCCTCTTTGCAACTCATACCTTTTTTTTGTTTTTTTGGCTAATTTCAAGTGTAATATTTGCTATTATTAGTTTAACATCTGGTATGTGGCCATATCGGATCACGTGATATTAATTTTATTTCTTACGAAGAATCAAACCAAATGTGAACCGAAGTCAGACCGGCAAACCGGAACTCGTCGCTGTCATCGTTTTAAATGAAAACTAACGAACGATGTCGGAACCAATAAGATTCAGAGATGGGGGAAATGGGAAAGGCGATAGGATTACTGATAAGCGGGACGCTAGTGTATCACCATTGCGCTAATCGAAACGCGACTCTTCTCTCCCTCTTCTCCGATGTCCTCATCGTTCTCTTGTCCTCCCTCGCCATTCTCGGTCTTCTCTTTCGTCAACTCAATGTCTCGTAAGATTCTCCAATTTGTTTGTCTTCTGTCTCTGATCTGTTAGATTCAGTCTGCCTTTTGTTGTCCTATGGTTTTATCATAATCGTGTGAATGTTGAATTTTCTTCCTTGTTGCAATGCCTAATAAGGATTCTTTGTTGTTTGATATTGATTTTTTTTGTTCATCACACGAATTAGGATATGAAAATGAAGCTTTTTGTTTCTGTGAATGTTTATTTTGAAGGGTACCTGTGGATCCATTAGAGTGGCAAATATCACAAGACACAGCTAGTAACATCGTTGCACGCTTAGCTAATACTGTTGGTGCTGCTGAATCCGTTTTGCGTGTTGCAGCTACGGGACATGACAAGAGGCTATTTCTTAAGGCAAGTTCAGTTTTTTTTTTCCATCTCCTTGGTTATTATATTACAGTAGAAGAGATACTTTGAATGCCATTTACTGATGTTTATGTCATTTGACTAACATTCTGTAGAATCCTGTCCCTTTTTTTTAACGCGATTATCAGACATGGTTCTACGTATTGACAAACTTCTAAACTTTATTGTTGTTCCATTGGGATGTTTCTTACTTTCAGGTCGTGATCTCTCTATATTTCCTGGCAGCTCTGGGACGGATCATATCCGGTATGACCATTGCTTATGCGGGTAAGCATATACTCTTTCCCAAGTGTTAAGACTATACATTATGGCAATTGATAAAGACGATGGAAAAGAAGCAATGCTTTTGACATTCATTTTGAAATGTATGTAAAAGAATAATGGATGTAAAAGAATCTGCAGAACCTGTTTCTGACTAATACTTTCTTTCTGTCTGAAACAGGACTATGTTTGTTCTGTCTCTACATGGCTTGTCAGAACTCTCAATCTACCGGAAACTCTGTACTGAATCGAACTAACAGAGAGACTTCAGAATGAGAAGAATCAGCTACAGAGTTCTTAACATTTGACTCTCACAATCATAATCTGTCTAAAATTGTTTTCTCCTTTGGCTCTCCTAGCATATATTTATAATTGATCAAACATCATAAAAGTATTGAAATATTGGGTCATTAATTAACAAATTAAAACAAAGTATTAATCATCTCATTAAAAATTTAAAATCACACATAAACAATGAAATGATAAATGCTAAATCACCTTATTTCTAATAGGATTATGCCATTATTGTTTCCCAACGTCTTCACATGAATAGGTGATCAAGACTCAGAAACCCTAGCTCGAATTGGTGTTGCTTGTTCAACAATCTTTCTCAATTGTTTTACTCGAGCCTTGACGTTTGCGTTTCCAACTCTTTGGTGAAATGACACGGCTTCAAAAATTCTATAGAGATGACGTTAGAGAAGAAACCTGTTGGTGCTGATAGAATCATAGAAGAAAAAAAAAGAAGATAGGATCAGCCAGTTACCAGATTGTTTGCTTTGTGAGATACTTCTTAATCTTCCCACGAAGGATGTGATCAAGGCTAGCCTGTTATGTCGCAGATGGAGCACAGTCAACGCTACATTTGTTTACGGCGCACCTGAAGTCCCACGTCGCTCTCTAGTATGGTATCAAATCTCGACTCTGGCTTCTGGCAGATCGGGTCCCTGGCTCTTGACTGGCGATTTTAATGAGATCATTGATAACACGGAGAAATCAGGGGGTCCGGCTAGACCAGAGAGCTCCTTCTCAGCTTTTCGAGAATTTTTGGGTAAGAATGATCTATTCGACTTACAACACACTGGTAACTTACCTTTCCTGGAGAGGTACCCGTGGCAAGCATCGGGTTCACTGCCGCCTCGACAGAACCCTCGTCAACAGCGACTGGTATGACACTTTCCCCCAAGGAAGATGTCACTACCTAAAGTTCGAGGGTTCGGATCACCGTCCGATACACTGCTCCTTTGACGCTAAAAAGAAGAAGTCGGGAAGAACCTTCAGTTATGATAGACGTTTAAAGGACAATGATGAGGTCAAAGGGATCATAGATGCTACTTGGCACGCAGCTAGATCAGAATCTGTCTCAAAACGTCTAACCCGCTGTCGAAGAGCAATTGTCTCTTGGAGCAAGAAACATTTCGCTAATAGTCATAAGGCAATTGTATCACTTAAGGACGAATTAGATAGAGCTATGTCTTCCACAGTGGTCGAAGATGCAGTGATAGCCAAGATAACCTCAGACCTGCTGAAAGCCGCCTTCTTTGGCTGACCTTAGGCGACTAAAACACTGGGTTTTTCCATGCTGTTGCAAAGGGACGTAGAGCCAGAAATAAACTCAGTGTGCTGGAAGACTCGGAAGGTTTACCTCTCTTTGAAGAACATCATATTGTCTCTGAAATCGCAAGATACTTCATGCTATCTTCACCTCCAACGGATCAGATGGGTCAGCTATAGTCTCAAAGGCCCTAAAGCCGTGTATATCACCAGAAACAAATGAAACTCTCATGGCATTGCCTTCAGCCGAAGAGGTTAAAAAGGATGTTTTTGCAATTCACCCGGACAAAGCTCCAGGTCCGAATGGCTTTTCAGCATGTTTCTTCCAGTCTAACTGGACAGCCGTAGGTGCGACAATAGTCACAAAGATTCAGGGTTTTTTCGCTAGGGGATTATGCCAGATAGCATCAAAACCACACACACACGGTTAATCCCGAAGACCCTTGCTGCAAAGGTTGTCTCAGACTTCAGACCGATCGCATTGTGCAGTGTTTATTATAAAATCATCTCGAAGCTCCTATCGCTTCGGTTGCGTCCGTGCTGGGAGAAATCATTTCAGAAAGTCAATCCACCTTTTTACCAGGACGAGCCATCTCAGATAATGTTCTCATCACATATGAGGTCTTACACTATCTGAAAGAGTCGGAGGCTGAAAGCATTGTTATATGGCGGTGAAGACCGATATGAGTAAGGCTTATGATCGTCTTGAGTGGAGCTTCATCCGTCTAGTTTTTGAGCGACTTGGTTTCGACCCGGTATGGACAAAATGGATTATGCAGTGAGTTTCAACAGTCTCATACTCATTCTTGGTCAACGACTCAGCTCTGCGAAGTGTTATACCTCATAGAGGCATCAGACAAGGAGACCCATTATCGCCACATATCTTCATTCTTTGCGGAGAAGTGCTGTCGGGTCTTTGCACCCAAGCACATGCGAGCAGAGATCTCATAGGGATCAAGGTGGCTAGGCAATTCCCTTTGGTTAAATCATCTCCTATTTGCCGATGAAACTATGTTTTTCCTCAAAGCAAGCACTAAAAGCTGCTCTTCTTTACTGGCCACTCTCCATGACTATGAAGTGGCTTCGGGGCAGCTTATCAATTCGGATAAATCTTCTATCTCCTTCTCAGCGAGAACACCACAGGCTACACGAATAAGTGTTAAAACAATCCCTTGGTATAGCTAATGAAGGAGGTATGGGAAAGTATCTTGGTCTTCCGGAGCTCTTTACTCGCAAGAAACGAGATCTCTTTACGTCAATTGTTGATAGGATCAAACTGCGTTCATCAGCCTATTCAACTAGGTTCCTTTAGTCAGCCGGAAAACTCACGATGCTGAAGGCGGCTCTCTCGGCAGTTCCTACATATCCATGTTGTGCTTTCTTTTGCCTGTTGGTCTCTGTGATCGAATTCAGTCCGCTTTTACTAGACTCTGGTGGGACTCGAACCCAACCACCAAGAAAATGTGTTGGGTGGCTTGGGATGTTCTTGCTAAACTAAAAGGAGAGGGTGGACTCGGGTTTAGAGACATCCATGCCTTTCAACATAGCAATGTTGGCAAAGCTCTCATGGAGGATCCTCACCAAACCAAGCAGCTTGCTTGCACGTACCCTATTGGGTAAGTATTGCCATGATCGGAAGTGCGCCTCTTCATGCTCACATGGATGGCGTGGAGTTTTAAAAGGATGAGATCTATTACTGAAGCATTTGGGAAAGACGATAGGAAATGGCCTGACTACAAATGTTTGGACAGACTCATGGATATCCACCTCAGCGCATACCTTGGCGTATGAACCCCCGAAGGAAGTGGATCGCGACCTCGTTGTTTCGGACCTACTTCAACGTGGCTCAGCCATGTGGAACAAACAGAGAGTGGAAGCTGTGCTACCGACACTCGCAGATCAGATTTATCTGATTCATCCAAGTACAATGGGAGCTGATGATGCTTACTGCTGGTACCGATCGACTTCAGGGATTTATAGTGTTAAATCTGGATATTATGTGATGGTTGAGACAGAGGTCCTTCCGTCACTCCTTTAACTGGAACAAGTACGTCTGGTTCATCAATACGTCCCAAAAGCTCAAGCTTTTTTTATGGAAAACCGGACGTGGTGATCTTCCCCTGGGAGAAAACTTCCAAGCTAGAGGGTTATCTTCTTTCGAAACTTGTCCTCATTGTGAAGAAACAGAGTCAGAGACACACCTCTTCCTGGAATGTCCGTATGCACAGCAGGTGTGGACACGAGCCCCCATATCTACTCTCCCGGATTTCACCAGCACATCAACTCCGCTGCAAGCTCTCATGATGGCGTCTTCTCTAGTTGGTCTCCCGCCAATGGGTATCATTTCCGATATCTTCTCTTGGATATGCTGGAACATCTTGACTGCAAGGAACAATCTGTTATTTGAGAACCGTCCTATCTCTGCTAGTACTACTATGATGAACGCTATCAGCGGAGCTAGAGAATGGTTAGTGGCTCAGGAATCAAGCAAACCACTCTGCCATATACTGCCTCTCTGTCGACCGCCTACACATCTCCCACAAGAGTTTACTCCCTGCAACTCCGATAGAGCGTGGACGGGAGACTCACTTACAGCTGGTTTGGGATGGATTATTCACTGTGATCGCGTTGGCCAACAAATACAAGGATCATCAAGCTGCGATTTCATCTCCTCACCCCTCCTCGTGGAAGCCATTGCCTTGAAGATGACACTGCTCGCAGCTCACTCTTATTTCATCTCTAAAGTCTGGATCAGATCCGACT
This sequence comes from Brassica oleracea var. oleracea, assembly GCF_000695525.1. Lineage (NCBI taxonomy): Eukaryota > Viridiplantae > Streptophyta > Magnoliopsida > Brassicales > Brassicaceae > Brassica > Brassica oleracea. Next base: position 37,063,702 of record NC_027755.1, on the reverse strand, counting down.
CCAAAGGGCTCATCAGAGCCATCAACTCGAAGACCTATTCGATGGAGCTTTTTGGAGTTTTAACGAATATCGAGTTTCTATCTGCCTCCTTTGATTTCGTTTTTTTTTCTTCCCGAGAGAACAGAACTCAGCAGCTGACTTACTAGCAAAATCAGCTCTGTGTACTGCTACTCATCTTTTGTACTAAACTCTACCTTTAAAAGTTAATAAAGTATGTTGTTCAAAAAAAATAGGAGAGAACTTTGGCAATCTATCCGTGGATTGGATTTGGAGTTTAATGGCTCCACAGATTTTGATAAATACAGTTTCTTCAACAGGTTTATAGATGAGAACAGTGAAGTGTGCTTACAAAGAATTAAGCTACGGTATGTTAGATATGAGGACAATACTTATAACGAGACAACAATAGACACTGCTAGTAAGCAGAAAATTCAACATTTAGATGTTGGTTATGTTGACCCAAAAAGAAGATACCTCCAACCATTTATACATCGTGTGAGAAGTTGGTCTCTTTGAAACTCTATCGTGCAACCTTGCCTACACCTCTGCAGTCAGTTTCTTTGCCTAGTCTCAAGTTCATGGATCTCAAACAAATGCAGTTTGGTAATGGATATGCTTGGAAAACATATCGAATGATGAAGAGTTTGTCTTGATTGTAATTGGGGTCTTTGATGAGCGTTGTAGTGACATTCCAGTCCGTGCTATAGTCATCTTTGAGCAGACCACTCATTAGCGAACTCCACACCTGAGCAGAGTACTGACAAGAGAAAAACAAGTGATTCCAAGTTTCCATAATGGATAGGCATAGAACACTTTTGTGCTGATAATAGGGTTCCAACTAGTTATTCGGTTCTATGTAGTGAGACGATCTTAAATAGCCAACCACATTATAAAAGCATATCTAGGTGTTGTTTGTGTAAACCACACACTTTTCCCCATGAACATCTATGTTTATGATCCTTGTGATCAGGGGCGTCTTAGGTAGCATGGCGAATAGTGCGACCTCCCCTGAGCCCAAGGGTCAATTTTTTAATACAACTAGTGGTTTTTTCGGACTATGCCCGAGTTATCTTATATAAGTTTTAGTTTAATTTAATCTATTATATTATTTTTAAATATATATATAATGCGTATTTATCGTTTCTTAAAAACTATAATTATAAAATATTTTTTTTAATTATTAGAGGGCAAGGCAAATAATAGTGATACATATATATATATATATATATATATATTATGACATAAAATTTATATGGTGTTGATTTATATATTTAACATAATTAAACACTGAATTATTGTTCTTATAAATTCTATTAATGCTTAAGGTGTATTTTTCAATTAATTTTATTTTCCTGTTGTGATATTTTTATTGTTTAGAACTACTTGTTTCAATAAAACTAAATATTTTTATTGGTTCAAGAAAAAAAAATGATTTAATAGATACTAGAATTAAAAGTAAAATTAATGTATGACTAGAATCGGACCTGCGCATCCGTATGGGTGTCATCTTTGTATATAAAATTAATAGTTTATATATAGTTTAATAATATAGATATATAAAAAAGTAATGTGTTTAACCCGCACGCCTGCGCAAATGGTTTTTAAAAATTACATATAACTGATATTTGAGAATGTACTCAACTTGAATGTTCTTGTTTGTGTAGTCGATGCATATGTTTTGTTATTAGATTTATATACCTTTTCAATGTTTTTAGTCGCTAAACTTTATAATTTATGACGGGGTTACGGGTGTTTTCTCTATTATTATGTATGACTAACATTTGAGAGTGCACTCAATTTGATTCTTCTTGATTGTTTGATCGTGTTGTGTTGTATAATTTAGTTTGTTCATTTCTTAATTTTATATTTACTTTTTGTTTATTTTTTTTATGTTATATATTTACTTTTTTTAATTTTTATTTTTGATATCAAATGATAATATTATAATAGATGTTTAATGTAATATATATATTTCCTCTATTATATATTTACTTGTTATTTATTTTTTATTATATTGTATATTTTTTTGTTTTTTTTAGTAATAACGTCATGTGACATTTTTGGGAGAAGTTTTTTTTACGGATGACACTCCATAGAGTTTCAAAAGGTCTATTTTGTTAGTATAGATTCATTTGAATTTTGTAATTAAAAATATATATAAATATTTTTAACTAAATTTGGTTTAAAATATTTTAAAAACTAAATTTATTTTGTAAATTTCCATACATAATAATAAAATAGCTTAAATAATTATATTAAATTTTAATTTAAACTAATTTAAAAAATATATAATTTACTAAAGGCCATATTATTATTTTTTATCCAAAAGCCCTAATCGATTTTTCGCCGGCCTTGTTGTAATGTGTTATATGTTTCTACTGAGTTATGAGAGAATTGTATAATGTATGTGTACACACTACAAAAAAAGAGTGGTTTAACATCATTTAGTGTCTATTTTTGCATTACTTATAAGGGCTTTTTGCAGAATTGACCTATAACTTAAAGTCAAACACAAAACTAACTTCCTTTTTTTTGAAAATTAGTTTTGCCCTATTCACCCTACAAGTTCATATAATTTACGAAAATGCCATCAATTTTTTTTTTCTTTTTTTTTCGAAAATGACATTTTTACTCTCTCACCCTCATCATCTTCAAGTAATTACAAGATTGCGATTGTCATCAATACCACAACCACCATGAATAACCAATTTGAAGCTCTTAATGCTCCCAAAATCGATTTACCCTTCTTCTTTTTCCATTCTTGTGAACTAAACACAACATATCTCTCACTTTCTCTCCACAATGAGCTAAAAAAACCCAAGATTTTGATTCTAAATTTTTTATGGTTCATAGAGTCATAGAAGCTAACAATTCTGGGTGGGTTACTTTCGTTTGTGATT
>NC_027755.1:37005467-37059731 GCF_000695525.1 Brassica oleracea var. oleracea | reverse complement strand
CTAAAAGCCTAGTGAAATTACATCTCAGCCCCTTGTGACCAAACAAAAAAACAGAAGCCATTTTTATGAATATAGCCCTAGTAAATCGTCTGAGTCGTCTGAGATGTTGGAAGTCGTCTGGACGACTGAAGTGTAAGTCGTCTGGTACCGGTTTATTTTAAAAATAATTTATAAATCTTGTAAAAAAATATTTTGATGCGTGAAAAATAAAAATCAAGTAATTATAAACAGTTTTAAGTGATATAAATTAAGATATGATAAAATTGATTTGTTTTGAAGATAGATGAGTGGAAGTAGTGAATCATGAAATACTTTGGTTTAGGAGTTTGGCAAACATATGTTGTAGTATTGTATGTATTGTTAGGGTTAGATTTTGGAAAACTAAAATGTTTTTTTCAAAAATTAGTTTTCACCTATATGTGTTTATTTATGTGTATAGTAAACACTTTTCAAGTTTGATTTGATTTTATGAAGTCTTTAATTAGATAATTAAGTTTAGGGGTTATGTTTAGGGTGTGGACGACTTATATTTCAGTCGTCTGTTGAATAATTTACTCGGACGACTTACATTTCAGTCGTCTGGTGAAGAAATTAAAACAGACGACTTACATGTAAGTCGTCCAGAAGAGTTTAATATTTTTAGCGGGAAATTAAATATTTTTAGCGGGAAACTAAAATAGAAGATTTTCCAGACGACTTACAAGTAAGTCGTCTGGTTTAAATTATTTAAGCGGGAAAATATTTTTTTTAAAAAATTTTAGGCGGGAATATTTGGACGACTTACATGTAAGTCGTCTGTTTTAATTTCTTCACCAGACGACTGAAATGTAAGTCGTCCGAGTAAATTATTCAACAGACGACTGAAATATAAGTCGTCCACACCCTAAACATAACCCCTAAACTTAATTATCTAATTAATGACTTCATAAAATCAAATCAAACTTGAAAAGTGTTTACTATACACATAAATAAACACATATAGGTGAAAACTAATTTTTGAAAAAAACATTTTAGTTTTCCAAAATCTAACCCTAACAATACATACAATACTACAACATATGTTTGCCAAACTCCTAAACCAAAGTATTTCATGATTCACTACTTCCACTCATCTATCTTCAAAACAAATCAATTTTATCATATCTTAATTTATATCACTTAAAACTGTTTATAATTACTTGATTTTTATTTTTCACGCATCAAAATATTTTTTTACAAGATTTATAAATTATTTTTAAAATAAACCGGTACCAGACGACTTACACTTCAGTCGTCCAGACGACTTCCAACATCTCAGACGACTCAGACGATTTACTAGGGCTATATTCGTAAAAATGGCTTCTGTTTTTTTGTTTGGTCACAAGGGGCTGAGCTGTAATTTCACTAGGTTTTTAGGTTAGTTTTGCATTTGATTCAAGTTTGGGTATAAGTTTGGGGTTAAAATCAAGTTGTTGGTTAGTTTTGGCAAAAATCCCTACTTATAAATGATGTAAAAGAATTTTACATCATTTAAATAAGTGATTCTGAAAGTGGTGATGCAAATAATATACATCATTTTTTTAGTAACTGATGTAAATATAAAAAATATTTTCATCAATTATTATAAGTGATGACAAGATAAATCAGTTATAAAAAATGATTTTAACAGTTAAATCAATTCTTCAAACTGATGTTAATATTAACATCACTTAAAATAATTGATTTAGATATTGATATCATTTAATAATAACTGAAATAAATTTAATATTTCTGAAAGTGATTTTAATAATTATATCGTTTACAATTATTAATTTAAAATATTAATATTTTTTTAATTAGTTTTATCTATCATTTTAGTATTTTCAATTCAATATGGTTATATATTAGAGAACATATATATGTTCTTCTTTTTTTCATCGTTGTCTTCAATTTTAAAAAATAGTCGAACGGTCGATTCGTTTTTTTTACTTCCATGAAAAGAAATTTATGATCATTATTGAAACTTAGAATTCTACTACATTTATGTCAATAAATAAATAAATAGATTAAAAGACTTTTCATTAATTATTTCTTTTTCTTCATTCCAATGAAGATACAATATGAAAAAAAAAAAGATATAGAAAGCCTCCAAAAACATGAAGATGATGAATTCAGCAAAAGAAAATTGGTAAAAAAAGTTAAAATCTTCACTTGAGAATTCTTCCGTCAATATTTTTCTTCTCCTTCACTGTATGTTCTTCTGTTGATGGTGTTCTTAAATTGATAACTGCTCCTGAAAAGAAAAAGAGTATATCAGAAGATCTAGTAAGAATCACTACTAAATAAAAATGTTACGATTTAAATTGTAAATGGAGAAAGAAGAAATACATGTATTAGTACAATGGAGTGGTGGGGGTAGTAGACGGTGTGGACAGGAGTCGAATGTGAGAAGCACATAGTTTCAGAATTGTAAAGTGTCATCATTTGCTTTTCCATATATAGAAGACATGAGGCTGTGAAATTGAGAAATAACTTTTTGTCTTAATGGGTCATTTAGTTTTTGACTTATAAGAAGTAGAGGGATATGAACACAAGAAAACACGTATGACTTGTTACAGTGGGAGATGAATGAGGGTTTGTAAAAGAAGAAGAAGAAGATCAAAAGAAAAACTTCTTTTTAGCAAAACAGTTATAAATAAGATCCACTAAGTTAAAGATACAAAACAAAACAAAGACAAAATCAAAAGAATCGTAACTTCTTTTCCTAATATTGGGTGGGTTCTTTGAAATTTCGGCTTATATTGATTTAAATTAAGTAAATATTATGTAACCGTTTTAACTGATGTAAATTCAGATAACATACCATCACTTTTATTAAACTGATATTAAACAAAAATACGGTTATATAATTTTTATTAGCATCAGTTTTTATTGATCTAAATTGTGTATCATCTTCATAAGTGATGTTAACTAAAATAATAAATGCATCAATTATTTAACTGATATAAATTTATAAAATAAAATCACCTTTGTCTAAATGATATAAACTAATAAAGATTACATCAGTTTACTGAACCGATGTAAAATTAATTAAAATTAACATCATTTACAAATAAGTAATTTAAAATGATATCATTTATTTTTGTGATACAAATTAAGTGATGCAATTCAATTGTTTTTTTTGTAGTGACAATAGGCAATGTAATTCTTTTATGTATTATAGAAATGAGATAATTTTATTTCATATTTTTTTATTCAACAAACTTAAAGCAAAATCGATTTCTTTTATATAATGTTTGTAGTTATTGTAAGAACATAGTAAAGCAGAAAGCTAGGCACGTGTTTTCCAAGGTAAAACAAACCCTGCTGGATCTTCATATCTTTCTGTAAACCAAATTCCATCATCTTTGGCAATCCATGAACGTAACTGACCACATCGCTGATAATTTGCATGATATACTTGAAGATCATAATAAAACTTATTATTCTCTCCATGACTAATAGTGCAATCCCATCGTGTTTCTTTTGGCCATCTATAGTCGCTGAAAGAAATGATAAACGGACTTGCATCGAAGCTTAACAGATTAGATAAAAATTTCCCCTTGTTATCACTACATTCGATCAACAAATTGCCACGAGAAGAATATAGTTGATTAGCAATCATTACAATGTTTTTCTTGCAAGCTTCATTCAACCCAAAGAACATAGCACTAATAAACACAAAAGCTATCAAACGATTCATGTTGTGGATCTAAGATTATTTTTTGTAATGATAAAGATGTCAAACATGTTTGAGTATTTATAACCTTTGAATGGAAAACATTCTTTCTTTTTAACCTTTTTTATAAAAACAAATTAGCAATGCATGTATTTCTGGATTTGGCTAAATCTTGAATACAAAATCAATACTATTAAAACATGGGAGTTTTATTATAAGTATAGTTGACCATGACAATCTATCCAGACAAGTACAGTTTGTGTTACTAAGAATGATAGTATCAGACTGCAACTCGAATGCAAACTTCTTAAATGATTAATTCATGTGCATTCCAAAAAACATTCACCAGTTATGATTAAAAAATGGAATGTGTATTCCATTTCATTCAATAATATTCCATACCATTTCAGAAAAAAAATTAAGTATCATTTGAAATATCATTCCAAATCAAAAACGTATTGGAATAAGTTGAATGTTGATTTCATTCTATTAAATTTCAGAAATAATAATTCATATCATTCCACATATTTCAAAAATTAAGTATCATTTGAAATATCATTCCAAATAAAAAACGTATTGGAATAAGTAGAATGTTGATTTCATTCTATTAAATTTCAGAAATAATAATTCATATCATTCCACATATTTCAAAAATTAAGTATCATTTGAAATATCATTCCAAATCAAAAATGTATTGGAATAAGTGGAATGCTGATTCCATTCCATTAAATTACAGAAATAATAATTTATATCATTCCACATATTTCTTTTAGTTGTCACCAGTTACAGTCTCAGTATACATGAATGATAATGCTTACAAAGTAGCTACCTAAACAGAAGATTTCTTGGCAGAACATAAGTATATATATTTGATTGTAGTGGTCAACCATAATCGAGAGCTTTATGGTAATGTTTATTTATTTGGTCTGACTGTAAAACCACACTTTTAGAAACTAAACTCAAAAATCAAACTAAATCTTTGACTTAAGTTTTATTGATCCAATCCTATCACTTTTTATCAGAGGTGGATACGGAGCGGATATCCGGATTTTTAGAGGTATTTGTGATCCGATCCTTTTCATTCGAATAATCAATTATTCGATTCGATACGATCTGTAACCATCCGAATATTCGGTCTTCCGGATATCTAGAAAATTTTAGATTTTTAACCGGATATCATATTGTACAAATAAAATTAAAAAAGCAAATTAAATAAAAATCTGAAATAATGTTAAATAATAATATTTGATTACAAAATAAAAAAAATATTTAATTTTTAAAATTATAATAAGTACTATAATAACTAATAAATAAAAATATTGTAAAACTGATATAAAATATAATATTTATGTAAGTCATTTTTGTCCCACATTAGTTACTACCGAAGGTGTGTTCATCCAAATCCAAGTCATATGTAAAGCACCTCGTATCCTCTTTTTGCAACTCATACCTTTTTCATATTTTTTTTTGCTAATTTCAAGTGTAATATTTGTTATTATTGGTTTAAATATCTGATATGTGGCCATATCGGATCACATGATATTAATTTTATTTTAAAGTAAAAAGAATTCATTAATATAGCTTGCTATCCGGACTTTCATGAGTCGTGTTGCTCATCCCGCCCAATATAAGCCCAAGTTTTATCAAACGGTTCAATAGGTAACCGGTTTAACTTTAATTCGAGTGGGGCCTTCTTTAGCTTAACCGAATGCACATTTGATTCATAATTAATCTTAGCCGTCAAACCAAATGTGAACCGAAGTCAGACCGGCAAACCGAAACTCGTCGCTGTTTCATCGTTTTATATTAGAGAAATTAGGCCGTGTATACACAGAATATGTTAAAATTAGGAGAATACCCCATCAACTGTTAGACTTTTTTTAATACGAAAAAACCCCTATAGACCTACAGCTCCACTATCGTATACTATTATACTATGTGTCAATCTAAGATCATAGCTCCCCTATTACACGTCATGTTATGTACAATACCTTTATCTGAAAAGACGTCGGAGATTTATTATGTTTGTGAAAAGTCACACTCTCTTTCCTTTTTATCCCTAAACTATAACGAAAATTTTTTTCGTTCTAGAGATCCAAATAGGTTATTAGTTGGCGTAATGGGAAATTTGCAGTTGCTGGAGTACTCCCTTGTTTGTTTACGGGGAAGAGTTGTCGACGAAAAGATTAATACCTACCACATACCAAAGAGAATTGTACCCATAATCGACGCTCTAGATCTGGAAGAGGTAGATTTTTTGCGGTACACAACGTTTGAGACGATCATATTACAAGCCGAGAACCATTTATCCTCCGAGAATTTTTGCCAGTTCGTTGTTGTCCGCATGCTTAGAGTGAAGAAGAAGTACGAGATTTGGGTGAAATGATTCCCAAGAAGAAGAAGAAGAAGAAGAAGAACAAGAAGAAGCTAAGGTTAGTAATGTTAAATGTAACTTTCAAAGGAATCAGTAGGTGTCAATAATAATCTTTTTCATTATCCTATCGAAATATCTGCAATAGGAATAATTATCAAACTGGACGTAATCTCAGAAAGTTCCGTGTAAGATATGTAATAGACGTTACTGATAACTGATATATAATCATTTCAGATACCATGTTAAATTATCTTTAGTGTTACTATAGTAGAGTCTAAGGTTAACAATTGAACGCTATCTCGGAAAGTAACGTCCAATAATACTAGTAGATGTTTCATATCATACTGGTTATTACCTCGCTGATCAGTTGTGTGTGTTTTTGAAGACTGATGTTGATATCTATGAATGAGGATACTACACACTAGTCTGGTATGATGAAGTAGAGGACGAGGCTGAGTAGTAGGTTCCCGCTAAATATTATTGGTAGGTAAAATGTTATAAATAGTTCAATTAGTTGATACATGTTTGGTTAGTTGTTATAGAACTTGTTGATGCTTTCTAAAATGTTAGTGAGATGTTAAATAATAATTATCATTAGTTGATAAGTAGTATGTTATATGTTACATACGAGGTTATTGTTAACATATAAAAGTTTGGGTATGAAAATTTATATAAACTTTAACATCAACAAATAACATGTGATAGTTTTAGTTAACATAATTTGTTACCTCTAATCATTGTGTTATATATTATTTTTGCAGCTCTGCCGGACTTATGATCACAACAGAAAGTCTCTCTTGTTAGACATCGTTAGATTCTTCGTGCATCTTGTGAACTAGCAAGTCGTTGGAGAGACTGTTGCTACCCACATCTTGTGGACAATTACCACATTTGTTTCGTATGTATATCATACCAATGTACATAATTACATTTATATACTAATGTTGCATTAATGATACGTGTAAGATACTTGATAGTAGTGTTGGTGTCAATTATATTATTATCACATTAACAACATACCATATATCTAACATTCTATTGTTAACTGCTACAATGTTAAAAGTATTAACTACGATCGTTATGTTTCATCTTTCTTTAATCTTGAAATCAATATTGTCTCTAATATAGTAGACATTAGTATCCTTACTTGTTAGACATTAATTTATTCAGTAACCAGGTAAGGTCAATTCATAGTAGTTAACAATGATTACTTTATAAGTAATACTTCTTAATATAACAATGATTGCACATCTAAAATGATCTTTAAGCATGTGTAAACTAGTAATAATAAATCTAATCAGTAAGAAACCCATTAACAACTCATCATATATATAACATCCCATCGTTACCTGCTAACAAGTAGTATTACTACCTTTGAGGTAACAATAAACGCTTTTGTTACAATCATTAACTTTTTTTATGCTTGTTTCGGTCTGCACTAATAAATTAGTGCCTACCAAGTAAGTATAGTATCGTGTACTAATTATATATTTTACATGTGATACATGTGAATAATGTTAACGATAATATTTTATAACTTAACAGATAATATGTTATATTACACGTCCAAGATATTATAACAGTTAACTTTGTTTTTATCATATGTTAAATATGATGATTCACAAGATGTTCGGCGGAATCTTAAGCTCTGTTAAATTTTCAAAATAAAATTGATCGTCTTTTCTGCTTACTTTGACCTGAGTGCTACTGAATATGTGCGTTGAAGGTAGGCATGGCATGATGAAATCGAAGTATTTATTTCAACATTATTATAGGATTCATCATGAAATCATTGTGAAAATACTAGAATAAAAAAGTTGATTATTTTAAAAAAATATTGTTAGTACACAGAGATTAATGGATAATAGACCAGTTGTTGAAAAGTTGAGGATAAGAAAAAAAAAAAACGAACATGGAGGAAAAAGTGTGAAAGATGATAAATAGTACATTATTAAATAATTATTGGACAGCTGCAGTCTACAGACCTACATCTACATAGAAGTCTACGAATGTACTATAAAAAAAATCAAACCAAATCTATCTCTCCTCACTTTTTTAGCGTACGTGTCTTTGCTCTAGGGGCATTTTGGGCAAGTCATACACAAGTTGCTACAGGGATCACGGGTTTTTTTTGCTTTCGGATAGTTCCCTAATTTTGCGTACACTAAGGTATATCTGGCCAATAATCTCTTTATATTATATGAAAACTAACTAACGAACGATGTCGGAACGAATAAGATTCAGAGATGGGGGAAATGGGAAATGGGAAATGGGAAATGGGAAAGGCGATAGGATTACTGATAAGCGGGACGCTAGTGTATGACCATTTCTGTTGAGGAATTGGGTTCCGTCTGAGTTCATTACTCCACCTGCGACCAAACTTCCACTAAAAGTAGCTCTGAAGTTCATTTACTTGCAGAAACTCCACCTGAAGCGTCAATCCTTCAAAGTTCATATGTACGTCAAACATAGCTCCACCTTTCAGAGTTAATCGTCACTGCCTCAATCTTTAACCATGGCATGTTGCTATATAATTGCAGCCACTGCAACAATTCTCTGATAAAGCAGAAGATCCACCAGAGGCTTCCTTTTGCTTCCTTGCGCCACTCAACTGAACTGACTTTGAGTGTTACATTCACTTGACTCTCTTCTGAGAAATTTTCTCTGAAAAGAACACTGCTCCACAAGTTGTTCTTGCTCCCACTGAGAACTCCAATATGATTTTGTCTCAGTCTCTGTCCATCCATCGTTAGAGAACATACACGTTCTTCCCAGAGACATGAATCTTTTCTCAGATTTATTCGACTACAGCAGCTTCCTTGCAGCACTCCTTTAGACCTGTGCAGACCTTGAGCTTCCTTGCAGCACTCTCTGGATCACCACGCCTTAGACTCACCATCTGCTACTTCAGAAAGCACTCTAAGACACTTGTCTTTCATCTTGATCCAACCATCTGTACCTCCACAGATATCATGATCAACCACTTGACCATGTTCACCACGACCTGTAGACTTCTCAGATTCTTGAGCTCTGATCTTTAGTTCTGAGACTAATCAAACACACAACCTTCACTCAAATCCAAACCATAACTTGAAAGCCTTCAAAGTTATTTCCCTGCTCTCATATATAACCTGTTTTTCTGATTTTGTTCCAACCTCAATACACCATCTACTTCTCTGAATTCTGAAAAAACCAAACTGATATATAAGCTTCCACCAACACACTGTAAGTCAAACCTCCTAAGGCGTCCCCTAGTCCTTCGATCTAAGTGTGTTACCTCCAGCTTATTCCCTCAGCAAACACTTGAACACCAGTGGCACATAATCCTTTCACACCAAGAATTTAACCAAAGAAAACAACTTTGGCTATCTCCTTGTGCAAAACCAGTATGCTCTCTTGTGTTCCAAACCAGCTTTCAATTCCTTGAGAAACACAGACCATGAGTGCCGGAACATCAACGGAATACATCACACGATGTACCTTGTGAGTGCAGCTAAACTTGATTTGAGCCTTACACTTGCTTGATCCATTCTGATTGTGTAACCCTGAGTTGAAAGATCTCAGCCTCTTTCCCTTCTCAATCAGAAACCAAACTCTAAGCATTGAGTCATCGAGACACGAACAAAACCTCATTGCTCCACTGCTCTTGCTTTAGTCTTGACCAATCTTGAAGCCTCCAATCTTGAACGACCATACTCACAGTAACAATGTCGGTTCATCACCGAGAGTAGAGAGAGATTAACTTACTGCTCCATGATTTCATCTTCTTGAAATCATCACCGACATGTCTTCCTTCAAGACACGTGATATCAACACATGAACCCAGCTGATATATTCTTCTTCCACAGCTTGCGACGTCTCCGTAACAGTGACACATACTGTGCGTCTTCTTTGACGTCGTGATGATGAATATGTTCATTGTTGATTCTGTTTCCTCTTTCCAAGAACCTACAACTGTCAACACTGAGCAGACTCTCCATCGTAGAACTCTTACTGACGATTCCATAATTAACTGATTCAAGATCAGTCACCAAACCCAGCTCGTGATATATATACAACCTCTCTGTACTTCTTCTCTCTTGATCTCTCTAGCCTTGAAGCTTGGAGCTCAGGTGAAGAAGACGATGACGTCGTCTCTTACTCTCTCGCCCAATAGAAAACCAGAAGACTCTTGCTCTTAGTCATAGCACATGCCTCTCACGTGCTCTTTAAAGACTTTCCTTTAATAAGACCTTCTAGATGAGTCAAAGTGTTTGCCACTCTTCTCTTTATCAAGTTGGATCATTATCTCACAATGTTGAAGTTTCTTCTTCGATAAGGGATTCTTTGTTGTTTGATTTTGATATTGTTTTTTTTGTTCATCACAACAAATTAGGATACGAAAATGAAGCTTTTTGTTTCTGTGAATGTTTATTTTGAAGGGTACCTGGTAACATCGTTGCACGCTTAGCTAATACTGTTGGTGCTGCTGAATCCGTTTTGCGTGTTGCAGCTACCGGACATGACAAGAGGCTATTTCTCAAGGCAAGTTCAGTTTTCTTTTGTCTCCTTGGTTATTATATTACAGTAGAAGAGATACTTCTCTTTGATATTGCCTGAGTAGCAAAAGAATATAAAACTAAATTTGTTTACGACATTTGACTAACATTCTGTAGAATCCTGTCCATTGTGTTTTTTTAATAGGATTATGCCATTATTGTTTCCCAACGTCTTCACGATCAGGACTAGCTTCCTTAGTTGACCTTTTATAAATAGCGGCATTCACATGAATCGATATTGCTCAAGACTCAGAAACCCTAGCTAGAATTGGTTTCCTTGTTCAACACTCTTTCTCAATTGTTTTACTTGAGCCTAGACGTTTGCGTTTCCAATTCTTTGGTAAAATCACACGGCTTCAAAAATTCTATAGATATGGCGTTAGAGAAGAAACCTGTTGGTGTTGATAGAATCATAGAAGAAAAAGAAGATATGATCAACCAGTTACCAGATTATTTGCTTTGTGAGATACTTCTCAATCTTCCCACGAAGGATGTGATCAAGGCTAGCCTGTTATGTCGCAGATGGAGAGATCTTTGGCAATCTGTTCTTGGATTGGATTTGGAGTTTAATAGCTCCACAGATTTTGATAAATACGGTTTCTTCAACAGATTTATAGATGTGAAGAGGGACGTGTGCTTAGAAAGCAATTGACAAATTCTTTCTTTTTAACTTAAAAAAATAATAATAGTAATGCATATATTTGTGGATTTGGCTAAATCTTGTATACAAAATGAACTAGTAGATGACTTTTGGTGGAGATGACTTTGACAAGGATAGTTGTCAAATGCACACATAAACCATGAATTCCTTAGTGATTGCTATTTGAACATGTTTATTCTCTTTTCTGTACTTTATTTGTGTGGTTTGAATTTTGCAATGCAGATGAGTTGTTGATGGGCTCACTTCAAATTCCAATAAAAATGAAAGCACTGATATCGAGCAAGGAGGATCGCAGGATTCTTCGCCGGAAAACACAACTAGGATTCTGGAAAAAAATCAAACACTTAACAAAGCAACATGAATTAGACTTTTTCTCTCTTCTCTCTTTTCTTCCAAAAATTCCGCCGTCACTAGATTGTGTTTCGGCCAACGTCCGGTGACTCGGCCGGTGACTCTCCGAGTCCTGGGCGTTAGACCTCTTTTGTTCCTCTCATTATCTTTTCATTTTTCTTCCACCGATCTCCTTTTGTTGGGAGTTCACCCTCTTCTCTATGGGACTGCGGTGGCTTATGCTTTCGTTTTGGCTCAGAGAAGGGTTTAGAGGCAGATCTGTGAGTCTATTGTGGTCTTGCCTCTAAATCTTTTGTCGATCTGTGGCATTTTGTGTTGCAGGTTTTGTAATGTAATTTTACGTACAGCTTGTATGACAAGGTATATGTTGATGTGTTCTGATACATATGACTCCACTCCCATTGAGAGTTCACTAAGCAGGATGCAAATTACAACTTCGATGATATTTGATGAAGTGATGGGGAAGTAGAATGGGAAAGAACCAAGCTAAATAGCTAATGTGTTTTAACTAGGTTGTAGTTGTAGGTGGTTTGGTCCATGTATGTTCTCGTGAACAGAAAAAATAATGTGTTGTTTATAGAATTTGAGAAAAACCAATAATACAAATCCAACCAAAATAACAAGGTTCATCTTTGTATTTGTTTCTTTGTAAGCACTTACAAATTCATTGAAATATAGTTTCAAACTAAATCTTTAAACAATTCTTTATTATTGAATAACACTTGATTTCAAAATTTATTTTAAAATTACATAACCAATAACACTAGATTTAAATATAGATTTTAAAGTCATAAAACCAATAACTGATTTGGTTTGTAGTTATTGTAAGAAGAAAGAAAAGCAGAAAACTAAGCACGTGTTTTCCAAGGTAAAACAAACCCTGCTGGATACTCATATCTTCTTGTAAACCAAATTCCATCATCTTTGGCAATCCACGAACGTAACTGGCCACATCGCGGAAAATTTGCATGATATACTTGAAGATCATAATAAAACTTATTATTCTCTCCATGGCTAATAGTGCAATCCCATCGTGTTTCTTCTGGCCATTTATAGTCCTTGAAAGAAATAATAAACTGACTTGCATGGAAACTTAACAGATTAGACATAAATTTCCCCTTGTTATCACTACAATCGATCAACAAATTATCACGAGAAGAATCTAGTTGATTATCAATCATTACAATGTTTTGCTTGCAAGCTTCGTTCAACCCAAAGAACATAGCAGTAATAAACACAAAAGCTATCAAACGATTCATGTTGTTGATCTAAAAATATTTTTGTAATGATAAAGATGTCAAACACGTTTGAGTATTTATAGCCTTTGAATGAAAAACATTCTTTCTTTTTAACTTTTTTTTATAAAAAAAAAATTAGTAATGCATGTATTTGTGGATTTGGCTAAATATTGAATACAAAATGAACTAGTCAAACATGGAAGTTTAGTTTCTATAAGCATAGTTGACCATTACAATCAATCAAGATAAGTACAGTTTGTGTTACTAAGAATGATAGTATCATTATACATAAAGGATAATGCTTACAAAGTAGCTACCTAAACAGAAGATTTCTTGGCAGAACATAAGTATATATTTGATTGTAGTGGTCAACCATAATCCAGTTTTATGGTAATGTTTATTTATTTGGTCTGACTGTAATGGTAGTGGTCAACCATACTTTTAAAAACTAAACTCAAAAGTCAAACTAAATCTTTGACTTAAGTTTTATTGGTCTCATCCTATCACTTTTTATTAGGGGTGGATTTTTATTAGGGGTGGACACGAAGTGGATATCCGGATTTTTAGAGATTCTTTTGTGATCTGATCCATTTCGTTTGAATAATCAATTTTCCGGTTCGATACGATCCGTAACCATCCGAATATTCCGTCTTCCGGATATCCAGAAAATTTTAGATTTTTAATTGGATATCAGATTGTACAAATAAAAATTTTAAAAGCAAATTAAATAAAAATCTGAAATCATGTAAAATAATAATATTTGACTACAAAATAAAAAAAAATATTTACCTTTTAAAATTATACTAACTACTATAAAAACTAATAAATAAAAATAATGGATCTGATTGGATATCTGTTTCTAGGAATATTAGTATTTGTGATTTGCTTCATTTTTACGGACATTGTAAATTATTATTTGCTTTACTTTGTAGAGTTACAGATTTCCGAATTTTTTCGGTTCGAATCGATAACGAATCAAATCAAAATTTATAGATAATTTGCAGAGCCCTAGTTTTGATATATCCCGAAAGTGGTCAATCACATCATTGATAATTGCCTTATATGCTTAAGCCATGATTGGAACAGTTTCTTTTTTTTTGTAACAATGGGTAATACATTACATCATCATATAATCTCTAATTTTTTTACATACGATGATCAACTACCTGCAATATATGTGATAATGATGAACAGCTCCACAGATAAGGATTCCACGACGAAGTTCTCTCCGAAACACTTACCTCGACAAACGGTTCTGCATGTAGGACATCGTTCATGTACATGCTCTCTCCGCAGCAAACGACCACAACGAACGGCTCTGCCTGTATTACCATGGAACTTCCAATAATCTGCAATAAATTATAAAGTCTGGGATTCGGACCCTAAATCTGGGTGTAAAAACATTTAAACCTTAACCAGCAGGCCAAGGTGCTTCTACCATTAGAACCGTTTCTAATACGCAGTTCCTTATTGTCTTATTTGACCAATTGTTATCACTGAAAAGCTAAGGTGATTTTCTTGTTCATCACAACGAATTAGGATATGAAGATAAAAGCTTTTTGTTTCTGTGAATGTATCCGCTTTCTATATTCAGAAGCACGAATGTTTATTGATTGATGATCACCGCTTTGACATTATGTGCAATGCAAAGTTTAATTTGTGTGAAGGGTACCTGTGGATCCATTAGATTGGCAAATATCACAAGACACAGCCAGTAACATCGTTGCACGCTTAGATAATACTGTTGGAGCTGCTGAATCCGTTTTGAGTGTTGCAGCAACGGGACATGACAAGATGCTATTTCTCAAGGCAATTTCAGTTTTCTTTTCTCTCCTTGGTTATATTACAGTAGAAGAGATACTCACATTGAGAGTGACAAGGTATATGTTGATGTGTTCTGATACATATGACTCCATTCCCATTGAGAGTTCACTGAGTAGGATCAGTGGCGGATCTAGAAGTTACTTCGATCCGGGGCATACATATAATTTATCAACAATGTCAACAGAGGCATTTGTCAAAAATTTGAAAAAATACACTGAAATTTTAAAAACCATGGTGGGCAACTGCCCCACCCTTTGTCCATCTACATCCGCCACTGAGTAGGATGCAAATTACAGCTTCGATGATATTTTATGATGTGATGGGGAAGTAGAATGGGAAAGAACCAAGCTAATGTGTTTTAACGAGGTTGTAGTTGTAGGTCGTTTGGTCCATGTCTGTTCTCGTGAACAGAAAATATAATGTGTTGTTTGTAGAATTTGAGAAAACCCAATAATACAAATCCAACCAAAATAACAAGGTTCATCTTTGTATTTGTTTCTTTGTACTTTAATCTTAAAAGCACTTACAAATCTATTGAAATATAATTTCAAATCAAATCCTTAAACAAATCTTTATTACTGAATAACACTTGATTTCAAAATCTATTTTAAAATTACATAACTAATAGCACTAGATTTAAATATAGATTTTAAAATAATAAAACCAATAACACTTGTAAGAACAAAGGAAAGCAGAAAGTTTTTTTTTTTTTTTTTTGATCAAATGGAAACAGAAAGCTATGCAATTATTCTCCAAGGTAAAACAAACCCTGCTGGATCCTCATATCTTCTTGTAAACCAAATTCCATCATCTTTGGCAATCCATGAACGTAACTGACCACATCGCTGATAATTTGCATGATATACTTGAAGATCATAATAAAACTTATTTCTCTCTCCATGACTAATAGTGCAAGACCATCGTGTTTCTTTTGGCCATCTATAGTCGGCGAAAGAAATGATAAACGGACTTGCATCGAAACTTAACAGATTAGATATAAATTTCCCCTTGTTATAACAATCGATAAACAAATTACTACGAGAAGAAACTAGTTGATTTTCAACCATTACAATGTTTTTTCTTGCAAGCTTCGTTCAACCCAAAGAACATAGCACTAATAAACACAAAAGCTATCAAATGATTCATGTTGTGGATCTAAGATTATTTTTTGTAATGATAAAGATGTCAAACATGTTTGAGTATTTATAGCCTTTGAATGGAAAACATTCTTTCTTTTTAACTTTTTTTATAAACAAAAATAGTAATGCATGTATTTGTGGATTCGGCTAAATATTGAATACAAAATGAACTAGTCAAACATGGAAGTTTAGTTTCTATAAGCATAGTTGAACATTACAATCAATCCACGTAAGTACAGTTTGTGTTACTAAGAATGATCGTATCATTGTACATAAAGGATAATGCTTACAAAGTAGCTACCTAAACAGAAGATTTCTTGGCAAAACATAAGTATATATTTGATTGTAGTGGTCAACCATAATCCAGAGTTTTATGGTAAGGTTTATGTGGTCAAACATACTTTTAGAAACTAAACTCAAAAGTCAAACTAAATCTTTGACTTAAGTTTTATTGGTACCACCCTATCACTTTTGATTGTGGATGGCACAGAGCGTATATCTGGAATTTTGGAAGAGTTTGTGATCCGATCCGTCTTGTTCGAATAATCAATTTTCCGATTCGATTCAATCCGATCTGATCCGTAACCATCTGGTCTTCCGGATATCCATAACTTTTGCTTCAATACTCTCTTGTCTATGTTTGTGTAGAGACTTGGATCTCGGTATCACCATAGGTACTAGTTTGGAGATGGATAGGAAACTCGCTCATAAACTATCTCTGCAAGGTTTGTAACGCCACAGCCGTGTTCGCGACATGTCTAACAAATATTTAGCTTTGGATTGTTATACATAAACCGCCTTTCTCGCCGCTCTTTAATTGTCGAGGAAAGGCACCTCGCGATGCACTAAACATGTATGACAAAATCATAAAGATGAAGAACGTACGCCTCGATGCTCGTTTTCATACTGTGTTGATTGATAGTCTTGTGGAGATCGGTGAGTATTAGTGCAGCGATTCGTTTGTTTAACAGATCCGTCGTGGAGAAACATCCGTTAGATGTTGTGTCGTATACAGTAGCAGTTAAGGGGCTTGTGCGTGGGAGAAGGATGGATGAAGCTTGTTCTCTCTTGTACAAAATGAAAGGACTTATAGGACTATTATCTCTGGTTTGTGCGAGGAGAGAGATAAGGATAGGTTGAAGAAGATTGTGTGGGACTGCGTTGAGGAGGGAGTTTGAGTTGCAGGGGCGGATCCACTCACACAAGAGTGGGTCAGCTGAGACCCCTAAAATCATAAAATCCTTTTATATATACCTTACAAAATAATGAATGCACCCAGTAAATTTTCATTTATGAACCCACCCAATTTTTACTCACGCTCTCTTGCACATTTTTATTTACTTTTTATTTTGTTTAATATTTTTTCTTTTACTTTATCTAGTTAATGCTCGACTAAAAAGTCATTATAGAACAAAAAGTGGAAAACTATGTATTTGTGTTGTGGATATATATTACTGTTTGTAAAACTGTATTACATTTAATATCTTACCACATAAACCAGCTTTAAAACTCATATATCATACGATTGTTCATTTAGTAAATACTTTAACTATTTTATAATTCAATAAACACATACTATTGACCTGTAATTTTTTATTTTTTTTAAAATAAAATGTATTATCAAAAAATTTAATTTTTATCAAATTTATATAAAATATGCATTTAAATATGCAGTTTTAATTTGGTTTTTAGCTTTTGATTGTCTACAGGTTTAAAGCTTTAGTATATAGTATATAATTATCCTAATTATTATATATATTTTATTATTTAATATAATTTATATAAAATATATAATAACTGATTCCAATAAAATAATTTTTTGGCTCCGCCACTATTGAGTTGGATCTTAATACTAAGTTTAAAGTGATCTCTCGTCAAGATATGGTAGAGACTGTTCTGAGTTTAGATTGGTTTTTGAGAAATGGTGTGGGGACTTTGATGTTTCTGATTCTTGCCGTGAGTTGTATGTTTCTGCTGGCTGAGTTTCGAGGAAACTGTATAACGTATATGTACAGTTCTTTTATGTATTTATAGAAATGAAATATCTAAAAATAAAAAATAAACACCAGATAAACTGTAATATAAACCAAACAATTTAAAAGCCTGCGTGTGTATCTTCACCTTGTTTTACAAAACAAGTTTATCTTGGAGTCCCCCGGTTTGCTTTAATCACATGGCTGGCAGTAAACAATAGATTGTCAACAGGTGACCGTATGAGAACTTGGGGACAGGTGCAAGGATGTCTGTTTTGTGGAGAGCCAAACGAGACAAGGGACCATCTGTTTTTTGCTTGTCTATATACCTACACTCTCTGGACTGAAGTTGTGGGCACGCTACTGGGAAGACCTCCTGATCATGATTGGGTAAGCACGCTTGAACACTTTACAACACATAGTTTCAGCTATCTTGACTACATTCTATTGAGGTTAGTGTTTCAAGCTACAATATATATGATATGGAGAGAAAAGAATGATAGAAGGCATCTCAAGAAACCTAGATAACACCACCAATTGACGAAAATTATTGATAAAAATATACATAATCGGCTTTTAGCTACCAGATATTAGGAGAAATAACGCATGAAGAAACTTATGCAAGAGTGGTACAGAACACATACATAGATCATAGAGTTCTTGTTCACTGCCTTTAGTCCTTTGTACATAACTATTCTTTTCATTGATGATCAATAAATTTAAAATTTCATCAAAAAAAAAAAATGATCCAATGCAAAAGGATCACTAAAACGAATCTCCTAACCTTAAGAGTCATAACGAACCTAAGAAAAACAGCATCCACCCTACCGAAACTCCCTAGCTGGCATTGTATTTAAAAGTGAAAGCTCAATTTTTTTTCCCCTTTTATTCATTCGAGTTTATCATAAACTGGTTACATAACTGAAAGAGCAATGAAACAGAAATATATACAACAGCTTTTTAAAAAAGGAAAAGATTACACTAAACAGAGGTAAAATGGCTACAACTAACTACTATTATTCTTTTTTTTTTACATTTCAGGATTAGTAAAGCAGTCTATATGGCGAGTCTTTGCACTTGACTTGGTTCAGTCGTCATCAGAATCACCCCGGCTCATATTCATAACAATCTACAGATCCAATAGATCTAGCTTCATTATTTCTTCTATCTAATGAAACCCAACCAAAAAGTCATCAGACGTCTGACTCTTTATACATGATCATTCAATAAAAAAGGTCAGACCTTTAGTTTAAGTAACAACCCACCCAAACGCGCCGGTTGATTCTTCAAAGTAGCATTCTCTTTACCCTTCCTCATCCTCGGAGTGAGACTCTGTATTTGAAGTCGCCTCGGTCTTAGTCTCCATCAATAGAGGCTGCACACCTAAACCAACCGACCAAAAAAACAATACGTTAATGAGAATAACCACACAATTACAAATGAACCAATTACACCATAAAGTTGCGATTTTTACATATAAGATTTCAATAAATGTTAATAACATTTAACATGTAGCACTAACACGATCAAAACCCAAAGTATGAACCTGTTACACCACAAAGCTAGGCCTTTTTACCTATAAGATTAAATAAATGTTAATTAACATAACATTAACATGTAGCACTAACACGATCAAAACCCAAAGTACGAACCTTTAAGGAAATAATCAGAGGAAGGCCATCCGCGAGACGAATTGGTGGAGAGAGATTCTTCGTCCGTTAACGGATTAGCCAGCTTCGCGACGAGCTGAGCGATCCCGTGAGTCTGAGATCCAGATCCAGGAGGAGGGACCCAGTACGACGCACCGGGAACAAACGGGAGCCAATCGGGTGCCGATCTTCGGACGACTATCCGGTGAACGGCGTCCTCTAGCTTCTGAATTAACGGATCCGAGGGCGATTGCGACGCGGCGATGTCGAATTCGTACAGATCGCCGCGACGGTCGGAGGATTGAGATCGGATGGATAAGAGGTGCGATGAAGGGAGGAAGGAGGCTGCAGCTGCTGTGAGTCGGTTTTTAGAGAGAGAAAGTGGAAGGGAGAGGGAACGAGCCATCTAGAGAGAGATAGAGAGGGGGGGGAGACGAACGGTTTCTGACTTTCGGGAACAAAGCTGTAATTAAAAGATAAAGACACGAGTTTTGGTTTGGTTTTGTGGATAAAAGGATAAGAAGAGCATTTTCCCCTTTTATCGTAATCCTTTTTTTTAGGAATTATAAAAGGATAATTATATTAAGTTTATTTTGTTTATATAATTTGTATTAGGCTTCAGAGTTTTATCCGAGATCCGGATTCGATCTGAGATTCGATCCGAAAATCCGGATATCCGGAGGGGCCGAATCCGGATCCGGATAGTAAAATGTTGGATCCGTCAAAGCCGGATCCGGATCCGGATATCTTGATTTTTAGTCCGGATATCCGGATCAGTAAGTTTTATTAATAACTATTTTAGAAATAGTAATATCTATATATAAAAATTAACTTTTTAATATATTTTCATTTTTATAATAGTATACGTAAATTTTATTTAAATTTTTTAATATTATACATCAAAATAATTAAAAACATTATATATTTTTTTATTTTTAAATTATTTTTAATATAAATATAAATATTATTTATTTATTTATTTTAAGGATCCAAATCTGGATCCGGATATCCGCCGGATATTACAATTTTTAGAAAGATATCCGCCAGTGGATATCCGAGAACCCCGGATCCGGATAAGGATAGTAAAATTATGGATCAACCGGATAAAGATCCGGATACCTTAAAGTTGTCCGGATACCCGATCCGTCCCGAGGCTAATTTGTATAGCTGTTTCGCATCTCAACAAGATCAAGATAATTGAAAAATAACATCGATCAATGGCCACTGTAATTCTCATTTGTATAATGATATTCACACTTTTTTATAGATGGATATTTTGGGTCTTAATAGATATTTTGCTCTTGTTGACAAAAGAAAAAAGAAGATATTTGTGAGTCAATGGTTTAGGACAGAACTTATTTGAATATGAGATCTGAAATCCCTCATGTGACGTGTACATATTCCAGTATTTCGAGAGAAAAAACACGCGAGTCGACGTAGAAATCAAACAAGTATGAGATGTTGCGATTCTCTTCCGAAACTGAACAACCAACACATGAGCTAGAAAGACGACGTATTTAGAGCTCATCCGACTGCTGCTGAGTCGTCTCGCTGCCGGAAAAGCTCCTCTTCACCTTTTCTTTAACTGCTTCCGTCGCATCACACGCCACCTCCGCTGCTGACCTGGCAGCTTCCTCCACCGTATCTTTACTGTGCTCGAAGCTCCTTGTGACCGCCTCTTTCATCTTTCCTCCTGCTCCCATTGATGCATCATCCTTTCCTCTAAAACTACACAAATGCAAAGAAAATAACCCGCCTTGAAAAAAAGAAGCTACTTGGACTAGAAACCACGTATTTCTCAGTTACGATTCACTTCCTCCGTTTTATTATTTTTTTAATGATGTTTTAGAGAATTTTCATTGTTTCACAATATACTTTAACTTTATGCATATAATCAAAGTTATATATTTTTATTATTTTATTAATAATTAAATAAATAAAATTTAAATTATGTTTTAGTGACACTTTTGAAGAAAAGTAGACGGTAGAAAAATAGGAAACAAATGGAGTATAATATTATATGATCTCTAAGACTGACTATTTGAACCGAGTATCTACTTACTCTATGTTCGGAGGAAAAAAGCGGGCGTGACCACGACCTAAACTCTCTTTGAGTTTCGCCCAGTAATCATTACCAGATTGTTTGATCGTAGAGAACCAAACCGTAGTCGTTTTATCTTCCGGAGGCACCACTCTCTGGTAATCCTCCTCACTGACAACATTCACAGAGAATACAAAGAAGATGACTAAAGATATGCATAGCAGATGAGAAACCTGTAATGTCATTAATTTTCCGGCCATGTGTTTATTTTCGTTGTTAAGGTTCTCTATGTTTCTTTCTCTCTGTGTGTTTAAATAATGCAGGTGAGTTGAACTTAAGGAACAAAACTTGTGGTTGACAAAATGTGTTACAAAGGTTACTGTTTGCCAAGGCAAGTCGGCAAGTGAGACGTGGTGGGGACACCACACGTGTCTGACGCGTGAACCACAAAACGACGTGAAAGGTCGAACGTAAAGGAGGTGGGCTCATGTAAGACTTTACTATTACGTTTTATACCCAAATCCGGTTTATACCCGACCGTATTATTGACATGTATGACTTGCCACTTACTGTAGAATTGGTTCGGTACTTACGAGTTACGACCATCGTAACCATTCTAATCCGTATGATAGAACCATATTTTATCTTTTCAATTTCCAAAGTCGCGAGACTCGTATTTAACCTTTGTTTACCATCTTAGCAAGTGTTAGTTGAGCTGGTGAGTATTTTCTTTCAGAT
The DNA here is from genome assembly GCF_000695525.1 of Brassica oleracea var. oleracea. NCBI lineage: Eukaryota > Viridiplantae > Streptophyta > Magnoliopsida > Brassicales > Brassicaceae > Brassica > Brassica oleracea. The sequence goes on along the minus strand of NC_027755.1, from coordinate 37,037,529 downwards.
CTTATTTTTGCCGCTTATTGAGCAAAATCTCATTTTGATTGTAGGTTCTTGCCAATAGCCTCAGTTACTACTTGAGGCGTCCATCAACTAACGAGGCCAGTTTATATAAAGCCATTTAAAAGAAACAAACAAATTGAAATCTCATCCCACATCATGACGATTTTTTACACCTTTTTCTACGTTTGACCAAAATAATCTGCTTCATTTTGGTAGCCTGCTCATACATCTGTAATAGTAACATTTCTCTCTACTTTAACCATTCACCAAACTGGCCTTCATTCACAACCTGTCAAACTTTATCATCTAGCAGTGCTTTAATAATTAGAGAATATTTCTAAACACAGCAAGCGCAAGCACATTTGAAGAAAGTTAGTTTGCAAATATGGGTAAACTAGTCTTAAATCCTCCCTAGTAGTTATACATATCCAGAGAGTACAAATCTTTTTTTTTCCATGTTTTAGAAAAGAAGGATTTGGATAAAACCTTGAGATAGAGTGTTTCACCATATATAATCTTATTTAAATGACAATGATCTTTCTCCTGTTGCACTCCCCCCATCAAGCGCCACTTGCATACAGACGAGTCCACTCCTTAGCTGCATATATGTTCACAACGATATGAGATTCACCAGATTATAGAGGAACAAAGATTTGTTGACAGTTTTAAGATCATGTTTATCACCTGTCTCCACAGCTTCAGCTTCATTACTCTTCCAATGCTTAGCTATGTTCTCAGAGAGTGGATCATCTGGGTTTGGTGCACTTAGAAGAGCTTGAATACTTGATTTTTAAACCACCATTGGAGAACCATAAAGTTTCAATAATTGATATTAACAACTGTTATTATTATGCATTAGAGACTAGAGAGAGTAAATCTATGGAATATCAACTATACCTCAAGAGCACAGTTCTTATTTGTAGCGCAGGACTCCACTTGTCTTTCAATATGTCAAGGCAAATTCTTCCAAGCTATATATACATAAATGAAAGCATACAAAACATGTTTCATAAGGATATATAAAGATAGTAAGAGAAAATAAAATAGTATAAATTTTGCAACAAACCTTGTCAATGTTAGGATGGTAAATCTTGGTGAGAAACCTAACCTGTGTTACATAATGATAAGACCGCCAAACTCTATATCAATATTGAAATTTGGATACGCTGTCTAATCTTACAAGTGAAAAAGCATTTGAAGTAGTCATGACGAACCACAGTAACCAATCTCATAAACCGCATTCGGTATAAAACAAAAAAAAAATTATAATGTGTAAAAGACAATCAACTTGATAGTCATTTACAATGCGTTCATACAATATTGTTGGGTTACACTAATTCTACTCAAAGTTACAATGGAATGTAATGAATGCAGCCAAAACATCAGAAACATGAAATGAAAATGAGTAAAACTCACAAAAGTTGAAGCAACTTACTTTGGGAGCTGCCATAGGATACTCTTCAGGCAAAAAGAGCTCCAACTTGAAAACTCCTCCTACAAATTGAGGATAATTTTTTTTTAAAAAAAAATACCAATTAATAAACATTTTAATGAACGTTAATACACAAGAATTAGTTCTGGTAAATGAACACAGCAGATATCATCACAGCAGACTTAATCTTGAGTACCTTCATAAGGAGACTGGGTAGGACCAAGAATCATAACATTGAAATATCGCATATTCTCCTCTGACGGAGACGCACTTATCCCCGGAGCTGCACCAACACACACAACCAATATTCCTAAATTCAATTTCATAATAGCAGCTATATCAAAATCAACAGGGATATAACGAAGCGATGAGAGCTTACCCGGTTCACTAAGCAGCCGTTGAGTTTCCTACCAGATCCGAGAAGACAAGAAAAAGTCAGATCATAAGTTCCGATGAGCTGGCAACTTTAAGAGATCGGGAAACGCACCTTGATGATTCTTCGCGGTAGATTACTATTCGCCATTATCGGATTCGATCGATCTCGCGGATAATTTAGGGTTTATTTTAGAGAGAACGAAGCTAGCTAGCAACGGATGCTACGTCGTGTCTCGTCTTGTGACCCCTCTTGATTGTTTTTTATTCTTTTTCCTTTTAATTTTCTTTATTTTTCCTTTTAACGACGCGTTGGTCTAACGCAAAATATAAAGAAGGATTAAGAAAGTTGGACATTATTGGCAGCATTAGTGTGTCAACATCAATAACATGATCTTCTTTTTGCCTTGTGGAGATTCACTACAAACCAACCACTATGAACCGTGAACGGGGACTGAGCAGTTATTAGTTGTTACGTTCAGCTCCAAACTGGACACTGAACTGAGTTTTATCGGTCTAGAGGGTTACTAAAAGATGTTAAGACTTCCACTGGTAAACATCAAATATTAGTAAAGCTATTTTGTTCGATACTGAAAGCGACGAAACTTTATTTTGAAGTTCGGAAACTAAAAATCCCAACACTAAACAGGTAGATAAGTCGTATACAAAATCAATATCGAAACTTGATTCTCACTTAGCGTCCGGATATCACAGTTGTAGATGATTAAAGGAAAGGCAGAGAGGTTCATCAGAGGAAAACAAAAATTCAGGGAAAATATAAAAGAAAATGCAAACTTTGAGGTCAAAGATACAACTGGAGTTGCGTTATCTTTTGCATCTGGAACATAGCAATAGACAAAAGAGAAAAAAAAAATCATCATTTCATTGCTTTCTGAACCGAATCTGCAGGAATTTGATGCAATAAACCTCCTCCATTTGCTTGCTGATTCTTCTCCTGCTCTTTCAGATTTGATTTTTTCTCCATCTCACGCCATTTGTTGATCGCGAAAGTACATAAAACTGCCAAAATCGAACATAGTCAAAATCATCGATCTAGTCGATCAAAATACAAGCCTATAAGAGTTTCGATCTAACTTACATCCGGCGCCGACGAAGTAGACCATACGGAGAACCTTCGGAGCCGGTGGACCTTCCTCTATCATTCTTCCTTCTAATCGCTATCTCCTTCTCTCTTCTCTCTTCTCTCTTCTCTCTTCTCTCTCAGGAGTTTGTTTTTCAAACGTTGTCGCTTCTATGTTCTGTAGGAAACGAAATGAGACCTAACCCGACGACCAAAACATAACGCAACCCGACCCGGTTTAACCCGGCTCTGGTTCTTTTGCTGCTGATTTTTCAAGTTACAAATTGGTTGACCAACAATACTTTGGAATAAAGTTAAAACATTGTTATCATATGTAATTATGTATAGTGTAAAACTCATATAGATGTCTATATTTATTACAAAACAATAACATAACCAAACAATGGACCTTCGGGTATTACAACTCTCTCTCTCTCTCTCTCTCTCTCTCTCTCTCTCTCAACATATATAAACCAAAAAGCCTTCAATTTGAGCAGCAACCGAGTTTCTTCAGAGCAGAGACATCGTTCTTAACTTCGATTTTCTCCCCTTTCGGGACAGACCCGTTCGCATCTTCACCAGCTTCGACTTGCTTCTTGCTAGTGATGCGGTAAATCTGCGTCAAAACCTCTGCGAACGCGTCCTCCACGTTGGTGGCTTCAAGGGCAGATGTTTCCATGAAGCACAGCGATTCCTGCTCAGCATAGGATTTACCATCTTCTGTCGGAACAGCTAGTAGATGGCGCAGGTCAGATTTGTTACCAACCAGCATCACCACAATGTTTGGGTCTGTGTGGTTCTTGAGCTCTTTCAACCACCGGTCTACGTTTTCAAATGTTGCACGGCGGGTGGTATCGTATACTAGGAGTGCGCCAACTGCTCCACGGTAGTATGCACTAGTGATGGCACGGTACCTGTCACCAGAACCAAACCAAGTCTTAAGATGGTGCCGAGAATCAGTGATAAAGTGAGCAAATGTGATAATAAAGGTTTTAACTTTCATCATCCTAATCTCGGGCCAATCCCAAATCTAGATCAAGGACACAAGGACGTGCATACTGATCCCGTTTCCATTTTTTTTTTTTTTTTGCCAAAATAGGGATATAAACTAAATTGCTAGGTCAAAGAAGGCTCAAGGCAGTGAAAACAATCGTTTAAATGGATGCAACTCTACTAGTAAAGAGAGCAAGTTCATTAACCAGAAAAGTTCACATGCTCTTGTTCATCCATTCAATTAAGAATCATCCACCTCAAGCAAATCACTGTTGTATGAGTCAAAAACAAGACTTATTCTCAGAAGAGAGTCTATTATTTTATCTACAGTTACATTATTAGCTAAATCCATAATGTATCCTTCAATGGTGGTCAAATGCAGTCAACCATTGAGTACAAAGAGTCAACGGACAGACTCTCTAGAATCAGAATAGGTGAACACATTCACTAGTCCTAAGGCTCAAGCATAGAAGCAAGTGAATGAATGATACATTGAATAATCACCATCTAAAGAGACCTACAGATTCAATTCCAATGTAGTCTCATGAGCTCAAATTTTGTCATATACTCAGCGATCAAAAGCAAGCTTCCACAATCCAAGTTACCAAAAAGATAGATCTATGCAAAGGAGCTATGACGCAAATCGAAACTCAAAGCGGAATACACTACTCGAGCAAGATCTAGCTTGACGAAAGAAAAGCGAACCTCTCTTGACCAGCAGTGTCCCAAATCTGAGCTTTGATGACCTTATCATCAACCTTCAAGGTCCGAGTGGCGAACTCGACTCCGATGGTGGATTTAGACTCGAGGTTGAACTCGTTTTTGGTGAATCTGGAGAGGAGATTGGATTTGCCTACTCCGGAATCGCCTATAAGAACAACTTTGAAGAGGTAATCGTAGTCGTCTTCCACTTTGTACCCTGCCATCTCCCCCCGTCTCCCGTATTTGCTTCCTTGCTTGCTTGATTGATTGAGAGAGTGAGAAAGAGACGCAGTGTAAACAAACTGAGATTTGAAATAACTCGAGAAGATGGATGGTGTAACAGTTAACGTGACTGGCGGTGATAGTGTTGTGATCATAAGCTGAGATCTCGTCCGTTGATCTCTCGCTCGCGTCGGTGACTGTCAGTTTTATCCTCCACGTGTAGTGTCACGTGAGCGACGTGTATCTGATCACTGTAGTTTTTCTTCTTCTTCTTCTTCTTCTTCTCCACCGAGAAAATCAATTTCTTTTTTAACTTAATCATCAATTTTTTATTTACCAAATGTGGATACAAAATTATCACTGTTTATAGATGTTAACATACAAAACCCAAATCTAGTAATACCTAGGAACACTTGTCATGGTCCTTACGCTATCTAATCAAAGCATCATTGTATATTACATCACTGTGAGAACAAATTCATCCCGGAATAAATTGTCTTTTAGACCATCTTCTAATTCTACCACTACAACAGATAAGAAAACATATCCTTAGCTAATCGACAATCCTATAATGATAAATCCAAATTAGAGCATAGCAAATGGGACAAATGATTGGACTGTTAGGCTTGGCCATTTGCTTCGACACCCGAAAGAGACGCGTTTTTTTTACTTAGAATCAAACGAGAGCTTGGGACAGAGGTTTTGTATCTGGAAAGACGGGTCGAGGCAGTGACATCATTCACAACAAAGCCAGGAAATCTGTAAATCGGAGAAGGGCCACACTCGGTACTTCGAATGCCAAGTCCTAAGCGTGTTTGCCACCAGGTCTTTGAACTTCTCCTGAGGACCACTTGGAAAACTAAAACTCACCACACTCCACTTACAAGAACCGTAAGAGCAGCTTCTTCTATAGAACGTCTTTACTCTAATGCTGAGGCTTCATCTGGTGTGGGTGAAGCACCACCCTTTCCTTCTCCATCCAAACCATAGACGATCCTTCAGAAGTCAAAAAGTAACAGCACACGCATAATTTCATCCGACGAACACGCGTCCGCCTTATTATCTCTAGGGCGCCTTCGAAGGAGAGTCTCTAAAGTTCACACGAGTAAGAAGTGACGCTGAGTCACCCACACGGCAAGACTGCTTCACGCGCCACCTTACACCCCTCTTCTTACTTATCTAAGTTGCAAGCCAGCAGGAAACATCAGCTTCCAGATCTATAACAAGAGTGACAAAACACATCCCCACGTCTGGTTGAGCATTAGCGAAAGAAACTTATATATTAACGCACAACTCACATGGCCACTAAAATTTTGACACATGGCAAAGCTTAAAAAAAAACAATTAAAATTGTATTTTCTTCATCTTGTATTTTTGTGCAATCCAAATCTTTAACTACCTAAATTCCTGATTTTTCTCAAAATTTTCATCTCACGTTTTAGTTAACTTCTTCGTTCTTCAACTATTTTCTTCTCTATAAAATTTAAAAACTCACTGTTTTCTTCTTTACGCTTTATCTATCACCAAAGATTGCGTAATTTGTAATTGATTTATCAAAAGCAGGAGCCAGTTCACGTTATCAAAAAGGATACAGTAAGTGCTTCTTTGTTATTATATAGCGATGGAAAAATATGAGCAATCAATCCCACGTGTTCTTGCAACTCCAAGTCTCCTAAGTTAAGTTTCATGTCTGTTTTTGTCAATTATATTTTAAAAATTATGTTACCTATTTCTTATAGATGGAGAACACATATTTGAAAGAAGATGACAAGGGATTTCTGCTATGTTTGCCAGTAAATATATTTCATGAATCATCAACAAACTTGAAGCAACATCAAATATGACAGAAGGGGAAGTTGCTAACAACGAAGAAAATCTGAAGAAACAAACCATCAATTCATTTTCAGTAAGCACCAGAGAAAAAGTTGCAGCAATTTATATCCAAAATTAAGGTAACAATAAAAACTTTTCGAATCCATTCAGTTTTTAATATGAATATAGGAAACTACACATGAGGATGATAATTTTCACAATGTTTTAGAAAAAAGGCAAATCAAACTTCATATTTTTTTAGAGTGGACAAGGTTTAATCAACTACGAAAATATACTAGGTTAGTGATATTTTGTTTCCTATCTTTCAAAATGCTTATTATACTTTTTCTTTGAACTATGTTTTTCTGTGTTGATATAAATGTTAACTTTTTATATTTCCATTTAAGTAGAGAAAACTAGAGTATTTGAAAACATGAAAAATACAAATATCTGATTCCAACCATATAAATTGCTGCACATAATAATATATTCTTTACAAAAAAATATAAAGCATCATCAGGAATGGTGTATAACACCACATTATAAAGTCAAAAACTTATGGACAATTACCACTACATTTAACACAAAACATGTGTGACTCGGGATATCAATGAAGCAAAACATAAGTTGAATTGTTAGAGGATAAAATGTATTGTTAATAGAGGTTTTAATTAATGGATACATGCTGTAGATTTCATACTACTTCCTCTGTAAAACAAAAGATCATATACTATGTTTATAACATGCTTCTGTAACAAAACTTGATTAATTCAGAAAAATAATTGTACCTTAATGGCTTCATGGTTTCCATCTATACACCCAGTACCTCTCCGATATTAGAATTTCACCCGTTATTCTTGGCATAAGTTAACCGAGACGATCTTCAAATGAGTAGAATAAGATAGATAAATAACCATCATTTATTTTAAAAACAACACAAAAATTTTGTTTTACAGTTTCTAACCGCTTTGTTTCAATGCAACAACCCTCATGTTACAATATTTGATTAAAATACTAATTTTTGTTGATTAAACGTTATGATAAAATAATTTAAAACACAATAACTTTGACCTGTGTGTAGCACATGAGTAACACTAGTTTTATTCTAAAATAGAAATCTCTATTGTATAGTTGGTTTTGCTCCAATGTATGACTCTATAATAGAGTTCTCTAGTGGAAAATGTAAAAAAACAAAGTACTATTTTGCCGCTACATTTGAGGATGAAAATAGTATTTTCTATATTTTCTCCTATAAATAGAAAAACTCTATTATATAGACATACAATGGAGCAAATTCCCTTCTATAATAGAAAGGTTGTAAATGGTCTTAGATGAGATATTCAATTTATAAGTTAACTTAATTTGAGAGAATTTTGAAGTTTAAATTAAATTATTATGTTATTTAATTATGTATTTCATAAATTCTTTAAAATTTTTGTGTTATAGGTTTTTTTTTTGTCAGCAACTTAAACAAACTCCTATAGATTTTACAAACCAAACTTGTAGCTCCGCTTCCATATGGAATATATGATTATGTATTTGAAATCATTCTTCTAAAATACTTTATGTTCTAGTGTTATTCAGTTCACTAATTTCGAATTCTATTAAATATTTGTGTTATTCAATTTTGGTGTATTTCATGGTAATTGTATTTGAAAAGAATTTAATGGAAAAAATAATTATAAAGTATAAAAAAAACAATTCGTAAGGTTTAAGTTAGGATTTAAAAATAATTTTACAGCATTTCTTTATTAGATATGTACATCAAACTTATTGGTAGGATAGATTTGGAAAGGTAATACTCGTCATCAATTTATATTATCGTTTTGACAAAATGACAAAGTATATCATTTGTTGTAATTCATATTATAATAGAGAAACAAACTTTTTATATTCTGATATAGTTGTATTATATAAAAATAATTTTCTTTTTATTATTTTTTGTTAGTAGAATTTTATTCCACTTCTTAAAATGATTATATGTCTATATGGCATTGAAATTATTATGGTTTTATTAGTTTTATCAGTAAAAATGTTCTTTCTTTGTGCATTTTTATATAAAATTCAAAAAGTTGATAAAGCTTAGTGTCTATCAAATATTTTTTTTTCTTTTAAAATCTAAAATGAAAGAATTAGAAAAATGCATTAAAATCATCATCAAATCATTTAAAATACTTCAAAGTCTATTATTTATGTCTTCAATTGAAATTGTATTCTTCATGCTTATTCTTTTAAATTTCAGGATTGTAGACATGGATGAAGAAACCTCTGTCAAAAAGAATCGAAGGAGCTCCGATTTGATAAGCGACTTACCTGATTCATTGTTGGGTCAGATACTCTCTGATCTCTCTGAAGGAATCGGTTTGCACAATCCTTTTAACGCAATGATGGATAAACCTTTGGTTACAAGTCCCTGCAGTGGATTTAGATTCCCACGATTTCCTAGAGGCAGAGGATAACTTTGTGAGTTTCGTAGATATGTTTATAGGAAGTGAAAATGAGCTGCATTCGAATAGATTCAAGTTTATCCATGAGGTATACGAGCTGGATGTACCGTGTTTAAAGTCTTGATAGATGATGTGGTTAGACGTAAAGTTTGTCCTCTTAATATTTCTAACAAAGCGAATGAGGACTGTCAGGACTACTTAGTTGATATGCCTCTATCTTTGTATTCATGTGAGATATTGGTGGACTTAACTCTGTACCGCATGTTATTGGATCATCCTGAATCTGTTCCGCTGCCTTGTGTCAAAATTATGCATCTTGAGATGGTCAAGTTCGATGGTGATCCAACTGTGTAAACTTTAATATCAAATTGTCATGTTCTTAAAGAGTTAAAACATAGTCCGTGAGCCCAATGAATGTCTAATAGCTGTGTGTGTGCTTTCCAAGTCATTGAAAAAGTTCAAAATAGAGGCCGGCCCTTGCGAAGGTTGTATCAATGATGGTATAGATTATGCTTTGGCCATCGATGCTCCAAAACTTAAGTGCATGACTCTCATTGATCACCGATCTGACAACTTCATAATACACAATATTGGTCCCAAGGTTAGTGATGTTAACCTAAATGTGAATATGATGAATCACTGGAACCAGATGATTCGTTCAAGATAACAATGCTTGGTAAATTTTTCACCGGGGTATCTACAGTCAGCATCTATAGTCAGCGACATGACAATCTCTGCAAAGACTGTTGAGGTGTAATGACACATGGTTGATTCAATAGCATTAAGCTTGTATAGTTTCTTTTGTCACATTTCTAAGTGAATTACTTTATTTCTCGCTGCTCAGGTTATTTGTGTTTACTGCAAGATGGAACAGCTACCTCAGTTTACTAACTTGGCTTGCTTGCATGCTTACTTCCAAGACACTTTGTGTGAAATGTTGCCAACCTTCCTTGAGAGCTGTCCAAATCTACACTGTGTCGTCCTTGTTCGTCTCATTTCATCATGCTCTCATTCAAATCACACTGAGATCTGTGATAAAGAAAACTCAAACCTCTCTCGGTTATATTCTTATCATGAATTTGAATGTCTTCCAAAGACGGAGCAGGTTGATCTTCCATTAGTGCCACAGTGTTTCCATTTATCTCTTGAGTTGTTTTTTTCACCTAAAGACACGGTACTGAGTTTGTTCACCTAAAGACACGGTACTTTGCAAACGCACAAAAGGAACTCCCGAAAACATCAAGTAAGATGAAGTTGGCAAAATACTTCATAGCGAATTGTGCATGTCTCAAGAAACTGACATTGAGTGCGACTTTCTGCAACATCATCAACGAAATAAAATTGTTCCCAAGAAGCTCTACGAGGTGTCAAATTGTCATGGCTTAGTTAACCGAGGTTGTCTAGTCTTTGATAAATCCAGTCTTATATCTAAGGATCTATTGGGAAATCATGGTTTGTTTCCAGCCATTAGCTTTTTTTTTGTCTAACTAGTATTCTTGAGGAAACATTTTTAGCTTTTTGGGACCACTTTTGTTTGTGTAATGCTAAATCGTTATGGAATCTGCCTAATTAGGAGTCTTGATAAATTAATCTCCAAGGCCGGAAAAATTGACCGACCATTCCTAGGTTCGACTAAGAATTTCTTCTTATTTTGTTTGTCTAGAATGTTTGTAGATAAGCTTTTCTTTTTCTTTGTTATTTTTCGTCAGCTTCTCTTTGTTATTTTATGAGATAAATTTTCGACTTTTTATTTGGGAATATAAGTTTTCCTTTTGACGACAGTCAGCAGGTTTTGGAGGATTGGGATTCTCTTAAAAAAGATAATCGAATTATGGATTTGATAGACATTAATCTTTTCTAAAATATGTTTATTATTTGATGGGGAATTCTTATATATTCCATAATTCTTCACAAATAATTTAATATACTACTAGGTGATTGTCCGGGTATAAATAGTTTTAAAAATTTTAAATATAAATTAATATGTTATGTGTTTTTGGTAGACTACAATATTTTTTTATTTTTTTAAACTGAATGTAAAATTTATTTGCTATATATTTTATAATTGAATAAATTATTTATTTTTGTATTTCGTTTTTATTACTTTTAGACATATAAATATGAATTTTGTAGTATTTTATTTGTTTTTATAAACAACCAAAGTAAAATAGTTAACATATGCTTCATTTTAATCACTTACGGTATGTTTAAAATTATATGTTATGTAGTGTTGAAAATTTTAATTTCCAAATGTCAGTTTAGTAATATTACATAGTATTTACATATCTCAATAATATTTGTTAAAAATGATATGTACATAATAACACATATAATATTTTCTAAAAAGTTATGTACATAATAATAATAATTTCTAAATTAAATCACTAAAAATTCACCATGTGGGTTATTTGACATCAAACATATAGATTTTAAACTCAATAGTTCCGGTTAGTGGAGAGCTCAGAGACCGTGTGATCAATTGTCAATTGAATATCTCATATGAGTATTCTTAAATCTACATGATTATTAAAATCTAACTTTAAGTAATTACTATAGATAAACTAAATAATATATGGTTGATTAACATTCTAGTTCATTAATAAGGAGATTTTTTATAAAAAAAATCATGAATCCCTATAACTTACGAAATTTTCCATTTTCTTCTGGGAATGTTTGGTTATTAATTACTAAATTAAAACAAAGTAAATTTGAATGTTTTATTATAATAATAAATCATCTCATTAAAAACTTAAAATAACACAAAACAATGATAAATGCTAAATTACCTTATTTCTAATAGAAAGTTTCCATTTTCTTCTCTGAATGTTTGGTCATTAATTACTAAATTAAAGCAAAGTAAATTTGAATGTTTTAAAATAATAATAAATCATCTCATTAAAAACTTAAAATAACACAAAACAATGATAAATGCTAAATTACCTTATTTCGAATAGGATTATGCCATTATTGATAATAAAATAATAATAAATTATCTCATTAAAAACTCAGGAATAGCTTCCTCAGTTGACCTTATATAAACTAGATACTTTGCCCGGGCGTAGCCCGGGTTTATTCAAATAATGTTGTATTTAATATCTATATAACTTCTATGTTATAAGAATATAAATAGAAATTGAATTATTTTTTCGTCATAGAAATTGAATTAGAAATGAGTAAAACTTACAATTTATTTTTGTACTATCTAGAATATGTATGGGATGGTAAACAAATGCAAAATTAATAAAGAATTTGTTACTCTGTAGTTATTATCCAAAGTATCTTTTCTTACATATTTAGGTTATTAAGTAAATATATTATTAATCTCCACATCACATATTTCTTTGTTATATATATTATTTATTTCATATTTATATGTTATTTATATCTTATTTAATATTTTGTTATACTTTTTAATGATTCTAATCTCTTTTTACAATTTTAAAGTAAAGCTAATTTAAATACTCATTACTTTAAATAAGACAACTTAAAAAAATATATATGTGTTAAATACACTGGAAATGTTAAATATAATATTAAATATAATATTATTTGTCTATAAATTTTTAATGTTAAATATAATATAAAATATCAATATATAAATAATTAATTTTACTTTTTGTTATATTATATATATTTTTATTTTTATATAATATTTGAAAAATTAGGATGAAATATTTCGAAAGATTGTTTTTGTTTTAACATCATTATTTATATTTAGTATATATTTTAGGATGTAAATTCGGTTTGATTATTTTGGTTTTTGGTTTGATTTGAATAATAATGTTAGGAACCTGATAAAATTTGAGTTCATTTCGGTTTTCAGTTCCTATTTTTGGATAATTTTGAATAATTCAGATAAAATCACATTTTGGATTTTGTTTTATACAATATCGAATAACTCGGATAAATTTAAATATTCCGAATATTTTTTTCCCGGGAAATTACGAAAATTTTAAATATCTCGAATAAAAAGTAATAGAGTAATCCATTTTTGGGTTGTTCGGTTATAAGTATTAGTGTTAGAATAATTGATAATTTTAGAAATAAAGCTAATTAATATTTTTAAGGTGTATAAACTGTATTTAAGATATTCAGATATCCATTCAGTTTTCAGTTTAGATTCAATTTGGTTTAGGATTTTCTGTTTCAGCGATATATAAGCTGTTAAGGTATTTGTTAACACTGATTTAGTTTTGGTTTTTTTTAATGTTATTTCAGTTCGGTTTTCGTTCTCAATTTATATGCCAAAACTTAATTCTTTTTGTACAATTTTTCTTGTATTTGATAAATAACTGATTTAGTCATATTCTAAAAGCACAATTTTTATTATATTAAATTCCAATTTAAAAGAAGTAAAGATTTGTGAATTATAATATTATGTGTTTTCAAATAAGAGGTATCTACTATATGTATATATGTGTACAATGTATATGTTTGTAAATTCTACCGAGATAGATTTTAATCTTGGACGGATAGTCTAGCACGCAGTGTCAGGATTCAGCCGTCTTTCGTCGTTCACATGGATCAATATCTCCCGGTTTGGTTTACAGTGTCTGTATGAGTCTGTAAAGTTGATGACAAAAAAAAATGATTTTAATCTTGGGCCTTGTGCTTATTTTTGACAAATGTAATTTCAAATAGTTATAATTACTTACTTGTTCATTATATATATAATATACTATATAAATAGAAACGATTTTACATTAATAATATTATATGTATATGTTATAGTAGATAATGACTTGTAAATAAATATAACAAAGTCTTCAAAATAAAAAAATTATAAAAGAAGAGTTCTTATATATATATATATATATTGTGTTGTTATCTGAAAATAATATTTTTCTATTATAAATGTTTAAATTAAAATATAAAATAATATATAATTAAATATTAACTAAGTAAAAACATTTGTATAAAGATATTTTCTATAATATTTCTAATATGTGAGTGTATTTAAAATTTCAATACAATAATAAGTATATAAATTTTATGAAATTTTTTGTCATATATAAACAATTTAATGTTTGATTCAAACTTTTTGACAACATAAATAATAACCTATCATGCTGATTTTTGAATTAATAAGACATAAATTAATAAATATTCATCTTTAAAATATTTTGGCATGTGAGGAAAGAACACGTAGTTATGATAGTATATCTTAACCAAAATATAGTTGCAGACAGTGTTTTGAAACCCGACGCGGACCCACTGTTGAACCAGTAAACCCGATGGCCCAGAAAAAAAAATCCAGTTTTGGTTTTGTGAAAAACTCAATATTTAAAAACCCGCAAAAACCCAGTAAACCCCGAAATCAGATACCGGTTGAACCAATAAATAACTTTTACTTTTTAAAAGTTTTTAATTATGGTTTATATTCTAAATTTCCAATTAAGAAATTAGGTGCTGACAAAAAAAAAGTTAAGTTTTTTCTTTTCTTTTCAGTTTGATTTTGTGTTTTCTTAGATTTTGATGAAGATTTCACTATGTCATTTGAAGGAAATGAAGCGAACAATGGTAGAGAGAATCAAAATTAGTTGATGTGATTTGATATTAGTTTATTTCTGTTATTGACAATTTATTACAATGATCTTTTACTTTTGGTTTATTTAGTATTTGAAGTTTAATTTATTATTCACATTAGACATTTAAATATTTGTAAATTTTATGTTTTGATTTTTTTTACATTTCATAACTATTACCTTGTGAGAAAAAATTTTAAATTGTAAACTATTTTTTGATATTTTGTATGTGAAATGAAAATAAAAATATAAAAACTAAAGTTAAGTATTTTCTAAATGTTTTAAACATAAAATGTATACATATCCAAACTATTATTTTATGTTTTAAAAAGCATTTAGAAAATATTAAACTTTAGTTTCTATTTTTTTATTTACATAGCTGATATATTATTATATAATAAAATTAATTCATTTATTAACCTGCGGTTCATCCGCGGTAAAACAGTGATCCATTAACCCGGTAAGTCGTCCGGTTCAATGTCCGGATCGGATTTAAAAACATTGGTTGCGGAATTAATAGAAGAAGATGTATATAGCTTGGTCACCATTCATACCCTATATATTGTAAAATTTTTAAACTAATTTGCGAGTATGATGTGATATACAGAATTTTTTAAAATATGTTATACGATAATTTTTTTATATATTTGTATCATATATGTGGTGGAGTTATTGAGAAGTGTTTTTGGATATCAATATTATTAGTATCATATATGTTCTACTGGTTAAAATATTATTATATAGATATTTGTTTGCTAATATATATGTCGTGGGACAAAAAAGATAAAAAAAAGTCAAATATCATATGCTTTCTCTAAGCATGAAACTAAACGACGTGCATTTGATCAAGAGACTCAACGCTTGAAACATGATAAAGTTTATAGGGAGGTAGAGGAGTCCTAATTTTAGAACATATTATATACTACATGAGCTGTTGGTTTCCGTTTACCAAACATATAACATATAACCGGCTATGAAAACAATAAACCAATATGAGGAGTGAGTCTCTTAATGGCGATATATAAGGGAATATTAAATCATCTCAACATTGCACGAACAAATACAGCATTAGCAATGTAGAAGATGGAAACACTAAGAAGCTTTTCGGAAGTGGCCAAAACGATTACGTTTGCTCTACTGTGTCCCATTTGTCTGTCACATTGTATAAGAGATGAATTAGCCAGTTGCTAACACAACGCAAAGAGGAAAACAACAGAACCAATTCATAATATGCATTTTGGGGGAAAGTGAGTAATCATACAACGTGATGGAAGGTACCTTTTGTTGTTGAAAATCTGTGAAGGAGGTACCTTTTGTTGTTGAAAATCTTCAGTACCCGAAGTGTTAGAAAAGTCATCGAGTGTATTTGTTTGCATAATCATAGCTTTGTGTTAAAGACCATTGACACTGAAGCACTGCAATATGGAACAGGTGCGAGTAAAATGCATATCAAATAACAATGAGTTATTAACAAAAGAGAAAATTGTACATACAATGAAACGCAGCGACTGGAATCATAAAATGAAACAAATTAGGATTCTTAGCAAAATCAAATATAGGGTTGTCAAGCAAAAATTAATTCGAGCTAAGAAGTATATACCCAGTCGCCGGCTTTCTTAGTATCATCAATCTTCTCCATCTCGATTGGGAGCCTTGATTGATTTCAATATTCTCCATCTCGATTGGGAGCCTTGATTGATTTCAATATTCTCCATCTCGATTGGGAGCCTTGATTGATTTCAATATTCTCCATCTCGATTGGGAGCCTTGATTGATTTCAATATTCTCCATCTCGATTGGGAGCCTTGATTGATTTCAATATTCTCCATCTCGATTGGGAGCCTTGATTGATTTCAATATTCTCCATCTCGATTGGGAGCCTTGATTGATTTCAATATTCTCCATCTCGATTGGGAGCCTTGATTGATTCGCCTTCTCTCTTAGCACGAGAATCAGCAGCGACCATGACACCTTAGAAAAAAAAGCGAGTGTGGTTGTTCCTCTTTTCGCAGGCTTCACCATCTGTACAACTTCTTTCTAAAACCCATCAAACTGAAATCCAAAAATTAAAAAAAATTCAACCACCCACATGCTTAGCGGATAAACACAAAAGATCTCATCAAAGAATAAAACCCACATATGTTGTTTGGGGAAGATCAGAGGAGGGCACAACGGAAAAACCATCAAGCATATTGTTTCTAGACCCAAAGCCAATCGTATGCATGGATGTCTCGAAACCAATTAAATCAAGCTTCATCTTTTAACCATATAAAATCTTTGAAATCCCACAATTGAAAAGAGATATAAAATCATAAGCGTCGCGGATCAAAACTGGACCCGGCCATGCATAGCTTCACTGGTGACGTTGCTCAGCGACGTATGTCAGCCGACTATGTATGGAGGTAGTGGAAGAGAGAAGTTATGGTGCGCACTGATTCAAGACGACAGCTGATTTTGATCCGGCTTCTATGGGTACAGAAAGAGCCAAAATTTTATGAGGATTAAAGAACATAAAGGATTTATATAAGAGGAATAACGAAAGGAGGTGAAATGATAGCGTGGCTCAGGAGTAAAGAATTGGATTGAATGATTGAGAGTAATAACTCAAAGAAACTGCTATTTGCAGAATCGGTAACGACGATGGTAAAGTGGAAGATGGGAGTTGGGCTTGGGACTACTACGAATTATAGAAGCTCAGAATGAATAGTCTCGGGAAAATCATGCCTCGACTAAAGCAGGTATGACATGGAAAAATAGAGCATTCTTATTGGACGAATTAATTTGAGGACGTGGCAGCCTCGCTATTGAGTATATGCTACTTTTAGTATTGTGATAGCGGCATTAACATGAATAGTTGATCACTCAGAAACCCTAGCTCGGATTGGTGTTGCTTGTTTAACAAGCTTTCTCAATTGTTTAACTCGAGCCTAGACGTTTGCGTTTCCAACTCTTTGGTAAAATCACACGGCTTCAAAAATTCTATAGAGATGACGTTAAAGAAGAAACCTGTTGGTGTTGATAGAATCATCGAAAAAGAAGAAGATATGATCAGCCAGTTACCAGATTGTTTGCTTTGTGAGATACTTCTCAATCTTCCCACGAAGGATATGATCAAGGCTAGCCTGTTATGTCGCAGATGGAGAGATCTTTGGCAATCTGTTCTTGGATTGGATTTGGAGTTTAATAGCTCCACAGATTTTGATAAATACGGTTTCTTCAACAGATTTATAGATGTGAAGAGGGACGTGTGCTTACAAAGAATTAAGCTACGGTATGCTAGATGTAAGGAATGTAATTTCAATCTGTGCTTTACATGACAAGGAAGAGTATATATACTAGAGCACATGCGCTACTAGGTTAAGCTATTAATAATAGTTTCCTATATTACAGGGATTGAGATCCGAAACTTAAATGGAAGAGATATCATATTCTTAACACGCCCCTCAAGATGGAGGGGCTGAAGCAACTCCAATCTTGTCTCTTAGTTCAAGGAATCGAGCGCGAGGTAGTGGCTTTGTCAAGACATCAGCGAGTTGGTCTCTTGTGTTGACATGAGAGACACGCAGAGCTCCTTGTTGTACCTGTCCTCTTACGAAGTGATAGTCGAGGGCAATGTGCTTCATACGAGAGTGGAAAACTGGGTTCGCACAAAGGAATGTCGCACCAATATTGTCGCAGTAGAGGAATGGAGGGGTTGGGACTTGGACGCCAAGGTCAGTGAGCACATTACAAATCCAAGCGAGCTCAGCCGCAGCGTTTGCAACAGCCCTATACTCGGCCTCGGTAGAGGAACGCGCGACTCCATTTTGTTTCTTGGAGCTCCATGAAATGGGATGTTTCCCAAGGTATACTATGTAAGAGTTTGTTGAGACGTAGTCATCGGCATCCCCAGCCCAATCAGCGTCTGAGTACGCTTGCAGAAGAGGTTTGTTGTTGGCGCTGTAGTAGACTACATGAGTAGGGGTACCTGCAAGGTATCTTAACACTCTCTTGGCGGCTTGCCAGTGATCTTCTGTCGGACAGTGCATAAACTGAGATAGCCGGTTGACTGCAAAGGCAATGTCCAGACGTGTGAACTGAAGATATTGCAGACCTCCAATGAGCTGGCGATATTTTGTGGGGTTGGTTAGCGGTGTGCCGGTTTTGAGCGTAAGCTTTGTCGACGACGCCATAGGGGTGCTTACCGGTTTCGCATTGATCATATCGTGTTTATGGAGCAGGTCAAGGATGTATTTGCGCTGAGAGAGGTGGAGGCCATGTGGTGTCCGGTGTGCCTCGATGCCTAAGAAGTAGTTCAAGTCTTCAGCATCCTTGACAGAGAACCTGTCCGCCAAAAGTGTGAGAATGGTGCGTATGTCGTCTTTAGAGTTTCCTGTCACCAAGATGTCATCAACATAGATTAAAAGGTAGACAAACCCCTGTTTGCGCCTAAGAACAAACAAGGATGTGTCAGCGAGAGAGTTTGCGAATCCTAGGCTGAGAAGGAAGTCGCGAAGTTCATTGTACCAAGCTCTTGGAGCTTGTTTGAGACCATAGACAGCCTTTTTGAGACGGCAGACGTGAGTTGGGTTGTCTTGATCAGTGAAGCCCGGTGGCTGATCCATATAGACTTCTTCCGTAAGTGTTCCCTGGAGAAAAGCATTGTTGACGTCCAGTTGCTGTATAGACCACGAGTTACTCACAGCAATATCCAGTACCAAGCGCAGTGTTGTTGATTTGATCACTGGGCTGAAAGTCTCCGTGTAGTCTTGCCCATATTGTTGTTTGTAGCCTTTGGCAACCAGTCTCGATTTGCAGCAACGATGAGAGCCATTGGAGTGAAATTTATTTTTGTGGAGCCACCTGCAACCAACAACATTATAGTGAGGCTGTCGGGGAACCAGATCGTATGTTCCATTGCGAACAAAAGCATCGATTTCTGTAGACATAGACCCACGCCATCTCTTATCACTAAGAGCTTGAGCAAGAGTGCGTGGTTCGTCTGGAACTGATGTAGAGAGCGCAGCCGAGTAATTGTATTTTGGATTCGGTTTAACGATGTGATTCTTGCGCCTGGTGGTCATCATGTGCTCGTTCATTGGTGGTGGTGGTTCTGGAGCTGATGATGACGAGGACGACGATGTTTGTGGCTGTGCGTCATGTTGTTGCTGCGAGGTTGGAGTAGTCGAAGCAGAGTCTGACTGAGTCGTAGCCGCCAGTGAACCACCATCTGGAGTCGTCGTCGTCTCCAAGTCTGTTGAACTCTCCTGTACCTGCAAGTGAGAATCTGAGCTAGAGGATCCCGTTTGAGGTGGTACGAGTGGCGGTATAGGTGGGTTAGGTTGAGGTGGATTTTGTGTAGTTGGAGAGAATGGTATTGTGGTTACTGGTGGGAATGTGGATCTGGGTGTCTGCTCCGAGGTTTGGGTGTGGATAGGTGTTTTCAGTTTGTGGTATGGGAATTGCGTCTCGTCGAAGCGAACGTGGCGCGAGACATAGATTCTGCCTGTGTTGGGTTGCAAGCATAGGTAGGCACTTTGTGTTGTGGAATAGCCAAGGAACACGCATGGTGTTGAGCGATCTTCAAGTTTGTGTTTGGTGTAGGGTCTGAGCCAGGGGAAGCAAAGGCATCCGAAAACTCTAAGCTTGGAGTAGTTGGGTTGTGTGGCGAAGAGTTTGTTGCTCTGATACCATGTAAGGAATGTAATTTCAATCTGTGCTTTACATGACAAGGAAGAGTATATATACTAGAGCACATGCGCTACTAGGTTAAGCTATTAATAATAGTTTACTATATTACAGGGATTGAGATCCGAAACTTAAATGGAAGAGATATCATATTCTTAACACTAGATACAAGGACAATACTTATAACGAGACAACAATAGACACTGCTATTAAGCAGAAAATTCAACATTTAGATGTTGGTTATGTTGACCCAAAAAGAAGAAAAGATGTTCGTTTAACGTTAATTAAGATACCTCCAACCATTTATACATCGTGTGAGAGGTTGGTCTCTTTGAAACTCTATCGTGCAACCTTGCCTACACCTCCGCAGTCAGTTTCTTTGCCTTGTCTCAAGTTCATGGATCTCAAACAAATCTGGTTTGTTGACAGTTTGTTAATGGATATGCTGATCTCTGTCTGTCCAGCTTTAGAAACCCTAACTGTGGATTTATTGTATGGAGTCAAAGTCTCATCTCCGTCTCTTTTGAACCGTCACTATATTGAAAGAATCATTATGAATGATTTGATCTCCATTGTTAAGTTGTATTTTGTTGGTTTGATTACTTCCGTTGAAAACTATCTTCATTTGCTTACAGTGATCTCTCGTGTAAGAGAGATAACCATCTCTTCTGACATTCTCACGGTAAACTATTTTTCTCTCTAACTTTAAGACTTTTGTTGTTGTTGTTGTTTCTCTCTTAACATATTTATATGTTGTTTTCTTTGTTTGTAGGTCCATCGTAAGTTCTCCAAATCGGAATCATTACCCCAGTTTCATAAACTTTCTTTCTTGAGCGTCAAGGCTATCAATAACTTTGGATTCTGGGAACATTTGCTAGTCTTTCTTGAGAAGTGTCCAAATCTAAAATCCCTTGTCATGGTTAGTATTTCTCTTAGTTAACCAACTAATTAATACTTAGATTCTGAAACTGTCACATATTTATACTAACTACTTTATCTTCTTTTTCACTCTCTCTACATTGCAGGACTTTAAAAGTTATCATTATGGATTAAATTTTTTCGATGTGCCTCAGTGTGTCTTATCATCGCTTGAGTTTGTTGAGGTAAGAGCAAAGGACATGGCAGATATGAAGAAAATAGGGAGTTATTTTATGGCTAATTCAACAGCACTCAAGAAATTCACACTCCGTTTAGATCAGATAGAAGAAGAACATTATGTGATCCTCAACGAGCTCTTTGCATTGCCAAGACAATCTATGGAGTGTGAAGTTGTTGTTCGCTGTAGAGCTTTTGGAACATGCAAGCCCTTTTCTTTGTTTACTTGTGCTAACGGTTTCTCCTGATTGGAAGTCATGTACTTTAGGGTTTGAGCTTTGCAGGTCATTTTGTGTTCCATATTATGGGAAGTCGTAATAGGCGCTGCCTAATTAGGAGTCTCAATGAAATAATCTCCAAGGCAGGACAATTAACTCTGCTATTTAATTTATGTTCTGCTTAACCATATGATGTTTCAATTTATATTTTTCAGATACTAAAACAATGTGAACCTGCAATTATATATTCCACCACATTCTGATGTACCCTTTTTATTCAACAAACAATATGTTTTCACTTTAGATCTTTCTGGTGTAGAGGTATGTAACTAAAGTAATGTTTTTAAACATATAATTGTGTCGCAACGATAAGATTTAGCTATAAACACACAAAATTCCAACACATAAAGGCAGTCACATATAATAATAGCCATCATGAACCACATTTTAAATGACCAATCTAAATAACTGTTCAACTATGAATTTGAAGAAAATAGCACTCTCTTTAGTTGTTTTCTGGTCTCTTACGGAACCTATTTTCTTAGGAAGGAAACTTAATAAGACATATATTGAACTGAATGACAAAAAAAAATTATTTCGTATCTTATTTTTATATAATGTTGAAAGTACACAGAATAATTGAATGTTTCTATTCGTGAAAATACATTTCTGTCTCATAGAACTCAATTTTGCTTTATTATATTATTACTAAGCTATATACTAAATTGCTGGAGTAATTTTTTCTCTTTGACATGCTAATTATGTTTTGTAGATTACTAATCAGAAGCATGTAAGGTGAGAGTTGTTCTTGGAGTTTAAAAGCAGAAACACTCATCTATATATGCATTAGTTGATTTATATATGAATTATAATCATAAACACTGTGTAGATGCTTAAAAACACTGTGTATATATACAAGCTCAACACTTTAGTTCATATGTACCTAACCCAAATTACACCATTGACCTAGATCCACTCCATTTGCGCTCTCTATATATAGATCCACTCTGCCAAGTATTCATTCACACAAAAAACACACAACAACATCCAAAAAATAAACGCCTGAACTTTGAAATATTAATTAAGCTCCAACATTATAAAATCAATTATACAAAATGGCTCGTGTAAGGATCTCCATTTCGATTATTTACTTATTGCTTTTTATTGTAGGTTTTGTCTCGCAATCTTGTGAAGCTAGAAAGGTTCTGATGCCTTACGGTGCAAGCAAGGGATTGTTTCTTAGTGCCCTGCCAAAGGGCAATGTTCCACCTTCGGCTCCAAGCGACAAGGGCCACACTTCTCCGCCAGAGGATTATTCCGACCATCATACGATTCCAGAAATCTCGCCGGAGATTTACCGTCGACTAGGATCGGTCCCCAGCCCTGGCGTTGGTAATTAGGCACATTGATTACCGGATTACCGACATTTATATATTATTTTCGACTTCATTTCATCATATTATCATATATTGTACGTCGTCCTATAATGAAGACTGTGTGTGTCTGTGTATGATATGGTAATGACTACTGAAATAGATGTATTTGCTTGTGGAATCCATAATTGAGTAATACAAAATAACTATTTACAGTATAATTGTATTGTCTTTTTGTGTGTTTAGCATATGGTACTTATGAATATGTAGGCAACGTACTACATGCAGCTCTTCTATTCGCGTTGAATGAGACAAAAACTGAGAAAATTATTGTTTATGAATTATGCTCTTTTAAAGCATGGCCAGCGGTTAAATACTTAAGTATCGGAGTAATTAATTATGTTATTGAATAGTTATAATGAAAATGAAAGGAGAAATTAAGACCAATGAAAAAGAGACATGTACAATCAGAGTTTTTCCTTTTTGAGAATTGGCATGTACAATCAGAGTTTGGAGAGGATCTTAAAAGTTTTCTATCAAGATATTTTTAAGAATTTATTGCTTTTTCAAACTCTGCATAAGAACACAACAAAATCAATTTGTAGCCGTATTATGTTTTCATTTCTGGTAGACTAATAGTTTAGCGCATTTTATAAAGCTAAGTAACTCCAACGACTATATTAGTCTATTACAATATATTTTAGGGACACATCACAGATTCACACATATGTGGATCATATATACATTAACAAAATAAAACATTTGAGATGATGGACTATAGGTCGCCTAAGCGCAACGCGTCACTCTTCCGCCCCGATTTATGCCAAATTGGTTTAAAAAATTGGATATCTGATTTTCTCCGCCTAGACCGTCTAAATGACCGCCTAGACCGTCTAAATGACCGCCTAAGCGGCTACCTAATCTATTTTTTATTTTTTTATTTTTATTTTATTTTTAATAATATTTTTATTTATTTATTTGATCTAAAATTTTATAAATATCATTTATATTCATACGATGAAAATTACACTATATTAAGTTTATATATTCTATTTGTGTTTTATACAATCTTAAACATCAAAATGTATTAATTTTATATACAATTAAAGATTAACATGTTTTATAACATAGTAAACAATCGAAAAATTCCGCCCCACATAATTTTCGATTAATCTCTGATTTTCTCTTTAGGCGATAGGTCCAATCCGACAGCCCGACTCGCCTAGCGCGTCCCCGAACCGGGGTTATAACTTATAAGCCGCCTACAACTTTATAAGTCGATAGTAATAATAATTCAAAAGCTTCTATTTGGCCCTTTTGTAGCAAAAGTTGATGAATTGACAATATCTATAATTATTTGTGTGTTTTACGAGAGACGTCTTCCTCTCTCCTGTTGACGTTATGTCTTTTATGAATAGATTCAGAGTTTAAGACAAAAGAGAAGAAAAAAAGCAAAATGAAAATAGACATGCAATAATATAAGGAACACCATTATTGCTCATCTCCGGGAATATACTATTTATGGACTAACTTCTAATCACGAAGCTTCTGCTCTCACTTTCCTCTTTTGTATTTTCTTAATAAGTTTAACTAACCAACTAGTAAGATGGAGCCGCCTTTTACACATTCAATGCATGTCATATATATGTGTCTTAAAATCAGTACTTAAATCTTAGAGCATCATTAACCCGGAGTTCTAAGATGAGGTTCTTAGCGGAAGTTAAGAAACTGTTTCTTAACTTTTAACTTAAAAAGTTAAGAACCGATTCTTAAATAAGGACTTTAAAAATCGGTTCTTAGTTTTTTAAGTTAAAAGTTAAGAAACAGTTTCTTAACTTCCGCTAAGAACCCTACTCTAAGAACCCCGAGTTAATCATGGTCTTATAAAATATAGTTACAATTTGAGTTTCTTACATGCCCCGTTTGAAAAGCAAACCCTATATATGATCTTCATACGTAATATCATGTCAGATAAACGTGCCATCAAATTTGAAAGAATCTGTGTTTCTGAGTTTGACTTGATAAATTTTTAAAACACATGTCTAGAGTTAAGTATGATCCAAAACTACTATGTATCAGTTTCTATTCCATTGCACGCTAATGTTATATCAGCCGTTCAATTATGGCTTCGGATGGTGACGAACCGCCCCGCACCGCCGTGAATAGTAACAAAAATCTCTACATATACTTATGTATCTATATATTTTTGTTATTATTATAATTGTATCGCAGGTGTTCCGCAAGTCACCATTCGGAGCCTATGCTTGTATTGTAAGATTAACGTGGTTCTGAAACTGTTGAAAAGACGTTTTATGATTCTATTTTAATTTAAAACCGAAAGCCAAGTTTAAATCGTTCAATTGGGTCATTATCATACAGTATATAAATCTTGGTAAAAATGCATTATTCTAGATTTGTTTTGACACTTGTAAAACACGTTAGTTTCACTATCAGCATGTGAATCTACCACTGTGACTCTTATAACACTAGTGCATCTTACTTAGAATAACCCCAGCTTTGCACTTTAGTTTCTTGATAATGATGTATCAAAGTTTGCTTCACTTTAGTTTATTAAGACATCGGCCATCTTTATTTGACATCACCACACACATTCACACAAATATATAATCAAGAGCATAAGCAATAGTATGGATTTGACCAACAACAGAAAATGATATGTATATTCTTACTTTTGAGGATACATATATCCACGGTCAATAATATTGGTATAGTACTTCAAACCATAAATCCTTTAGACTCCATCATTTGAGGATCAGTATTGCAAGTTTGTTCGTAACTTTTTTTCAAATCATGATTTGGTGGTCAATATATTATTCAGACACTAGTAGCTTAAATAAAAGGTGAAATGGCACGGTTGGTACTTGGTACTTGGTACTTGGTAGAAGCGGATGGTAACGCCCCACGTACTCTTGTAGCCAAAAACCCAAAAAAGCAGACGGCGTGCAACTCGTCGGTTCTGAAACAGCACGAGGTCCGAGTTGTACTATTCTAAACAACATGATTTCTCGAAAAATCAAATGATAGTTACAACACGCTGTGCGCATGTAAGTGAAGGAAGTGTGCATGGAAATGACGTGAAATGTTATCCTAACGTTTCAAAAGTTAACCCTATTCATTTCCAGGTTTGAATTGATCAATCAATACCAATAAAAAGAGCAAATATGATCAAGACTATGTGTATATATTGTTCTTTAAAGAAATACACGAGTTTTCATTTGTGGTACGTAGTTAAGAAAAAAAATAAAAATATTTTCCGAAAATTTATGCTTTACATATTGGCTGTTACCAGGCCCAGCCCTGAGAGTTTGGGGAACCTAAACCATTTAGTAAAAATTTTAAAAATTTGGAATCTTAAAATTTTTTTTACAAATTTGGGAACTTATTTACGTATAAAAATTTTCAAAAATTTTGAGAGCCCGAAGCGAATATTTCATTAGGCTTGTCCCATGACGTTGGGGTTACATAAGATATATAGAGTATGAAATATTCTATAAACTATAGTGTAGGAAACGTATGATCTATCTTTTACCACTTAATGGCTAGTCTAGGTAGATGATGAAATTTTCATACTACCACACACCTTTTTGGCTCACGAGTTTCTCACTTTGAACAAACCTAACATTATGGAATGAAAAACAAAATAAGAAGAAAGAAACCTTGTGATTCATGAGATAACGCAAACCATTGTTTCTCATCTTTACACAAAAATCTCCTTCTCTCCTTAGTGTCCACAAATCTTTAGAGCTTAATCTCTCTCTATTCACCTTCTCCGTCTCTCTTATGGAGATTTGTTATGTTCGTTGCTGGCTATCGAAGGAAGACAAATGGGCTGCTCTAGTTCGAGAACCATGACAGCAAATATACAAATCGGATTAAATGTAAATCAAGAACTGACATACGTACACACATCTTCTTCTTGATTGTTCATAGGTTTCTAGTCGTTCATCCTGATAAAACTTTTTATAGGATGGTTTTATCAGACTCACATTTAACAACACTAGATCTCCCTGTTTATACTTTAAAGTTTTAGAACACAAACATTGTATATATTTATAAAAAAAAGAGCATCTTTGTGGTGAGTGATGTGAATGTAGTTTTGTAGGGAGAAAGGAAAAGATTAGAAGACCAAAAACATGGAAACATCCTCAGCCGATATCAAGAGCTGAGCTCACACAGATGGGAGAGGAGTTTTGGGACACAGCTCCTCACTATGGAGGCAAGAAAGGTGATGATCATATTTACCAATTTTTTTTTTAAATCATATATACGTCTATCCATTCACGTGAAAAGTCAAAACGTTTAAATATTTCGGTATAATATATATGCAAACAGAGATATGGGATGCGTTAAGAGCTGCAGCAGAAGAAGATGATTTATCGCTTGCACAGACAGTTATCGAGAGTGCAGGTGTGGTTGTTCAGAACGCTGACCTCACCATTTGTTACGACGAGAAAGGTAAAAATAAAACAAATTCGTCTACAAGATTTTTGGTTTAGTGGTTAAGAAAAAGATAGTAATATTTTTTTGGCTGGGTTCCAAGTACAAGTTGCCTAAGTACGTTCTAAGGGATCCTTCGAACTTGATCACAATCAAATAAAGAAAGGTAAGAAGGAGAAGAGACGAGAAAAACTCGTTTGTGTATCCTTGTGTTCCAAGAAACCATAAATCATGTGTAAATAATACAGGAATCTAGTTTGTATCTACCAAATGCGTGAACATGGATACAAATACCAACAAATAAAAAAAAAATACATGAATGATGAATCCAAACTAGATTATACCCCTCAAATGGAGAAACCTAAAGGCAAAGCCAGTTGCTTTTGGTTTAATACTCAGGGGAAGAACTAATCACAAACCATTTAAAACTTAACTGATATAAGTTAATACTACCTCAATTTCTCTTGTCTGGCTCAAAGGCATATTTGATCAGAGACTCTTTGATTGAGAGTAACTCATGGAACTCTTTCTTGAGCTTAGATGCATCCATCTCGTTGTTGCTTCTAGGAGCTACGATGACTTTAGCTTGTTCCTCTGGTATGAAGTTTGCCCATTTGAAGCTGAGTCTATGTAGTCTCTGTACATCGATCTCTAGGACCTCGTTGTGACTCACAACACCAGGGTTTGTGGAGTTCCAAATCCCTCTCAGTTTTCTTTTCGCCATCTCTAATGAGATTGGAAGAAGCTCGTCTAGCACGGTCATGTTGTTTGGGATGTTCACTAATTTTCTGTACCGGGAGATCTTAGTGATGAAGTTTCTAGAGTTGTTTAGATCAGAGGATATCGGCATACTAACCCTTAGAGTGCATACATTATCAAACTCCTTAAGCAGCTCCTAAACCTATGACGAGTCACAACCACATCATTCTAAGAACACAAGCTTATCTAAGTTAACATGTAATCACATAGTTCTAAAAATCAGTCTAGACGTCAACCCGGTCAGGAAATGATTTTCTTAAAATTAGATTTATATGACTCAAATCGATTACATTGTTCTAAATCGGTTAAAATCGGTTGAGTGGAGCCACTAGTTCCAGGTTTCGGCACCACCATCTGGTTCTGACTTGAGTTTACAGATAAAGAAACGGCTCCAGAGTTCTCTTCAGACCCATCAGAATGTCTTCCACCAGGCATCATCAGCATCCTCGGATGAGGAAGCAATGCTTCAGAAACATCAATTCACCCCACCCTTGGGGGTTCTTCGTGTACCATTCAATCGTCTTCTTCAACAGTTCTTCCCACGTAGTCCTCTCAGACCATCCCAAGATCTTAAGCTTCACATCATCAAGAAAATACCTCTGGTCATTAAAAGGTCTGTTTTCCACAAACTTGATGTTCACCTCAGGATCTTTGTCAAACAATCTGCAGATATCTTTCGCAACATCATTCACTCTCCTCTCTTCCTTTGTACCAATATTATAAACATGTCCTAGCTACTTCTCCCTGGTGAAGAATAACCTCAAACGCCTCAGCAACATCTTCACAGTAAAGATAGCTACGAACATTAGTACCTTCTCCATGAATAGGAAGAGCTTTCCCTCCCATCGCCAACGGAATAAACTTAGGTCCAACAACAGCATCTTCATCTGTCTCAGCCATAAACCTCATCTGCACTCACATGTATAAACCTCCTGATATATCCTCCAGTCACTTTACAAGCCTCGAGAAGGACATGCGTTCCGTAGATAATGTTTTTAGTGAACTCGAAACTGCTACCGAAGGAGTTGTCCACGTGAGTCTGTGAGGCGAAGTGCATGATGGTGTCAATGCCTTCGGTGATGAAAGGTAGGAGGCACTTGGAGAGGAAGGAGTCGCTGAGTTAATTATATATATAAATATTTTGATTGACGAGAATATACCCTTCTCCTTCTTACCCATGTACGGATCCGAGAACGTTAGAGCTTTTAGCTGATTGGTGCGTGTTGGCCGCTGCGTTTCGTCAATTTTGGTGTGAATCGCTTTTGAACTTCTTTAACCGCTATGGCAACTTTGACGCCATTTCTCAGCTGATCACGGTAAAAAAATTGACTTGGGTTAAAACGTTGCAACTTGCAACTTCTACTTCGTTTTAGAGCGAGTCTCACTGTCAGAAGTAGAGTTTAGATTATTTTAAAATTTTAATACAATTATCCTAAGAAAATTCTATTGATGATCAGTCAAAAAAATACTATTGATGTTATCTGGTTCAAAATAAGATGCTCTTAAGTTTTCCCTTTTTTGGGCTTTAGTTTCTCTCTCGCTAAGTATCTTTTTTAGTGAGTGGAGCACAGCTGTCTTTCTAAAAGTGACACGTCCACCACAAAACTTATCTCTTCTGGTAGTTTTGCGGTGTAATCTTCAAAAATCTAGGGTTTGTTCATAACTTTTACCGGCGGAGAAGTTGAATTTCCAGAAATTTCTGTAAAATCAAGATGTCATACGCTATGGATAAAGCGTTGATGGCTCTATCGTTGGAAGAGGAAGATGAACCGTTCGATATGCCTGATCTTCCACAGTACAAATCGTGTGAAAGAAACTCCCGAAGTATTATCGGAAGGATTCTTAATCCAGACTGCCAGAAGATGCCGGGTTTGATTCGCGAGATGCCAAGAACGTGGCAGAAGCAAGGGAAAGTTAGAGGAATAGCTTTGTCCAAGGAACGGTTCCAGTTTGTTTTTGATCATGAACATGATCTGCTGGAGGTTCTAGAAAAAGGTGTTCATACCTTCAACGACTGGACTTTAGCGATTGATCGATGGGTGGAGAAGCCTCCTGAGGATTACTTACAGTTCATCCCTTTATGGGTTCAAATCAGAAATCTCCCTGTCAATTATTATACGAAGGAAGCTATTACCGCTCTTGGTGAGAAGATAGGTGCAGTCAAGGTGGTTGCTTTTGATCCTGACAAGCCACAAGTGCAAGACTATGTAAGGATCCAAGTACGATTCGATGTCTCCAGACCACTACGGAAATCAAAATTTGTTAATCTTCCGGAGGGAGGCTCTGCAGTGGTTCTCTTTAACTATGAGAGAATAAGGAAGCGATGCTATGAATGTCAAAGATTGAACCACGGAAAAGATATTTGTCCACTTCTGAATAGGAATCGGGAGGCTGCTGCTCTGAGGAGTAAGCGGGTTATCATGGACAGTCACAGAAATGAAGTCATCTTGCATCAAGACGATCCTCTGTTTGGGGTTCTTTCTGAAGATCAAGTTGGAATTTGCAAGATGACAGGAAGAAGGAAAATAGCGCCAGAGGTTTTGGAAGAAATGAGAAGATATTTATTAATGGCAACAGAGGAAGATAAGAAGATTAGAATTGACCGGGTCAGATCATCAGTAGCTGAAGCGGAGAAGGACCCTTTTCTGCAGAAGACAATGTTGCGCCTAGAAACTGCTCCGACCTTTACCAATCAAATTGACAAAGGAAAGGGTATTGTCTATGATTTCGACCTTAATACTTCCGCTGAGCCAAGATTGGAAGACAAAGATTCTGCTGACAAACTGATGGCTTCTGCAATCAAAGCTAATATCGCAGGTAGCTTGGTTCATCGCTGGGAAGATTTGAGGGTATCAGATAGAAAGGCGGATCTTGGGAGTATTGTTCATCAGGCCTTCCTTCCTCATGAACCTTCCTCGTCAAAGGTGTCAGAGAGAGGTCATGATTCGACAGCAAGCTTACATCATGCTTTTGTATATCCAAGTCAAAGGTTATTTTTGACTTCCCTTTCTACTTAAAACGATTGTGTAAGCTAAAAATCTACACTTCTGTATTTTGTCGTTGCTTTCTTATCTTAGTCTTCTTTGAATTAGTCTGTGTATTAGTCAGACTAAGTGATTAAATCTGGTTCTGGTTTTTGATTTTCTGTTTTTTTTTTTTGACATCGTTTCTCTGTTATTAAAAGTCAACCCTTTGATTTGATGACATTCTCTTATTTAATTAAACTACTAGATTTTGACCCGCGCTTTCAAAGCGCGGGATTGTCCATTTAAAAAAAATTACATATATACATTTTATAAATTATTTTATAATGTGTTTTTTATATGCGTTGTTGGTGAAACTAAAATAATGCTATTACATCAAAATTAATAAGTCTTCTATAATTAATTTTATAATTAATTACACAAATTTTAATTTTATGAATTTTTAAAATTAGTGGATATTTATTACATTCTAATTTTAAATATATACTTTCTTGAATTAATGAAATAATTATTGAACTAACGAAATAATATAGATAAAATTAATTTTTAATTAAGTTTAGTTTGTTATTATTCTAACCATTTAAACGAATTGGGCCTCTTAAATTTTTAATTAAGTTCATTTTAAACGAATTGGGCCTTTTAAATCTAACCATTGACTATTCGGCCACTTATCAAAAGTAACGTTTATTAATTTCCAAGTTCAAAAAAAAAAATAGAAAAGGAAAGGGGAAAAAAAAGGAGAGATCTAGAAACGGTCGTCTCTTCTTGGCCGACGAACAATCGATGAGATGAAGATTGAAATCGATGGTGCTATTCAAAGTTATACAACATATATTTGAGAAAGACAACTTCAGAAATAAGAAATCGAATGGTATTGATTAGTAATTAGTTTGTTTTGATTTCTCTTACGAAGAGTTGAAGTTTT
>NC_027755.1:36970669-37004836 GCF_000695525.1 Brassica oleracea var. oleracea | reverse complement strand
TAGTCGAGGGGATCGTAACTCTCATTTTTTTCACATCTCTGTGAACGCTGCTCGTGCAAGGAATAACATTGACAAGCTTGTCAACGCCGAGGGAGAGGAGGTCTTCTCAGAGGCTGCTAAGGGTGAAGTTGCAGTAGACTTTTTCAGAAATCTCTTCAGGTCAACGAACCCTGCTCCATTTACTGACTGGTTCAACGATATGCAACCAAGAGTTTCTGAACAACTAAACATGGATCTGTTGAGACCTGTGACGAATTTGGAAATCAAAGAAGCGGTTTTTTCAATAAATCCGACGAAAGCTCCAGGCCCTGACGGTATGTCAGGCCTTTTCTTTCAGAAATTCTGGACTATCATTGAAGAGCAAGTGATAGCGGAGGTGCAGAAATTCTTTAACTTTGGTATTCTCCCAAAGGAATGGAATTACACACACTTGTGTCTGATCCCTAAGATTGCAGATCCAAAGACAGTTTCAGATTTAAGACCTATTAGTCTTTGTTCGGTGATCTACAAGATTGTTTCAAAGATTATGGTCAGAAGACTTCAGCCTTGGTTGCAGGTCTTGATCTCTCCAACGCAGTCTGCTTTTGTCTCCCAGAGACTGATGTCTGACAACATCACCATTGTGCACGAGTTAGTCCACTCGCTAGGGGCTTCAGGCTCGTTTGCTTCAGACTTTATGGTGGTAAAGACAGATATGTCAAAGGCTTTTGACAGAGTGGAATGGGGTTATTTGAGATCACTCCTGCTGGCGCTTGGATTCAATGAGAGATGGGTTAATTTGATCATGAAATGCGTCACCACAGTAACGTATTCAATACTGATTAATGACCAGCCTCATGGAATGATTACGCCTAAAAGGGGTCTTAGGCAGGGAGATCCCCTTTCCCCTTTTCTGTTTGTGCTGTGTACGGAAGGTTTAACTCATTTGCTGTCAAAGGCTGAAAGGGAGAACAGATTGTCAGGTCTGAGATTTGGGGAGCACGGTCCCTCTATTCATCATCTTCTTTTCGCTGATGATTGTTTATTCTCTTGCAAAGCTGATGAAGATCAGAGTAAGACTTTGATAGAAATACTACATCGCTATGGAGCAGTCACCGGTCAGTCGATCAACCCAATTAAATCTTCTATTATCTTCGGGAAAGACGTTCTTGAGGAGAACAAAACTAAAGTAAAGCAGAAATTGGGTATTGAATCAGAAGGTGGTGAGTCCAAGTACTTAGGACTTCCAGAATGCTTCAAAGGGTCAAAGATAAAGCTCTTTGCCTATCTTAAAGAGCGATTAGGTAGGAGGATCTCGGGCTGGCATGCTAGAACGCTCTCTCAAGGTGGAAAAGAGGTGTTGATAAAAGCAGTGGGATCAGCTTTACCTGTCTCTGCTATGTCGGTTTTCAGAATCATTTGCTATTTGAAGGTTTATTGTTCGACAGTGAGCAATTGGGAAACAAAGCTCGAGAGGAAACCCGTTTATGGTATGTAGCTCAGAATTTGGAAAGGAGGGCAGATGATCATAGGGATCCATCTATCCAAGCCCCAGTCACTTGGAAGTGCCCTCCGGTGGATTTCCTCAAGTGCAATATTGGTTTCAAATGGGAGAAGAAAAAGAAAATTGCAGGGGCGGCTTGGGTAGTGAGAGACTCATCAGGTACAGTTCTTCTCCATAGCAGACGGTCTTTTGGGGAAGTGGAATCGAAAAGTGAAGCCCAGTTTGTCAGTGTTGCTTGGGCTATTGAAAGCATGAAGAATCACAGATACTTAAAGGTACACTTTGCTTTTGAAGGAAGAATGCTAGTAAATGCCATCATCAGACCTCGCGAATGGCCTTCAAGTTCAAAGTGATGGAAATCAGATTATTACTAAGGAATTTTTTGGAATGGCGGGTGCTCTGTGAATCGTTTGAAGCTAACAGAGGAGCACGCCTTATAGCTACTAGTGCAGTTCAGGACTTCAGATTTCAATCCTACGTTGCAACTGGTGCACCTCGATGGTGCTCTCATGTTTTTTGATGTTTATATACCTCCTTTGGTTAATCTGTGTTGTACAAAAACTTGAAACATTTGTCGTATAAATGCAATATACTAGATGGCAAAAAAAAAAAAAATCTGGTTCAAAATATATTAGAAGTACAAAATTTAAATAAAATATTAGTATTTATTTACCTAAAAAGTTAAATGATATTTGTATCATAACAGTAAAAAAAGCAGTAAAGATGTAACAGTTTATTTATATACGTCGGCAAAAGATATAATAGATGTAAGAATTTATAAATAAATAAATTGCAATTATGCAACCCAAAAGTGAATATCTTTCTTGCCGCGTTGCAGTGTTCAGGACATTGGCTATGTGGCTCACCTTCACGCACCGCCCAGGAATTTTTCCATCATTTTAATTAATCCATTTGACTTTATAACATGTACGACTCTAAATGGTAATCACAATAAGAGGAGAAAATGATAAAGTGAGATGAATCAGTCTCCGATTTGAACTCTTGAGAGAAAAAACGTAGTTGAATAGATTCACCGGCTATAACCAGAATGTAAAACCATTGGTGAAATGATAGACACTAAAAAAAGTCAAAATTTTGAAATGACACTAAAAAAGTCAAAATTTATGTCTATAAAAGAAATTATTTGTGATATTATGACGTAGTCCTCCCATACCGTTTCCATGCAACCATAAAATTGCAAATAAAATATAAATTTATAGAGAATATAAATAAATAAGTGCTTGATTGGAGTGAACCGCTAGATACTTCCTTACGTAATCTTTATTGGTGAGTGTGACCACTCATTCCATATGCTATCGATAGAGTAGGCTTGTAGCTTTTATATACACATTTTATCTGTTAATTTCATCTAAGGAGAAACTAACCAGCCATGGAACCCAAAGGAGAAACGCAGTGGAGCTCTATTATAGTTCTTTCGGTTCAAGAGATGGTGAAGGAGAAGATAATCACTACCGTTCCTCCTAGGTATGTCCAATCTGGAGTCGTTGAAGATTCTGATCTATTAACCGAGATCCCAATCATCGACATGAAGCAGTTGTGTTCTTTTACCTCCATGGACTCTGACTCCGAGGTTCAGAAACTCAACTTGGCTTGCAACGAATTTGGATTTTTCCAGGCACAGTCTCCAACTTCTCTGTTTTACAAAATAATTAGACCTCAGGAGCTTAGTTTACTTTTGACTTTTTATTGATTTCTAAGGATCACCGACCAATAGAAAGTTATCATTTTAGATTTAGTATCTTTTAATTAAGGAAACAAAATAACTTGGTAAATTATATTATTTTTTTAAAATAAAAAATAAAAGATTAAATAAATAAAAATAACAATAGTTTTAAAAAAAATATTATTGTTAAAAAAATATTTATTTTTAAAATTTAGAGTTTAGTGTTTAAGATTTATAATTTAGAATTTAGAATTTATCCAAATGTTTAGTGTTTTTCCAAGAGTTTAGGGTTTACCTAAGAGTTTAGGGTTTACCCAAGGGTTTAGGATTTTTCCAAGGGTTTAGGGTTTATGATTAGAGTTTAGGGTTTAGTGTTTTGTTGACAACATATTTAGTGTTTTTCCAAGGGTTTAGGGATTACCCAAGGATTTAGGGTTTATCCAAGGGTTTAGGGTTTAGGATTTGAGTTTAGGGTTTAGTATTAGAGTTTAGGGTTTAGTTTTAGAATTTAGGGTTTAGTGTTTTGTTGACAATTTTTTTTTTTTTTTTGAATTCGTTTTTTATATATTATTTTTATTTATTTTTAAATTTTATTTTGAAAAAATAATATAATTTGCCAAATTATTTGGTTTTCTTAATTAAAAAATAATAAATCTAAAATAACAATTTTCTATTAGTTGGTGAATCTAAAGATTTAACCTTATGGGTGAACCCAAGATTAACTCTTTACTTTTATATGGAGCATAATACTTTCTGTCTCGACATATATTAATGTTTTAAAAATCGTTTTAGGCGGCACATAAACACTATCTAGGCACTTATTTGTTTAATTTGTTTAATAATTACTGAGGTAGTGGAAGTTTCTAAGAACAGAATTAAGAATACCTAGAAATTAAGGTTTGAAGTGGTTTATTAAAATCTCTTTAAGAAAATTCTTTTTATTAATCAAATCATAAATACAATTATTGGCAAAATAAATTTATTTATATGAAAATCAAATAACTTAAACTATTAAAATCTTGAAGATAATTTCAACTAATTAAAATAAATATCAAAATAAATAATTAAGATATTTCTCTACATCAGCTACCGTCTAATGATTTGGTGAACATTATTAGTTATTGTTATTTTTGGTGAACTTTGATATTTATTCGTTGTAGGTTATGTCTTTATGGTCATTTACAGCTTGTAAATCATGGAGTAGACCCAAGTTTCTTGGACATAACAAAGTGTGAGATTCAAGATTTCTTCAACCTTCCCATGGAAGAAAAGAAAAAGTTTTGGCAACAACCAAATGAGATGGAAGGTTTTGGACAAGCTTTTGTGGTTTCAGAAGATCAGAAACTAGACTGGGCAGATATGTTCTTCTTTATAGTGCAACCTGTTGAATTACGCAAGCCTCACTTGTTCCCCAAGCTACATCTTCCCTTTAGGTTTTGCAACACTCCCAACTCTCTCAACTAACTCCACAAAATCTCTTTGTTTACATTTTTGTTTTATGTTCTCTAGAGATACATTAGAGATGTATTCCGCTCAAGTGAAGAGTATAGCTAAGATCTTAATAGCGAAAATGGGGGAAGCCCTTCAGATAAAACCTGAGGAAACTGAAGATTTATTTGGTGATGATATGCTACAGAGTATGAGGATGAATTACTATCCTCCCTGTCCGGAGCCTCATCAGGTTATTGGTCTAACTCCTCATTCGGATGCGGTGGCCCTCACCATATTGTTGCAGGTGAATGAAGTTGAAGGTCTCCAAATCAAGAAAGATGGCAAGTGGGTTTCTATCAAACCGCTCCCAAATGCTTTCATTGTTAACGTTGGAGACATCTTAGAGGTAAGTCATATTACATGGAGATAGACAGAGCATATTGTATCAATATTATTATGTTGTAATCAACTAACACGAGTTCGCCCTAAAAGCTCCAAAGCTCTCAGACACGAGAATCTAGGTACGCTTGCAGCCGCCACATCTCGACATCGGTGAGCCTCTGGCCGCCGGCGTCGAGCCTTCTTCCATAGCTATGTTCGTCATCCGCTCCTCCTATTCTTCATATCCACCGGGTTCGTGAGTTCGCCGATCTGGTTCTCCGCCTTTGTCAACCTCTCTGCTCACGCCAGTGTATCTCTTCGGAGAAAGCTTGTTGTTGTGAGCCGAAGCTCTTGTCTGTCTCTTTACGGATCTAGTACTACTAGACCGAACATTTTCTGGGGGGTTCCCCAAACCGTTGAGTTTCTCGCCGGTTACAGTCGCTGTTCTTCATCAATGTCGCTTTCCTGCTACGTCTATCTATCTCGCGACGAATATCCATCCCGTTCTGGGGTCGACGCCTGTCATCCAAACGGAACTGCGCCTCACCAGCCAGATCCGTCACCATCTCCGCCGCCTGCTTCCCCTGTCCTCTCGCCGAAGTTTCCCTTCCTCCACCGTGCTTCCTCCGTCGTACTCGCAATATCCCGACAAGGTCATGTTTCTATTTCTCTTGGGCTGGGCCTTCATGTATTGAAATTGGGCTTTGTGAGTCCAGTGGTGTTTCACTGAAATCTTTACTGAAGCCGTTCTACATACATCTTATCTCTCTTGTGCGAAGGGTTTATCAGGATCATCTTCATCAACATTCACCTCTTTCTCTTTGGAGAAGAGAACCATTTTATCCACTATATCCTTTTTAAGGAGTGTTTCCCTTCCAAACGTTAAATGGAAGTGTCCACTCATATCTATAACCGTCTTGCTATCTTGCGTAGCGGTCTGTTCGGAGCCTGAAGATGCATCGGACTTTGTTTCGACGATATTCCGAGGTGCGGATTGGGTGTTACGTCACAATATAAGGTGACTAGTTCTCTGCTGTCCGACCATGTCGTGAAAGCTACATTGACGTATTCAAGCATCGTCTTGAGTTCGTTGTCATCTTCTTCTTTTGAAGACCTATCCATTTTATGTTATGCTGTTATAGTTTATCTTTTTAATCAAAGAGGATGGATAATTCTCTCTATCTTTTGTAGGCAAGCAAGTTAAAGTTAATGAAAGAAAATTGTGTTCAAAAAAAAAAAAAAAAAATCAACTAACACAATTTGGTCCGGGTAATGTAGATCATTACGAACGGAACATACAAAAGCATCGAGCATCGTGCAGTGGTGAACTCGGAGAAAGAAAGGTTGTCTATTGCGACATTTCATTATCCAGGACTGTATAAAGAAATTTCACCCTCGAAAAGCCTCGTTGAAAAGCAACAAAAGGGTGCCAATTTTAGAAGCCTGACAACTAAAGACTACTTGAAAGGCTTGTTCTCCAGTGAACTCTATGGAAAAACTTATTTAGATGCGATGAGAATCTAAGGGAAGTGATATCTTGTTTCCCAAAAATATGCCTTCTCCAGACTGGTCCATGTGTTTTGTTTTTGCATCTCTCTTTTGTCTCTGGTTTAAATCTGTTAAATTCAAAATAACACAGTGAGATTGCTTGAAGGTTTGATATAATAAGACTAATAGGTCCATAGCCTGTAGGGTCCAGGGACCGTAGGGTTGGTATCATAAGAGCATGTTTATCTCTAAGAAACCCATTTCTTAGGTTTTTATTTGTTTAAAAAAAAAAATTAAAAAGCAAACCAATCGCGGGCCGCCATGAGTCAGTGGGGCCCGCGAACAGTGTAAGAAACTCACTAAAATCGGTTCTTAATTAGTAGTTTTTGTAACCGATCCTTAAGGGTTTTGTGGGGATCCACACACTGAGAACCTCACTAAGGATCCCGGATAAACATGCTCTAAGACCATAGCTTGTGTGTCTTCGTTTCTTAGCGTGAGTGTTCCTTAATGTACTTATGTAAGATTAGGGGTTGTCACATGCTACGTGTGGAATTAAACATCATTTATTTGCACAAAAGATCAAATAAAGGGTGCGATTGTAATCACCAAAGCCCTTTTACGGGTGAAGGGGTTACAAGAAGAAACATGGAGCTAGAAAGTCCCAAAATGCAAGAAGCCCAAAGAACTCCCGCAGCTCAGAGACTAGGAACTGCCTCCTCCTCAAGAAAAAGAAACCCACCTAGAGCAGCTTCAATGAAGGCAGCGCAACCAAAACCTCCTGCAAAACGAGCTACTACAGGAAAAGTTACAGGTGCAGCTAGAACTCGAGGCAACTCCAGCCCACTCCAAGGAGTTCGTACTACAAAGCAGAGAGCAACCAGAGGGAGACCCCCAGCAAGAAAACGTCTCTGTGTTGAGAGGACTTCACAAGCTAAAGATTTACCTTTAAATAAGGATACCGGTGCACCATCAATGGTGAATGTAGCAGGCACAAACAGAGGTAGGGTGGATTTTCACGGTCCACCAGACCGAATTCTTTAGCGGTTTTGAGTTGGAACTGTCAAGGATTAGGAGGTGACTTGACAGTTCCCAGAGTCCGAGAGCTAAGAAGTGTTCATGCTCCAGACATAATATATTTCATGGAAACAAAGAATCAAGATGCTTTTGTACTTTCTAATGTTCAAACGATTGAGTATAAGCATCATTTCTTAATCTCACCTTATGGCCTCAGTGGAGGTCTTGCTCTGTTTTGGAGAAATGAAATAAACCTTACTGTTCTAAGTTCCTCACCCAACTTCATTGATACAAAGGTGGAGTACAAGTCAAATGAGTTCTACCTAACCTTCATCTATGGCATCCCTCAACAGGAGCATAGAGGAGAGTTTTGGGAGGAACTCTCGATCTTAGGACAGGGAAGAGATTCAGCATGGGCCTTAACCGGGGATTTTAACGACATCCTAAATAACTCTGAGAAAGATGGAGGCCCATCAAGATGTGAAGGTTCCTTTATACCTTTGAGAAGCTTTGTCTCAACAAATGGGTTGTGGGATGTGAAGCATACAGGGAATGAGCTTTCGTGGAGAGGTCGCCGCCACACCCACGACATCAAGTCACGCCTGGACAGAACTCTTGCTAATCTGGCTTGGGCGGAGATGTTCCCTGCTAGCTGCTGCAGTTACCTCCGTTTTGAGGGTTCAGATCATCGTCCTTTATTAACCTATCTGGATACTCAGAAGGTAAAAAGCGGAAACCATTCCGCTATGACAGAAGGCTAAATGAAAATGAAGAAGCTCACAAAGTCATAGAAGAAGCCTGGAAATAGGGTGCAGATGAGAGAGTGGAAGATAAGATATCGAGATGTCGACAAGAGATCATCAAGTGGTCTAAGATTCAAAAAGAAATCCGAGCAAGGGCAGTGATACAGACCCAGCAGGATTTGGAAAACGAATTAACAGCAGCAGTGCCCAATTCCAACAGAATCTTGCTGATAACGGAGGCGCTCAGCAATGCTTACAAAGAAGAAGAACTTTTCTGGCGACAGAGGAGCAGGATTTTATGGCTGCAAGGTGGAGATAGAAACAGTGCGTTCTTTCATGCGGTCACAAAAGTTAGAAAGGCAAGGAACTGCATTACAGCTATTGAGAATGCAGAAGGAGTACCGGTGTACGAAGAAGAAGAGGTGGAAATTTTTTTTGAGAGCTTCTATCAAAAATTGTTCTCCTCCAATGGTGGTTTCGACTTCAGAACGGTGGAAGAGACCATCTCAGACAGAATTACAGAGGAGATGAACGATAATCTTTACAGCATCCCAGATATGGAAGAGGTTTGGGAAGCTCTCTTCTCTATCAATGGAGACAAAGCACCGAGAGCAGATGGGTTCTCTGCTAGTTTCTACCAATCCTTTTGGAGTCTGTTGGGACAAGACATTTACCGGGAAATCCGGAGCTTTTTCATCACGGGTTCTATGATCACTCAGATCAATGAAACTCATGTGTGTTTGATTCCGAAGACTGAGGCGCCAAAATCAGCATGGGAGTTTAGGCCGATAGCACTTTGCAACGTGAGGTACAAGATAATAGCTAAGCTGCTCACTCATCGTCTACAAAAAGTTCTTCCGATGTTGATCTCCAAGCACCAAACGGCTTTCGTTCCAGGCAGGGCCATCCAAGATAACATGCTAATCACACATGAGACTCTCCATTGCCTGAAGACTTCAGGAGCAGTAAAGAGATGTTCCATGGTCATTAAAACCGACATGAGCAAGGCGTACGATCGCATTGAGTGGGGGTTCTTGAAGAAATTTCTAACTAAGCTAGGCTTTAGAGACATCTGGATCCTTTGGATCATGGAATGTGTCACTACGGTGACATACTCTTTCCTCATAAATGGCGCCCCACAAGGCAAGGCAGTACCTTCAAGAGGACTTCGACAGGGAGATCCACTCTCCTCCTATCTCTTCATATTATGTACCGAGGTGCTATCTGGGTTGTGTAAAAACGCTCAAGAGAATGGCAAGCTCCTAGGTCTTCAGGTGGCTCAGAGAAGTCCACATGTGAACCACCTACTCTTCGCTGACGATACCATGCTGTTCTGCAAAACAAACGAGCGAAATTTCAGAGCCTTGGGTGAGATCTTGAGAAGGTACGAACTAAGCTCAGGCCAATGCATCAATCAAAATAAGTCTACCATTACTTTCTCATCAAAAACTCCAGAAGTCATCAAGGACAGGGTTAAGACTACTTTGGGTATAACTCTCGAAGGGGGCATGGGGAAATATTTAGGACTTCCAGAATCTTTTGGGAGATGCAAGAAAGATGTGTTTACTGGTATGGTTGATAAAATTAGACAGCGCGCTCAGTCATGGACAACAAGGTTCCTCTCGGGAGCTGGAAAGCATGTGATGCTCCAGTCTGTGTTAACGGCACTCCCCACCTTTTCGATGTCTAGCTTCAAAATCCCAATCTCTCTGTGTAAGAGAATTCAGTCTATCATGACTCGGTTTTGGTGGGACAGCTCACCAGATACTCGGAAGATAGTGTGGGTAGCCTGGAGTACAATGGCTCAACCAAAACGATTGGGAGGGCTGGGGTTCAAAAAAATAGAAGAGTATAATGATTCACTTCTAGCAAAGCTCGGCTGGAGGATTATGCATAACCCGGACTCTCTGTTGACACAAGTTTTGAAAGGAAAATATTTTCCTGATTGCTCTTTCTTGGAGAGTGGAGCAAAAGCAGGAGCATCTCACGGGTGGACAAGTGTGCTTGCTGGAAAAGCAGTGCTGGAAAAGGGTTTGGGTTTCCTTGTGGGAAATGGTGGCAGTATCAGCGTATGGTCAGACAAATGCCTCTCTCCTCCTGGGCCAGAAGCACCAATAGGACCGCCAACTCAATCCAACCAGTATTTATTAAAGGCTGATTTGCTAGACCAGCAAACTAACGAGTGGGATGTGGAGAAAATTCGTCTTCACTTACCTCAGTATGAGGAGAAAATCAGACTTATCATTCCAAGTTCTATAAATCCAAGCGATCGACAAGTATGGCTACCTGATCCATCAAGACTCTATTCAGCAAAGTCAGGTTACAAAGCAATCTTCGAGAAAGAACAGGGGGTCTAACCTGATCAGTTTGATTGGATGAAGTCGGTCTGGAAGTTACAGGTACCACCAAAGATTTAACATTTTTTGTGGAAAGTGTTGAACAATGCGATCCCGGTAGGATCCATGCTCGCAATTAGGGGTATACAGTCAGAACTTAACTGCAAAAGATGTGGAGGGTTGGAATCCATTCAACATTTATTTTCCTCATGTCCTTTTGCAGTACAGTTCTGGTCTAAAGCTCCACTAACTAGCTCCATAGAAGAATCCTCTCTTTTGATATATTTCAGAGTTTGGGTCTCTTCACATGTGTATAAAGCAGCCCTTCCTCCGCTAGGAATAATCTCTTCTCCGCTAGTTCCTTGGCTATTGTGAAATCTCTGGACTGCAAGAAATAAGTTGGTCTTTGAGGAGAAGATTTTTCCAATGGAGGATATTCTCTCAAAGGCAGTTGTAGAAGCGCGAGCTTGGGAGGATGCAAATTTAGGGAAAAAGCAGAGTCAAAGGAAGTTTTCCCCAGTAAGCCATGTAAGACTTTCCTCTTTCTCTTGTTGGATCGATGGAGCTTGGCAGGA
This sequence comes from Brassica oleracea var. oleracea, assembly GCF_000695525.1. NCBI lineage: Eukaryota > Viridiplantae > Streptophyta > Magnoliopsida > Brassicales > Brassicaceae > Brassica > Brassica oleracea. Next base: position 36,993,698 of record NC_027755.1, on the reverse strand, counting down.
AAGCAATAAAGCAGGAGGAATGGGCTGGTTAATCAAGAATGAAGAATGAGCTGTTCTTTGTCGAGGATCCTCAAATAGGTCTCATGTTGGATCAGCGCTCATTGCAGAAGCCTTGGCTATGCGAGATGCCCTTAAGCAGGCCAAGGACTTACATATTCCATGCCTACACATTTACTCGGACTCACAGGTCCTCATCTCTACCTTTTGTGAAGAGCGGGACTTGAACGAGATTGCAGGTATCCTTAGTGATATAAGGAACCTTGACACTCTCTTCTGTCCGTTATCCTACTCTTTTATTCCTCGTTTAGAAAACTCTCAGGCGGACTCATTGGCAAGAGCAAGCCTAGCTCGGTTATCTTTGTAATTTGACTTTTAATATAATGAAGGGAAGTAGTATTTGACAAAAAAAAAAAGGTGCGATTGTATGGTATTTATTAGAGCATCTCCAAAAACCCTCTTATAATTTCAAATATAAGGTTTTATGCATTCCAAAAGCAACCTTAAAACCTTAAATTTAAAGGTTTTGTACAGTAAAACCTTAAATATAAGGTTTCATGTACAAAACCTTACATTTAAGGTTCCTTACTTTTTAGTCTTTTTAATTTTGTAATTTTCAAATAATGTTATTAACTTTCTTGTTTAATCATTTTAGTCATTTTCAATACAAAAAAAAATTATTAACACTACGACAAATATTATATAAAAATAGTATTACATCAAACAAATACAAAAAACTGAATACTTGATACAAAATAAAAAAGTTCATTTATCATTTCAAAATGCTTTAATTAATATATTGGTGATCATTATGGAAGTTTTCATTATACTGAATAATTATGTAACTTATTTAAATCTAATGAATTAGTTTGTATGTTTTTACTTGGAATATTTTAATATAATACTAGATTTTGATCCACGCAACCGCGCAGATGTTTGTTTTCACTTTTCTATACATAAATTATTGTTTTAGAACATAAGTGTATATATTTTTAACGTTAACTGTATACTTAAAAATTTATATAACAATTTCAAATACAATAATTTTATAATTTACATGTTATAATTAATCAATTGTTTAAAACCGTATGTATTTGTCAATTCTTATTATATTTTTATTTTATTGTATTTGCATTTAGTTATTAAGGAAATTAATATATTTATGAGAAAACATATATGAAAATTATATTGTATTTAATTTATGCTAAATTCTGACCCGTCTTTCAAAGCTGAATTTCTTTTTACCAATATTTCTTATGCTTATTCATTTTATATAATATATTATTGGTTTAAGATGTGTTAATTTTTAGACATGTATTATATAGTTTGCTAATTTTAAGTTGTTCTATCATCATATTATATTTTTAAAAAATAAAATTTATAAATTTATCAATTGAATATACATTTATCATATTTATTTAAGTATAATAATTGTATTTTAAAATCATCATGACTATAAAGTAGATAAAGTATGATATAATTTATTTATTTTTCATTTTATAAATGATAACTTAAAATATAGTTTGCTAATGTTAACCTATTTTACCAACGTATTAGATTTTATTTTTGAACATAAATATTTTATACTTACGATAATAAAATTTATAAATTTTTAATTTTAATACAATTTTATTATATTTACCTCAATATAATAGTTTTCTTTTAATATGATTGATTATGATTATATAATAGATAAAATATTATAGAATATTTTATTTTCATTTTATAAACGATAACTAAATATATTAATGTATAATAATATTTCAAACTAATTTCGAAATTAGTATAAATATTTAAATATAATTTCAAAAATGAAGATCTTGTAAAAATCTTTTAAAACAGATTTGTTAAAAATTTAAATTAAAATGAAAAGATATCAAAAGATATTATGATTGAAGTATTTTAAAAATTCTATGTATTATTAGTCTTTATAAAATACATTTAATAAGATTTCTAAGTGATGGTCCAAATTAAAAAATTACACATGAAAGAAGTCATGACTTCTATTTTAATATATAAGATTTTATTTATTAGTTTTGTTTATAATACTTTTGATGTATACTTTATAGTTACTATAACAGATTTACGCTTTTAGTTAAGTTTTGTTAAACATAAGGACTGTTATGTAAAATATTAAAGTTTTAAAGTTTAAAATAAAGTTTTGCTTTTGGAAAGAAACACCCTCAAATTTTATATTTGAAATTTTGCCAAATTTTAAAATAAGGAAACTTTTGAAGATGTTCTAATAGAGTAAATTTTTACTTTGGATATGTATTTACTCTTAATTGAGCTAAAAACTTACTAATCAAGTAGAATATCAGTTTTCATTATTTACTCTACTTATTATATACAAACAGAAAATGTACACTAAATTTTACTCTAGATTTTACAAGAGTAATTTGATTTCTCTTAAGTTTTCTACTATTCCCTCTTTTCGCCTTTTTAATTTTCCTTTCATTTCTACCATTTTTTTTACTTTCTTTTAGTCGTAAATCACAGCCTAAATAACTGTTATCGTATGGTTACTATGATCTCTTTTTAAGGCTGTTCAATATGGTAAAACCGAACCGTACCGAACCGAAATAGACAATAAGGTTTGGTTTTGGTATATACCATATAAACCGAATGAATATAATTTTATAAAAACCGTAGGATTTGGATATGGTTTGGTATATAACCGATTAAACCCAATAAACCGAACAAAACTGACTAAAAGTAGAAACATGTAAATATGTATCTATTTTATAACAATACATGAATATCTATTTGTTATATAAGTTAAATTTGTGTTAATAACTATTACCATAATGTTATAGTAATAAAGAACAATTTGTAAAACAATTGAACTATAATTAAATAACAATACATCGAAATTCAGACATCTTATTTTTAAGTTTTTTTTTATCTTTTTGCTTTATTTTAGTATTCACTAAATTAATATGAAGATTATAAATTTGATAGAAAATAATTAATGGAAAAATTTCATAATTTTTTTCTTATCTATAAACAAACAGAGTTTCGTGTTCAATCGAAAAAGCATGACTTTAATGAACACTAAATATGGAAGAGTGGAAAAACTTTTCTTTCATGTTTCTGTTTTGTTTCATATTTTTATTTTTAAAATTTTAGGCTGTGATTTTAATTATAGATTTGATTATATCACGAAATGAAGTAATTTCATTCAAACCTGTGAACATGTAATATATTTTTAATAAATGACTGTGTTGACAATATGACTCTAAAATTCATTTTATATGATTTCAAACTAAATAATTATGTTTTTTGGTATAAAACCGAATAAACCGAAAAAACATAATTATTTAGTTTGAAATCATATAAAATGAATTTTAGAGTCATATTGTCAACACAGTCATTTATTAAAAATATATTACATGTTCACAGGTTTGAATGAAATTACTTCATTTCGTGATAAGAATTTCAAACCGGTTCATAAAGAATTATTTATTTGTTTACATAATTAGTTAGACAATGATATTCAGAGATATCGATTTTACGGGTATTGATTTTTTGGATGTTAAAATTAAACTCAGTTCGAATATAAGAAAATTTTCGGACGGAGTTCGAATCAGATTCTTACAGGTCCAGGTAGGTTTATAGAAACATAATATTAGACAAATAACTCATATGTTTAAAAAGTCACTAAACAATTTATAAAAAATAAAAATAAACAATTATGCGGACACGCAGATCAAAATCTAGTTAACTCATTATATCAAAATGTTGCATCCTTCATATGTCAAAATAGCTTTTATCACGCTTCTTGAATCAATATTTCTCCATCTTAATTTCTTTTGTAAATATCTATTTATCCATCTTAGTTAGACAACATGGACGACGACGTCGACGAGGAAATGCGCAGTTACAACCATCTGCTACTGCATTCAGCTAATTACATATTTCAAAATAATTATAAGTATAGAAATGTATTCGTGTTAAATATGAACGACAGCATGGAGTTAATTAGTAACTAAAACCCACTTGTGATTAATTAAATCAGTCGCATGTCTTAAGAATGAGGTCTAAACATAACGGTGGACAATTGAGTTATTTTCTTTTGGTCTAAACTTAACGGCGGACAACAGAAAATCTTGTCACAGGGTGGGCGAAATATTCTTATTAACAAAAATATCAAATTCTCTAACAAAGAAAAAAAAGAACGATTCTAACATTCTCTAAGACTCTAACAAAGAAAGAAATAACTTTGTTCGGCCTAATAAACCTGGCTACTTCACAAATTCTTGTTATACATGTATACATCTACTTCACATTTTAAAAAATATTGGATCATTGATTTTTTTTTCTTTTCAAATCATAGTGAAGCAAAAATTGCACGGTCTCTGCATAAAAAAGATTGAAGGTGGTCCAGGTTGATCATAAAGGCTCTCTCGTCAAATCCAACTTTCATCTCTTTGGTAACAGAATGTGAGGGTTCAACACGAAACCTCATGTTGTAGGGTAGTGCTGGGCATTCGGGTTTTCGGTTCGGATCAGTTCAGTTTATTCGGTTTTCGGGTTATTCGGGTTGGGATGTTTAGGAACCGTTTAGGAACCGGACATTTTTCGGATCGGTTCGGTTCGGATAATGTCAGGTTCGGGTCAGATTTCTATTTTTTTTTATAAAACCCGAAATGGAACCGTATTACAAATAATTCGGGTTTGGTTCGGGTTTAAAACCCAAAAAACCGAAAAAAATCCCGAAAACCCGAGCTATACCCAGAAAAAGCGAAAAATATCTGGGTTATTCGGGTAGTTCGGATTTTTTAGATATTTTTTTATTTATAAATTATATTTTATATATATTAAAATTAAAAATATAAAAAAAAAATCAATATATTCAAAATATTCAGGTACTCGTTCGGTTCTCGGTTCGGTTTCGGTTTTTCGGATTTAGAAATATAGGAACCGTTCAGGTTTTTGTAATTTTTGGTCGGATTTCGGTCCCGGTTTTTTCGGTTCGGTTCCGGTTCGGTTTTCAGGTTTCTGATAAAATGCCCATGACTATTGTAGGGGATGCACTTGCAACATTTTGCGCTAGAGGGCGATATTTGCGAACAGCCAAAAACAAGTTTATATAATATCTGGGGTCAGGTGATCCTGTATACAACTAATTTCACACTTAAAAAAGTTATATGTAGGGTAACATGTTTCATGTTAAATATGAATATAACGTGGGGTTAGTAACAAGTAACAACCAGTTGACAAAGGCAGCCACATATCTTTGTCGATCTAATCTTTAAACAATTGGAATCATTTTTTTGTCCCAACAGAGGACAATCAAACAGTTTCGACTATTGAGGATTTGGGTCAAACTAATCAATCATTATAACATAGGAAAAATCGAAATTCCCTTTAAATTACCTAACACAACATCTTGCTAAACATATCTACACCTACACCTACACCATATCGTTTTTGGTCCAAGAAAGAAACCGCCATGGAATCAAAAGAATCAGCTCAGTGGAGCTCGATTGTAGTTCCTTCTGTTCAGGAGATGGTTAAGGAGAAGATGGTCACGACCGTTCCTCCCAGGTATGTTCGGCCTGATCAAGACAAGACTGAAGTCACCGATCGTTCTGGTCTAAATACCGAGATCCCAATCATTGACATGAAGCGGTTATGTTCCTCAACAACCATGGACTCTGAGGTTGAGAAGCTCGACTTTGCTTGCAAGGAATGGGGATTTTTCCAGGTAAACTCCCCAAACTTTTTACTTTGCAGATCAACGATCATCTTTATTTATTACCATGTCAAAACTTCATATGAAGATTTTAGACTTGTTTCTTCCGAGGCAAGTCTCAGAATTTACTAATACTCTTTTTAATTTTATTTGATGTTTAGAGTTATTGCACACAAATTAAAAATGGTTCATTCAATATATCTTGGTTACATAAAAATATCACTAAAAACTAATTCTACTAATAAAAAAGATTATATAACTAGTCACAAATCTCAAAACAACATTAAATTTTTATTTATAATTTTGTAAAAGAATTTTTTAACACCAAATAAACTCAAACATAAAGAGTATTGATTTGAGAAATTGGGAAAAACATTGTTTCTTACAAAATAAACTATGGAATCTCTTTTTATTAAGCATTGTGATAATGTCTTTGTGGTAATAATCTACAGCTTGTAAACCATGGAATAGACCCAAGTTTCTTGGACAAAATAAAGTTGGAGATTCAAGGTTTCTTCAATCTTCCCATGGAAGAAAAGAAGAAGTTCTGGCAGCAACCAAATGAGATCGAAGGTTTCGGACAAGCTTTTGTGGTTTCAGAAGATCAGAAGCTCGATTGGGCAGATATGTTCTACCATATTGTGCAACCTATTGAAGCACGCAAGCCTCACTTGTTCCCCAAGCTACCTCTTCCTTTTAGGTTTTTGTTTTTGTTTTTTTAAACTAAATTTACAAAGTTTTTTTTTGAAACTTAAAATTTACAAAGTATTTCTCTGTATAATTATTGGTTTTCTGACTTCTTCAGAGACACACTGGAGACGTATTCGACTGAAGTGCAGAGCATAGCTAAGATCTTAATAGCAAAAATGGCAAGAGCCCTAGAGGTCAAACCAGAGGAAATGTTAAAGTTGTTTGATGATGTTGATTCGGTCCAGATGATGAGGATGAACTACTACCCACCGTGTCCACAACCTGATAAGGTTATCGGACTATCTCCTCATTCAGATTCAGTCGGACTCACCATACTGTTGCAGGTTAATGAAGTTGAAGGTCTCCAAATCAAGAAAGATGGGAAATGGGTTCCTGTTAAACCTCTCCCAAATGCTTTCATTGTCAACATAGGAGACGTCATAGAGGTAATAAAATTACATCAAAAAGCATACGGTAACAAATCGATCATTGTAAATGGTTCTAGTGGGTTGATGTAGATCATAACAAATGGGACATATAGAAGCATCGAGCATCGAGGAGTTGTGAACTCAGAGAAAGAGAGGCTCTCTATTGCGACGTTTCACAACCCTGGACTGTATAAAGAAGTTGGTCCAGCACAAAGCCTCGTTGAAAGGCAGAAGGTTAGAAAATTCAAAAGTCTGACCATGAAAGAGTATATGGATGGCTTGTTCTCTCGTACACTCGACGGAAAAGCTTATCTCGATGCTTTGAAAATATAAAAGAAGTAATGCCTTCGTCCTAAGAAACTCTATCATATGTCTACTTTGTGTTCTCTTCTGTTTTCTTGATTGCTGCAGTAAAAAAGTCTATATGAACTTGTAATAAGAATGCTTCTACGTATTGCTATAATAAGATGATTGTACGTTTCCGTTTCTTAATAAATGTTCGTTGTTGCTCAAAACGTTATCTAATAATAGTGATCACATGATTCACAGTGTGAGTTTTTTTTTTTGTAAACGTAAAATTTCTAGTTTCAATCTTTGACTCCCAAACTTGGTGAGTTTTTTTTTTGTTAACGTGCGCTTTAAGAAAAGACTAGTTCACAATATTCTTTAGATAACTTCCTAAACCTCAACGTAGGTACTACATTTTACTTAACGTATTACTAATCTCTTGTTCGCTCGAGTGGATAACAACAGAAGATCTCTCCAAGTGTATATGTATTCATTGATAATGGACAACATATGTCAAATAATTCTTCAAGAATTATTGATTGTTATTATCGATTGAGAAAGAAAATGTTCAGAGCTTTCGAATAAAAATACAAAGCATGCCGATTCGAAATAGCCTAAAAGGACTGGAATTTCTTTATTGTCCCACTACTTTTACAATAGATATACTGAATAGATTTTAATGTAACTGAACCAAATTAAAGACTATTGATTGTTAATACTTTCAAAATGTTTTTTTTTTTGGTTTGTTGCATTTTGCAGGATCATAATGGGCATTTGAATCATTGAATGTCAACAAGATAGACAAGCAACTGTTACTATTGAGGTTTCCATATACTTTTGCTAATACATAATAGATTTGCTAAGTCCTTACTGGTACTAACTTCTGCAAAGCTCTATGATTTAACAATTTGTGGGTCTTTTTCTCTAAATCATTTGAGCTATTTATTGAGTTTCTGACAAGAGATTGGGTAGGTGTCTGGAAAATTATCAGAAACCCAATAAATAGCTCAAATGATTTAGAGAAAATAAATTTCCTTAATGTGAAATAATTAAAGAAACTTGATTCTGACTTCTGTTTATAAATCAATTTCTTAATGTGAAATAATTAAGCTGTACTATGCAACAGAAGTCTTTTTTTTAGCACAATTTAATTTCATTACTCTTCAAACTGCTTGATTACAACGATTGGAGGGAATTAACCATCATCTTTGATTGAAAACATAAGCTACAACAATGTAAATTAATCAAGATAATTCTTTAAATGAAGATCACAGCGGATTCGAGACGAAGCTTGAATGCGCCAAAATCAAGTTTTTAGCAGCAGTAATGATTTAGCAGCACTATGCAAAGGAAAACTGTTAACACATTATTATTATTATTTTTTTTACTATATGTCATAAACGAATAATAAAAATCAAGAAAACTGTTGAAATTTATAGATTTGAATCTGTTTCTTATATACAAAGCACCTTTGTTTTTGTAAAGTTTTTGCTACCTCCTTTAAACTTTTCGAATGATCAGATGAGCTCCATGTTGTGGGAACGTCGTTGCAGCTGGGAAAGGAGCATGAGTATACGATGGAGAGAGCTTTACACTAAACCGTTGAAGAACCGTTGCCACAAAGAGCTTAGCTTGCAACATGGAGAAGTTTTGACCAATACAAGTCCGAGGTCCAGAGCTAAACGGCAAGAAAGAGAGTCTTCCTTTGGTTGCACTTGCAACTCCATTGACGAATCTCTCCGGCTTAAACTGTTTCACATCCTCTCCCCAAAGATCAGGGTCATGGTGCACCAATAGCATTGGTATTGTAATCACAACTCCTTGGGGTAAAGAGAATCTCTCTAGCTTCACTTCTTGTTTAGTTATCCGGCATGTGAAGTAAGCTGGTGAATAGAGTCTAAGCACTTCATGCAGGATCATTGATACCTAATAATGGCCCAAAATCAGAAGAAAAGGTTATAAACAACCATTTTTTATTTGTAGCGTGTGGTTTGATCGGTTTTGAAAATGTTTACTTACAACTTTCAAGTGGCTTAACCCTTCAAAATCTGGCTCATTGTTACCAAACGCCTTAGAGATCTCGTCTCTTGCTTTGTTTTGCCAGTCTTGGTGTTGGCTTAGAGCAACAAGAGTCCAAAGAAACAATGAAGAAGTCACGTTTTGACCAGCTAGATAGAAAGCCTTGCAGTCATCTATCAGATCATCGAGACTAAGCCCTGAATCTGGTCCTTGTTCTTTTACTTGCTTTGTATTTGAGTCTAACATGGAGCACAACAAGTCGCTGTTTTTGTCAGTAGCTCTTCCTCTTTTTATCTCCTTCTCTTTTGTTTCAATCATATCTTTAAACATAGCCCTCATGTCCCTTTCAGTTTCTCTCAACCTCTTGTTGAACTTTGTTGGCAAATATCTGCAAATTGCAAATACAAAAAAAAATGATATTAGTATTAGAATAACTTGAAAAGTGAGATGTGTATCTTGTGGACAAACTATTATTAGCAGTAAAATTTGATTATGAGGTGAAATTTGTGAAGTCAAACAGAAATTTTAAAAGTTATATTCTGATAAAGGTTAGTTGATTTATATACATACTATAGATTTAGATAAATCTTATTTTCATTTGAGATATGTTTAATTCTTATGTATAATTCACTAAAAAGGCAACTCATATTTTTTTCTTTAATTCGACAAAAAATATCAGCAAGATTAGCTTTACGGTTCCAAACTCGGTTGATAAATTAAAAAGAAGTTACATTTTGCTTACTTTGATCCAGGAATGTAGACAGAACGAATAGCTTGGAGACCAAGATCGATCTGTTCTTGTTGGATTTCGAAGATCTTGATGCCATCTTTGTAGGAATCACCAAAAGAAGCACGAGCAAGCATGTTTCTTGTTAAGTCATGACAGTAAGTCCATGAATCAAGTTCTACTGTTCCTTTTGCTGAAGCTAGTTTATCCCATTCTTCTAGCATCTCTTTGCAACTCGAGTTGAATGCTGGAAGGATACTCTGTACATTTTGGGAACAAGATATTAAATATAGTTCAATTTGAAAAAAAAAAAAAAAACCATTCATACAAAACTTCACATAAATGGAGATTTATATATAACCTACCAATGATTTTTTTTGTTAAAGATAATAAATGCAGGTATGTAATATTGATAAATGACAAAAAAGTTGATGTACTTGGACATTCTTGATTTATTTGGACATTTTTTATTTTTAAATATGATTTCACCTTTTTGTAGTGTCTTTTTCTGTTATTTCGCTTTTAGACTTTTTATAGTTTGGTCGGTATTTGGTGGCGTGGCGTGGCTTCTAGTTATTTGCGAACTTTTTCTCTGTTTGTTCTTTTTCTTTAAATACGTTTTTGTAAAATATACTATATTTTTTTGGAAACAAATTGATTAATAATCATTTAAAAAGATTTAAATAAATGCTTTCTATTTATTTATTGTTGTTTAAATCTCTCAACCACCAAGACTTCTTTCAAACTCATCTGGCTTTCTTTTCGGAAAAGAGGAAAAAGAGAATGAAAGTGATGAGAATCTAAAGAATGAGACGAAAATGACGTCCATAAAGTTCACATTGTGGTTATGAGAGTCAAAATGTGCAGTGTGTATATTCATTCATTAATTTACCAAAAACAAAATTGTTAAAAATACCTTTAAATTGTCGATACGAAAAGCAGGATTAAGAATGCTTCGATGTTTGGACCATTCAGGACCTTCGTGATTGAGAAGACCACTGAGGAAAACATGACTATGTGATCCAATCTTTGGTTTTGGAAAGAGTTCGTGTCTTGACATTATCTCCCGTAGTGTCTCTGGATCCATTACTATCACGTTCGGGTACGGTCCGTACCATGTGAAACACTTCTTCCCTGTTAAAACAAATAGTATATAAATTATTTATTACCATATGTTATAGTTTAAGTTTAACTATATTATATCTGCATATGAAACAAAACTCACACAAGAATGTACTGGAGACAATATATGATATGCTAAAGAATATTATTATTTTATTATTTGTGAGCTAGATTTCGATTATAACCAGAAATAGATATCAGATTTAGATCTTAATTATGCAAATAGAAATATTATAATATAATTAAATATATATATACACAGCTAACTCTTTTAATCCCTGGCTCTGAATCTCTCTGTTCATTCCTTGAAAAATAGAAATTCAAGATGAAGAAGATGAGCAACTCTTAACCAAATTAATACAAAAAGACGAATCTAACAAAAGACCAGGTCTAGCTTGGTTTTATATAGTTAGATTCACATCTTCTTCAGATAGTCATACTAAAAACAACACTTTAAAACTTGAGAATTAAGCTGAGTTTAATGTATCATACCATGATTTAGAACAGTGTGATGGATAAAAGGCATCATGCGAGGGACAAAATCAGCTGTGAGAGGAAGAGGAAGAGAGTGAGCAACTTGATCCATCTGATTACTCTCTCTCATGTCTCCCATCAAAATTCTGTAAGAATTCCCAGAAAATCCTTGTTTCTTCAGATATATCTCCAACCTCTTTGGCCTTAACCAAACCCAGTTCACAGCTCTACATACCCAATTCAGTATCAAGACCAAAAACCCGATCAAGAACACATTTTTTACTGTAATTATCTCAATCATCTTGTGTTCTTGATCTATGATGAAGAGGAGAGGAAGAGAGAAAGAAAGGAGACAAGACTATAATAATGATGCTTAAAATTTCATCAGTTGACTATATATGTTGGAGGCAGCTGTATATCTCTCTATATATATGCCTGAATAGATATACTGTATAATTAAAATGTGATAAAACTTGTTTGTAGAGAGAAGATATATGTAATAACTCGCTGTATGTGCAACTGGCAACGAATTTATAACAACAAGTTTCTGGTGTATAATTTCCAAAAATTTAATTTTGTCTTCCTTTCCTTACGCTACATGCATGTGGCTTTATTGCATGAGTATTTAGTGTATTTTTATCTTTTAATTTTAATATATACTCTATATGATACTTCTATATTTACTTATCTTTTTCTTGTTGGTGTCTGTTTTTGTCGTAAACTCGTAATTGCCCAAGTTTGAGAAAGGAGAATTCCCACGCAATTCTCACCGTAATTTAATATTTTATTAGTTTTATCCCTTTCAGTTTTCTTGAGCTATATTCAGGTAGATGATATGAAGCGAACCTTGAAATTTACTACATTTAAAACTTAAAAAGGTAACTAATTACCAAATATATTGATTTGTTAGTGTTATATTAATTTAATCGCAGACAATAAATATGAAACCAGGTGGCGTTGTTCTTTGGAGACGCTGAATAGCAATGTCAACTCTCTTACGAAACGCATGTGATATATAATATCAATAATAGTATAAGGTGATGTTCGTCCAACCATATCAATTAATTTTCATTTTAATAATATAATGCACTTACGCGTAGACTAGGGTCATTATCATTTACTAAACTCAACGTAAGACAAAGTAGAGCTACCGGCTACGGACGTTGTTGGTTGATTAAAATAGTTATAACGTAAGCTTATTTGATTAGCTATACTAGTTTATTCTTTTGTTCAAGAAATAATAAATAGACTTGGATTAAAGAACTTGTCGCGAAGCTAAACATACTTTACTTATGAGTTATGAACTTATGAGAAGTATTCATAAAAATCCTTGAAATAAATAAAAGTAAATAAGCATACTACCTGAAATTAATATTATGTAGTGGAGATTAGAAAAAATATACGTTAAGAAAAGTAAAGAAGTCTAGTCATGTTTAGGAAAGTAATTTGCATTGTTCAACCAATGTGTGCCATTATATGGCGTCATGTCTACACGTATTTCTCTACCCTGGATACAAATTTTAGTAATGAATTCAACATTGTAACAACATGTTTGAAAAGCTTACTAAAAGTCTAGTCATAGTCAGATCGGCCTTCATTATGACATTTGAAAAGGTGGTCTTTATTTTTGTACTCTGAAATCCCAAATATGTGTCGTTTGTACAGAATAAATGGGATTTTAATTTGTTGTATTGGTTCAGACAAAACATAACAATTCTTCTTTGAAAACAGCTGAGAATGTGTATATATTGTTGCAAAAAAACAAAAGTTGGTTAGAGAAAAGAAATTATTCCTAATTTTCTTGACTTTGTACCAATTATGCTGTGTGAACAAAAATATATTGACTTTCATCAGAAATAGAACCTTGAAAATGTGAGAAATATATTATGAAAAGTTAAAATAATCACCACAATTATCAATTCTAAGAAATTAGAAACGAGGAAACTATGTGGATTAAAGACGGATACCTAGTACCTATACAATATTAAGAAAACTAGATTGTGAACATTTTAGTTTTATAAGAATAAACCAGTTTAATTTTTAAGAATAAAATATTAATGATGAAATATTTCTGTTATAACAGTGCATTTTAGTAAACCTTGTATTCTGTTTTTCTTGGAGGTCTAATATTCCCTTCATTTTGTCTCCAAAATATTATTTTTCTTAAATTATTTTCAATGGTTCACTCTATTTTTTTCTAAAATATTATAGTAATATTATAGAGTAGCTCTATAATAGAGTAATTATATAATAGAGTTAGATTCTAATCTAATAGTACTTTATTTTAAAATGAAAATAGAACTGTTATATTATACACATTCTCAGCTGTTTTCAGGATTAGCGAAGTACCATGAGGTTAGAGATACTCTTACTAAACAATCGTTATTCATTCGGAGTCAATAGTTTCATGACACTAACTCATGTTCAAGGTTAATATTGGACGCAATCAAATAAAACAGTGGTTTTAAATTCTCAAAATTTTAACAACTAATAGACATAAATATGGATTTATAAATTATAAAAATATTATCAAATTTTTGCGAAATTGTCTATAGCATGTTGGGACAAGAGTAGCTGTATTAGCTGGTGCTTTCATGTTTGCTCAAGCATCATGGTACTTCGCTAATCCTGAAAACCTACAAGTATTTAAGCTCATAAGTCAGGTACTTTCTTTTTTTCTTGAGATTGAAAAACGGTCAGTACAACAACACTCACTCTGAATCTTGGTTTCTCTTTTTCAGGTGATCAAAGATTTTGCAAGCAGTGAGATAAATCAAGCATCAAGTTTATTTGATTGTGACATCAAACTCGATGATAACTTTCTCAAGAGTTACTAAAAGACAACTTCATTAGTAGCTGCAAGCACCAAAGGAGCTGCAATTTTCAGTAAAGTCGAAAGCGGGGTAGCTGAACAAATGTATCAGTTAGGGGAAAATCTTGGATTATTTTTCAAGTAGTTGATGAAATTTTTGGACTTCACTCAATCCTCAGTGCAGCTAGGGAAGCCTGCAGCCAACGACTTAGCCAAATGTAACATAACAGCGCCAGTGATCTTCGCTCTAGAGAATGAGTCAAGGCTAAGAGAGATCATTTAGTCTGAGTTTTGTGAGCCTGGATCGTGGTGGGATCAAGAGAGCTCAAGAACTGGCCAATGAGAAAGGTGAATCTGCTTTAAAGAATCTGAAGTATCTTCCTAGAAGTGGCTTCAGATCAGCCCTAGAGGATATGGTGATGTTTAATCTTGAAAATATTGATTAGATCCAAATAGTATTTGACAAAGGAAACTGTAACACTCTTATTTGTTCAAACACATAATTATATCTTTACTAATGTCATAAGGGAATAATAAAATCAAGAAATCTTTTGAAATTTGAATTTGTTTCTTGTAACTTTTTCTTCTACCTCCTTTAAACTTTTCGAATGATCAAATGAGCTCCATGTTGTGGGACTGTAGTTATAGCTGGAAAAGGAGCATGAGTATACGGTGGAGAGAGCTCTACACTAAACCGTTGAAGAATCATTGCAACAAAGAGCTTAGCTTGTAAAATGGAGAAGTTCTGACCAATACAAGTCCGAGGTCCCGAGCTAAACGGCAAGAAAGATAGTCTTCCTTTGGTTGCACTTGCAACTCCATTGATGAATCTCTCGGGCTTAAACTGTTTGACATCGTCTCCCCAAAGATCAGGGTCATGGTGCACCAAGAGCATTGGTATTGTGATCACAACTCCTTCGGGTAAAGAGAATCTCTGAAGCTTCACTTCTTGTTCAGTTATTCGACTTGTGAAGTAAGCTGGTGAGTAGAGTCTAAGAACTTCATGCAGGATCATTGATACCTAATAATGGCCCAAAAAAACAAAAGAAAATTTTATAAACAAGTCTCCTTTTTTCTGTTTGATGGGTTTTAAAATGTCTACTTACCACTTTCAAGTGGCTTAGCCCTTCAAAATCTGGCTCGTTGTTACCAAAAGCCTGAGAAATCTCGTCTCTTGCTTTGTTTTGCCAGTCTTGATGTTGGCTTAGAGCAACAAGTGTCCAAACAAACAATGAAGAAGTCGCATGTTGACCAGCTAGATAGAAAGCCTTACAGTCATCTATCAGATCGTCGAGACTCAGCCCTGAATCTGGTCCGTGTTGTTTGATTTGCTTTGCATTCGAGTCCAACATGGAGCACAACAAGTCGCTGTTCTTGTCGTTAGCTCTTCCTCTTTTTATCTCCTTCTCTTTTGTTTCAATCATATCTTTAAATATAGCCCTTATGTCCCTTTCTGTTTCTCTTCAACCTCTTGTTGAACTTTGTTGGCAAATATCTGCAAATTGCAAATACAAAAAATGATATTAGTATTAAAATAACTTGAAGAGGAAGATGTGTATATTGCAAACCAACTATTATCAAAAGCACAGTTTGATTATGAAATGAAAATCGTGGAGTCCAAACCGAAAAGTATTATGTAGAAATTATTCTGGCAAAGATAGTTGATTTATATATATACTCCAAGATTTAGAAAAGTCTCATTTCTATTTTAAATATATTTGACTCATATATGTATATATACAACTGCGTGTAATTCATTAAGAAAACAATTCAAAAAATATTTACAGTTAGAATCAGCAAGATTAGCTTTACAAGTTCCAAACTCTGTTGATAAATAAAAAAGAGAAGACATTTTGCTTACTTAGATCCAGGAATGTAGACAGAACGAAGAGCTCGGAGACCAAGATCGATCTGTTCTTGTTGGATTTCGAAGCTTTTGGTGCCATCTTTGTAGGAATCACCAAAAGAAGCACGAGCAAGCATGTTTCTGGTTAAGTCATGACAGTAAGTCCATGAATCAAGTTCCACTGTTCTTTCTGCTGAAGCTAGCTTTTCCCATTCTTCTAACATCTCTTTGCAACTCGAGTTGAGTGCTGGAAGGATGCTCTGTACATCATTTAAACAAGATATTAAATAGGGTTTCATTTGAAAAAAATAAAACCAGTCTCATACAAATATCCACATTGATGGGTTTTCATATATAACCAAGCAATTTTTTTTTGTTAAAGATAATAAATGCTCTGTAGTATTGATAATGAAATCATAGCCGATCCAAAAAGGTTGAATTTTTCGGATATTCTTGATTTTACCTTTTTGTAATGTGTCTTTTTCTGATATTTCGCTTTCAGACTTTTTATAGTTTGGTTGGTAATTGGTGGCGCGGCTTCTATTTCTTTGCTGATTTTTTTCTCTGTTTGTGCTTTTTCTTTAAATACTTTTGGTAAAAAAAAATATTGATAAAATGTTATGCCGAGAGAGCCGAGAAATCCATGCGCCGTCACCGCGCACTGCCACTACTTCACGCACTGCCACAATAAAAGCCAGAAAATCGGAACACAACCTTGAACCCATGCGCCTCCACACGAGACCACCGGTGAAGCTGAAGGAAAATGAACCTTGACTCGCGAAATCTCGTATGTAAAATGAAAACCGCCGCCAAGTCACCACCACCGCACCACGATGCTGGTAAGCGCGATACACATGACCAAACAACGTTTTTGGACGCCACAGTGCCACACACACCACCGCTCATACAAAAGATCAATCATAAGACGAAAACCTTTGTCCCTTCACCACAAGCAGAAAGCGTAACCACCATCCTCGAGAAGCGCCACCACCAAGTATCCGGTTTGAAAATTTAGAGGCAACCGAATCTGAACCGAGCTGAGACGAGCTCAGGGGGTCACAGTGTCACACAAAGGACGCGACGGCAACATGGGGAAAGTTTAGAGAAGAGAACACATTTTTTGTAAAGTGTTTTTTCTTTCTACTTTTCGTAAATTGTTTTTTTTGTTTATTTTGTTTGTCTTCCTAGTCTTCTATACTAGTATTTGCGAATTGATTTGTTCGCGTTCGAACTCTAACGTTAAAAACAGGAGCGGCTAAAATCAATGATACCTTCAATAAATTATAATTAAAAACAAATTGTATATTAAGATAATTCTTATATATTTTTTGTTGTCAACAGGAAATAATATTTTATATTATAAAATTTTGAAAAGTAAGATATAAAATAATTTATAATTAAATATTAATCAAACAAAAACATTTGTGTAAAGATATTTTCAAAAAATATTTTGATGCGAGTGTTTTTATAATTTCAACACAATAATAAACATATATATTGTGATGAAAAAAATCGTCATATATAGATGATATGACGTTTGATTTAATTTTTTTGAAAATAAGGAATAAGCTATTATGCTGATTTTTTAATTAATAAAACATAAACTAATAATTGTTTGTAAAAATATTATGTTGGCATGTGCGGATAAAATACCTAATTATTTATTTTTGTTTAAATTTTGTAAAAATATTATGTTGGCATGTGCGGATAAAATACCTAATTATTTATTTTTGTTTAAATCTATCTCAACTATCAAAACTTAGACCATGATTAACCTGGAGTTCTTAGAGTAAGATTCTTAGCGGAAATTAAGAAATTGTTTTTTAACTTTTAACTAAAAAAACTAAGAGTTCTTAAATAAAGTTCTTAAATAAGAGTTTTTTAATAACCGGTTCTTAACTTTTTTAGTTAAAAATTAAGAAACAGTTTTTTAACTTACGTTAAGAATTTCGGGTTAATCATGCTCTCATGTCAAACTCATCTGGATTTCTTTTCAGAAAGGAGGAAAAGGAGATGAAACTGATGAGAATCTAAAGAAAATGCGGCAAGTTCAGATTATGTCAAACTTAGAGTTAAAAAATATTATAAAAAATGAAAATTAGTTTTTTTTTGTCAAAAACGAAAAATAGTTATGAGAGTCAAAATGAGCAGTGTATTCATTAATTCACCAAAAAGTTTTTTTTTTAAAATACCTTTAAATTGTCGATACGAAAAGCAGGATTAAGAATGCTTCGATATTTGGACCATTCAGGACCATCGTGATTGATAAGACCACTGAGGAAAACATGACTATGTGATCCAATCTTTGGTTTTGAAAAGAGTTCGTGTCTTGACATTATTTCTCGTACCACGTGAAACACTTCTTCCCTGTTCAAACAAATAAGTAGTATAAAAATTATTTTATTTTATTTTGTAACTGGCTTTTGGTATATAAATTAGTTACTACCATTTGTTTTTCTTAACTTGACTTATTACTAGTTGTTATAGTTTAACCAATCTACATATGAAACAAAACACATACAAAAATGATGTACTGGAGCAAGTACATGATCAGCTAGAGAGTGTTATTATTTTATTATATGTGAGTTAGATTTCGATTATAACCAGAAAAGCTATCAGATTTAGATATTAACTATGCAATTATGCAAAAAAAATTTATATATACACAGTTAACTCTTTTAATCCTTGCTATGTATCTCTCTGTTCATACCTTGAAATAATTGAAATTCAAGATGAAGAAGATGAGCAACTCTTAACCAAATTAATACAAAAATATGAATCTAACACAAGACCAAGTCTAGCTTGGTTCATATTTAATTAGATTCACATTTTCTTCGGATAGTTATACTAAAAACAACACTTCAAAACTTGAGAATTAAGCTGAGTTTGATGGATCATACCATTTAGAACAGTTTGATGGATAAAAGGCATCATGCGAGGGACAAAATCAGCAGTGAGAGGAAGAGGAAGTGACTGAGCAACTTGATCCATCTGATTACTCTCTCTCTCATGTCTCCCATCAAAATTCTGTAAGAATTTCCAGAAAATCCTTGTTTCTTCAGATATTTTTCCAACCTCTTTGGCCTTAACCAAACCCAATTTACAGCTCTCCATACCCAATTCAGTATCAAGATCGAAAACCCGATCAAGAACACGTTCTTTACTGCAATTATCTCTATCATCTTGTGTTTTTGATCTATGATAAAGAGGAGAGGAAGAGAGAAAGAAAGGAGACAAGATTATAATGATGATGCTTATAATTTCATCAGTTGACTATATATGTTGGAGGCAGCTGTATATCTCTCTCTCTATATTTTTTTTTTTTGAAACTATATCTCTCTATAATGTGTGAATAGAAATACTGTATAATAGAAATGTGATAAAACTTGTTTGTAGAGAGGAGATATATGTAATAACTCGCTGTATGTGCAACTGGCAGTGAATCTATAAAAAAGAAGTTCTTTGGTGTATATTTCCAAAATTTTATTTTTTTATCTTCCTTTCCTTACGCTACATGCATGTGGCGTTATTGCATGAGTATTTAATTGATATCTCGCACCTTGTGCGGATTAATATATCTATACATCTAACAATTTTTAATTTTAATTATTTTTAATAAAATAATAATAATTAAATTAGATACAAATTTTAAATTATTATAAATTATAAAATTTAAATATTCATATTGGTAATCAATTTATTAAATTATATTATTTTGTTTCATATTTTTATTTATGTAATGTAGATTTTGGATCAAAATCTTTTTTATAGTAATAACTAAATTAGGAAATTTTGTACGTGAAATTAACACATATTATATTTGGACTGAAAATAAATCTTCTGGTACTATAAAGATTATAAAAAAATCATAAATATAAAACATTAACAAATAACAATAGTTTAGGAGTGTTTAATCTGGTAAAACCAAACCATTCAAAACCGAACCAAACCGAAATAGAGAAAATAGTCTGGATTTGGAAGTACCGAGGATATTATGTTTAAAAAACATCAGTATATGAATATGGTTCAATATATTGAGGGATCAAGCCGAATAAACAAAATAAACCGATTAATTCAGATATATTAGTATACTTATATATAAATTTTATAATAATACATATTTGATCAATATTTTCAGAAAAAAATCAGAGAAATTGGCTATAATATTAGTCATTAAAATTATAAAATGAGAGAAAAGGAATGATGATATTATCGGTAGATATTGTTGATATATATTTATTAATTCCTAAATATCATGATAATTATATATTAAAATATATATTTAAAAAATATTAGTATATATATTGGTAAAATATGTTAATGTTTATTAATTATTTTAAATATCATGATAAATATATAGATATCAAAATAAATTAATTAATTAATAATATTAATTAAACTAATGATTTATCCTATAACTATTGGAAAGATAAAAAATAAGCAAATTAACTAAATAAACTGATTAATTCAGATATATTAGTATACTTATATATAAATTTTATAATAATACATATTTGATCAATATTTTCAGAAAAAAATCAGAGAAATTGGCTATATTAGCTAAAATATTAGTCATTAAAATTATAAATGAGAGAAAAGTAACGATGATATTATCGGTATATATTATTAATATCTATTTATTAACTAAATGTCCTAAATATCATGTTTATTATATATTAAAATATATTTTTAAAAAATATTAGTATATATATCGGTAAAATAGGTTCATGTTTATCATGATTTTAAATATCATGATAAATATATAGATATCAAAAAAAAATATTAATTAAACTAATAATTTATCCTAAAATCATGGAAAATATGACAAGTAAGCAAATTAACTAAAATCATGGAGAATATGACAAATAAGTCAAATCACTTCATAAATAATAATATAGATTTAGAGTATTTTTATCTTTTTATTTTTATTATATAGTCTATGATACTTCTATATTCACTTATCTTTTTCTTGTTTGTCTCTGTTTTTGTTGTAACTATCTACGTCTGAGAAAGGAGAATTCCAAGGAAAATCTCACCTTAATTTAATATTATATTTGTTTTTTTTTTCTTTCAGTTTTCCTGAGTTCAGGTAGATGATTTGAAGCTAAACTTGAAATTTATTACATTTAAAACTATAAAAAGGTAACTAATCACCAATTATATTGATTTGTTAAGGTTAAATTAATTTAATCGCAGACAATAAATATGAAGTCAACTCTATTAGGAAACGCATGTGATATATATAATATAGTATCAATAATCGTATAAGGTGATGTTAGTCCAACCATATCAATTAATTTAATTTTAATAATATAACTAAATTTTTATCCGCGCTTTTATTTGATTTTTGGATAAAAATATTACTTAGTATTAAGTACTATTTCTTGATCTACATATTTATGTTAAAAATTGATATATACTTAGTGTTTTTATATTTGATACGGATCCACGGTTGAACTGGTAAATCCGATGATCCGAAGCGGTTCAAATTTAATGATTTTTTTAATTAAATATTTGATAAACCC
This sequence comes from Brassica oleracea var. oleracea, assembly GCF_000695525.1. NCBI lineage: Eukaryota > Viridiplantae > Streptophyta > Magnoliopsida > Brassicales > Brassicaceae > Brassica > Brassica oleracea. Next base: position 36,972,072 of record NC_027755.1, on the reverse strand, counting down.
GTGATCTATCCCTAGTTGATCTATTAAAAACCCCAAAACTGGTAATATTTTAAAAATTAAAATTTTATATACTTTTAAATTGTACATAAAATTGAAAAACTATTAGATTTGTAATTTTTATACTTTGATGATTTTTTTACTATTCAAAATAGAAAAAAAAATAATACTAGAGAAAGCCAAAAGTTATTTATATAACAATATTAGTTTGTTTTTGTTATTTATATTGTTTGACGAATAAATTTAAAGATGTCAGATCGTATAAAAATATCTCAAAATATTTATTTGTTACAATTGTGAATATATAATTTTAAATCGTTGGGAAAAATTAAGATATGTTAACAACCAAGTTAAAAAATATTTTTTGTTAAATAAGTTAAGATCTAGAGACATTAATGTTTGTTCCTATAAATAATATTACCTTATATAAGAAATCATTAATAATCGTCTCATTTAAATTCTTACTGTAAATTTTTTTGACAGCAATTCTTACCATAAATATGGCGAGAGTTTTGGGTGGTTTTGTTGCAAATATAAATGCATTAGGCTTAGGAATAACGTTGTAGGAATATTAATTATATTATATAATGTTTTTAAATTTTTTTTTTACATATAACCAAAATGTATCTATCATTATGCTTATGTTTTAATAGCATTGATGATTGGATCCAACTTTATGCTTATATTTTGATATTATTGGTGCAATTACTCGTAGACTATCATTTTTTTTTTGACGTCAACGCGTAGACTATCATTTACTGAACTCAACGCAAGACAAAGCAGAGCTACCGGCTACGGACGTTGTTGGTTGATTAAAATAGTAATAACTAGATCTTGATCCGCACGCCAGCGCGGCTATAAATTTTCAGTTTTTAATTATTTATTTTATTAAATGATATATTTGTAATATTCGTTCATATTATATTCATTAAGTAAATTTTTTTTTTGCATCTTAAACTATCTATTTTTTTACGAATGTGTGATATCATATAAAAAATATAAAAAAATGAGTATACTTAGTTAATTAGATAATTGTAAAAACATAAATTTTTTTTTCATTTGCGATATCATATAAATAATGATCCGCCCAGTTAACAAAAATCATGATTTTTTTTATGTTTATTTTGACCATTTCCTTAAAACTATATTAAATTTTACATATTTTAATTAGAATATTTTTAATATCTTTACCTTTTCATTTGAAATGCAACTCAATATTTTTAAAAAAATTATAACAAAATATTTAAAAAATATTTTTAGAATTTGTTTGAAAAATATGAAAATTACATTTTAAATTAAAATTATCCTAAAATATGATAAGTTTTGATGTAAACGAAAATTCAAATTATGTCAAAAATAATTATATTCAATGATAATAACAATTTAAATTGATTATTTTTAAAAAA
>NC_027755.1:36957658-36970486 GCF_000695525.1 Brassica oleracea var. oleracea | reverse complement strand
AATTGTGTGAGTCAAATTCTAGTTTTATTGATTCATGTTATATATTAGTGATGTATGTTTTAGGTAACATTTTAATGATACACGTTTTTTAAAATCTCCATTATTAAAATTATGCATGTAAGGATAACTCATGAGTTTTTTTTGTTGATTAAATGACATTATGTCCAAATTTATTTAAAGATATTTCATTAAGGTAACTGAAAAAGACAAACAATAAAACAGGAAGTTTAAATTCATTTAAGCATATTTCATTAATGTAACTGAAAAGATAAGTAATAAATTATGCAGTTTTATTCGTTTTATGATATTTCATAAATGCAACTGAAAAAGACAAGCAAAAAAATAGGGAGTTTAATTAATGAAATAATAATATTTTCAAATGTGTACTTCTTTTTTAATACCATAGATGTAACGACCAAAAAAAAGTTACTAACGTAAGCTTATTTGATTAGCTATACTAATTTATTGTTTTGTTCAAGAAATCTATATATATAAAGTAGACTTTTTTCTCTTCTTTTGACATGTGGAAAGGGGATTTGATGACATGTGTCAACATATTTTTTTTTTTTATATATTTTAGGTCCTTCTTCTTTTAGATTACTGCAATTTAACCCAATATTTTCTTGAAGAAAGGGGAGACGAAACAAAATCAACAAACCATGGAACCGTACTCTAACTATGAAAGATAGCATAAATGTTAGATCACCAAAAATCAGATCTTGAAAACTAAGACTAGCAGGGATTATTGACAGCAAACCAACGACGGGGAAGACAACATCAAAGACGACTAAAATTTGTCACAACCCAAGGGGATGCAGCTCCTAACATAAGCCAAAATCTAAGGAAGAAGAGGAGCGCTAATATTGACCGGAACAGCCTACAACGCGTGAGAAACAACCGCACAAATGGGAATTCATAAACCCGATTTACAAAAAATATCAGATAATCCCACAGGAGAAGAAGGCGAGGAAGAATAAGAGCACGAATGTGAGTCTTTTTTGGAAATGGTGAGAAGTACCGCACACCATAAAGATAAACGAAATACATAAATGGTGACGGCTCGCAGTCAAAATATGAATGGTGACGGCTCGCGGTCAAAATATGGAAAAAGGGCACAAAACATCTTAAAAGAATAATGTTCCAAAATATATATAAAAAATATAATTTCGAAGTCGAAAACGTTATCTTAGAATCAACAAATTCATAAAAGCAAGTTATTGAAATTCAATGTCATCAGAGACTCACTTCACCACTAACAATTAATATTATACACACAACAACACATTATTGAAAAAACAAACACATAATATATTAACCTATCACCTACTACTACATAAAACAACAAAAACACCAAATAATTCTCTTAACAAATAAAGAAAATCACATAATTTGTTTATCCAAAATATCATACTTAACAACAATGAAATAATATTCCGCGCGAAACGCGGAGATACCCCCTAGTAATAAATAGACTTGGATTAACGAACTTGTCGGCGTCGCGAAGCTAGGCATGCTTTTACTTGTGAGTTATGAATTTATGAGAAGTATTCATAAAACTCCTTGAAATAAATAAAATTAAATAAGCATACAACCTGAAATTAATACTATTATGAAGTGGAGATTAGAAAATAGTATATGTTTTCAACATGCATACTAGCTTTATAAAAATACACCAGTTTTTGTTTTTTTTAATAAAAAATTAAATGATAAATGTTATTGTTATAACTATGACTCTATGAGTATAGTATACCTTGGAGGTGTAATATTTCTCTTATTTTATCTCATCCTAAATGTGTTTTTATTTTATCTTCCTTTAGTTGTAAACGTATTATTAAGCAATCGTTATTAATTCAGAGCCGATGGTTTCGAGACAGCAAACTCATGTTTACAGGCATTACAAAATTTTCGTTTTACTAAGGACATAGGGTTGGGCCCACACCCACACAACAAAAGAGTTCAAAAAGGAAGAAGATGATAGATCACGTGAGACTGTGAGAGTTACAAAGAAATAGCACGTGAGAAAGTTACAAATAAATAAGCCCATCTTATCTAAAAAGCCCAATCTCCGATACGGTTCGACGTCGGCGAGTTGCAATAAAAATAATCCGAAAACCTCGATTTCGTTCAATCTGATTACAAAAATTCGCAGAGGTTTAGGGATCTGTTGATTGGCCATGGACGAGTATCAAGAGATGGAGAGGTTCGGCATGGAGAACGACTACGAAGGAGGCCGCTGGGAGAACGGCGAGTTCGTATACGAAAAGAGGAAGGAGAAGCGGAAACAAACCAAGCACGACGCTACTTACGGAGTCTTCGCCGAGAGCGATTCGGATTCCGACGATTCCAGCGGCGGAGGAGGTCGGAGGAAGAAGAACCGCAGGGATCTGGATTCGGGAAGGAAGGCCGACTTAACCAAGCCTGTCAATTTCGTATCTACAGGTACTGTTATGCCGAATCAAGAGATTGATAGGGAACCTAATGATGAGGAGGATGATATGGTTGTTGATGATGATAGTGAAGTTAGAGGTGGATTGGGTGCTGGAAGGTCAGGTTTAGGGTTAGGGTTAGGGTTAGGGGGTAATGCGTCTGGTTTTGATGATGAGGATAGTCTTTTACCTGGTGCTTTCGGGAAGAAGATAGCTGAGGGGGCAAAGATGAGAGAGAAGGCTAAGATGGAGAAGAGAGGTCAAGAGGGTGGTGCAAAGGGAGGGAAGAAGGAGAGTTTAGGTGGTGGTGATATAGGTAAGTTTGAGAAGGCTACTAAAGGAATTGGAATGAAGCTTCTGGAGAAGATGGGGTACAAGGGAGGTGGTCTTGGGAAGAACCAGCAAGGTATTGTAGCTCCTATTGAAGCACAGTTGAGGCCCAAGAATATGGGTATGGGGTATAATGATTTCAAGGAGGCAAAGTTGCCTGATTTGAAGAAGGTGGAGGAGAAGAAGTCTGTTACGGCCAGTGGGAATGATCAGGGCCATGGTGATAGAGGAGGGAGAAACCTTTGGAAGATGAAGAAGGCGAGGAAGGAAGTTTATGTCACTGCAGAGGAGTTGTTGGAGAAGAAGCAGGAAGAGGGTTTTGGTGGTGGGCAGACCATTATTGATATGCGAGGACCACAGGTTCGGGTTGTGACGAATTTGGAAAATTTAGATGCAGAGGAGAAAGCAAGAGAAGCAGATGTTCCTATGCCCGAGTTACAGCACAACTTGCGACTGATTGTTGATTTAGTCGAACATGAAATTCAAAAGATTGATAGGGACTTGAGGAACGAGAGAGAATCAGCCTTGAGCTTGCAGCAGGAGAAGGAGATGCTTATAAAGGAGGAAGAGAAACAAAAAACGCACTTAGACAACATGGAATATATCGCAGATGAGATAAGTCGAATCGAACTGGAGAATACGTCTGGTAGCTTGACGCTGGATTCCCTTGCAAATCGTTTCGAGGACCTACAAGCAAGCTATCCTCATGATTACATGCTTTGCAACTTGTCCACCATCGCTTGCTCACTGGCCTTGCCTCTCTTTATCAGAATATTTCAGGGCTGGGACCCTCTTAGGGATGCAGGGCATGGTTTGAAGGCTATATCTTCTTGGAGAAAGCTTTTGGAAGTCGAGGAAAATCAAAATATCTGGGTAATCTCAACGCCTTACAGTCAACTAGTCTCGGAGGTAGTGTTACCTGCTGTGCGTATAGCTGGCATCAATACCTGGGAACCGAGAGACCCTGAGCCGATGCTTAGATTCATAGAGACATGGGAAGATCTGCTGCCTTCATCTGTCATGGATACGATTTTGGACACAGTAGTGCTGCCAAAACTGTCAACTGCCGTTGAATATTGGGACCCACGAAGGGAAGTTGTTGCGATCCATGTTTGGGTGCACCCTTGGTTGCCAAGACTTGGTCAGAAGTTGGAGTTTCTATATCAGATCATTCAGATGAAGTTGAGTAATGTTCTTGATGCTTGGCATCCTAGTGATCCATCCGCCTACACTATTCTCTCTCCATGGAAGACGGTTTTTGATGCTACAAGCTGGGAACAGCTTATGCGACGTTACATAGTCCCCAAACTTCAGCTGGCCTTGCAGGAGTTTCAGGTAAACCCAGCAAACCAGAATTTAGACCAGTTCAACTGGGTTATGAAGTGGGCATCTGCAGTGCCGATACACCTAATGGCTGATCTGATGGAGAGGTTCTTCTTCCCGAAATGGCTGGATGTGTTGTACCACTGGTTGCGTGCTAAACCGAGGTTCGACGAGATCCACAACTGGTATTACGGCTGGAAGAAGTCATTCCCGCAAGAGCTTTCAGCAAACGAGAGGATCCGAATTCAGTTGAAGCGTGGTTTAGATATGTTGATGGAAGCTGTTGAAGGAGTTGAAGTGTCTCAGCCAAGGGCGAAGGCACAAGAGCAGAGACACTTCGAGCCGGCTCGGGCTCAGGCCAAAGTTCAGATGGATAGCAACGAGGTGCTGAGTTTGAAAGAAGTGTTGGAAGTGTTTGCGCAAGAGAAGGAGTTGCTGTTCAAACCTAAGCCGAATAGAATGCACAATGGTCTCCAGATTTATGGGTTTGGGAATGTGAGTGTGGTGATAGACTCGGTTAACCAGAAGCTGTTGGCTCAGAAAGATGGAGGCTGGTATCTTGTAACTCCTGATGACTTATTGAGGATGCACAACAATGCAAGTGTCTCTGGAAAACGTTAGATTTTACACTTTCTTTTTTTATTAATGTAAGGTTCTGTTGTATTGCTATCACACTTGGTTGGCAAATAACTTTTATAAGTTTACATCTTTTTCTTTATGTTCAGAAGGAGTTCATAAGAAGTACGAAGATAATGAATACAGCACGCAATGTTAATCGACATCTATACAAACGTTCTGAATCAACCAAAGATATAAATGATTGATCATCAATCTTCTGCTCCTTTAGATACACCAAGAATAACAGCGATCGTGGCAAGAATAGCCTGAAAGTGTGTGTTTACACATATCTCAATCAATTTGATCAGAGTCGGATTGCAATCCAAGGACAAACATGGAGGGAGAGAGTGTTGGATAACTTACAGCGATGGTGCAAGCAATGTAACCTGGTTTCTCCCTGTGGTCAACCCTCCTTCCAACTATCATGATGCCCATTCCGACATACCAAGGGATTCCTCCAAGGAAAAAACCAACTATGAACCTTCAATAAGATCAAGCACAAACTCTCTATGAGATACCAAACAAGCGAGATCTTTGTTTGAAAGTTGTTGCTAGTGGGACATTGTTAAAAAAAGCAAGTGTAGCTGCCATGTGAAGACAGAGAGATGCAAAAGGAACTTACAAGAACCATCCAAGACCAATTCCACAGCAAGAAAGGCGGCGTTGTCTCACAGTCACAGGTCTTCCTTCAGCAATGCCATATACTGACAACAGTAAACATAATGTTAGTCAAACAACCCCTAAATTGCATCAAGTTTCTAAATTGTCAATGAAGAATACTGAGGAAGAGAGTCATGATCGTCAATTTAAAACCTTAATTCTCCAAATATGTAAATCAGCACATCAAAATTCAGCAAAGAGAAGCTACCTGGAACAGCATGATAACCGTGGACGTAATGAGGAGCGGAGGAATCGTAAACTCCAGGAGGCGGCGAAGGTTGAGGATAATTGGAAACACCTTGAAACGTACCGTATTGATGATGATGATGATGATGCTGGTTAACTGCTTCCTCAGCAAATCCTTTGCTTTTATCTTCTTCTTCTGCTTGACCCATCTTTCTTCTTCTTCTTTTTTTCGTCTCGATCGTTCTTTCTGACTCGGTCGAGATGGAAAGTGTTGCCGCGTTGAAGTCTTTTTATTTTTGTTTTGTTTTTTAAATCAGCTATTTTATAATTCGCTTATAGACCCGGGATAATGTGTATTTTCCAGTATGGACCCAGAGTTTTCATTATATGCCTTGACAGCCCACATACTGCAATGTTTTGAGTAAATGTGTTTAATAAATAAGCTTAATTATTTATATTTAAAATATTTATGTACACATATTAAGAAATTTTTTTCATTCGTATATATTAAAGTTTAGAGTAATATTCATTAATTAAAATTTTAAATATCCATTTTTAAATACATAAACAAAAAACTAGAACATCAATAATTTAAAACAAAAGGGAATAGTATTTATAGTTTCAAAAATCTTATGAAAACATGTGGTGTGTATGATGACTATTAAATTCATCCATAGAAGCTTCAAGTTCATTGGAAGGATTAATGGAATTAACTAATTGCTCCTAATCATTTAAGTTTCATGTTGATTCCCTACTTCCATCAAACTAATTAATCATAAAAAATAATAAATATCACCTTCAATTATTTTGTTCTTATTATTCAACTAGAAATCTGTCTCTATAAGCAATTCGCTGTCGTTGCCTTCATTTTTTACTTTATTTGAATTTGGTAATTGGTCTTTTGTCAACTATCAATTTCGTTGTTAAGCTTTATATTACTTTTGTCGACAAAAAAAGCTTTATATTACTTTCAATGAGTGGAACTTGTTTTAACTTCTTTTTCTCCACGTCTTTAGTGGAGCCTTTTGCCTTTAATTCTCAGTCTTCAGAGAAAAATAAACCCTGAAGGTTAATTTAATAATAAAAAAATATTAATTCAAATTTGTCTACACCTCCATTTGAATTATGCTACACACAGGAAAAAAAAATCAAATAGTTGAAAAAACCAAATAACTTGAAGTAAGGAAAAATTCATTAGAGTTTGATGTATAGTATAATACATATGTTCAAACTATATTAAAACATGGTGATACATTATACATAAAATAGTATAATACATGTTCAGATTACTATTTCTCGTGATACAAGATGAAAAAAAAAGCACTTCTGGATTCTGATGCATAAGATGTAATACTCTCAACCCACAGTTTTCACCATTTACAAGTAGGAATGATCAAAGAAGAAAAATGCAAAACATGAGGAGAAAGTGTGTAGTGAAAATAGAATCCAACCTTTGTTCAACAAGCACAAATATCATGGGAGCAATCTTGGCCACAATCATCACAATCCATAGAGCCAGAGAATCCTTGGTTACTTGAGACTGCAATGATCATTACCTTCTCATCATCTGGTTTAGCTTCTTCCGGTTCAATAAGATTCTTCCTGAGATCACTAAAATCCTGGTTTGTTGTCTCTGTCATGAAGCTATGAAGAATGGAGAAGCAAGTGAAACAAGCAAAAATTAGATTGATTGCAAATAAAGCGATGCATAGGATCACGACGATAGAAGTATAAGTATCCATTCTTCTTGGGAACTGATCATGATAGTTGATTTACAAAAACCAGAATCAACTCAAATTGAGAAACCAAAGCTATTCTATTATCAAGAAAAGTGGAACCGAACCAATATATGTGTATATTGATTGATTCTCTGGTCCCCTCCACAGATAGAAGAAGAAAGCTTAAAAATCTGAAAATATTTTGTGTCTACACATCTCTTTATGAGATGAAGAAAACTTAAAAGGATAAAGTATACAAATTATATATCTTTGGGTCTACGGTGGAAGATTTTTCAACGGATAAAGGTGGTAAGCATGACAAAAGCATCTGTCTCTTTCTTTCCTTTTCACAAAATCTGTTAGTTTCTCACATAAGAAAAAAAAATATCTTTTAATTATTTTTAATATTATACTTTACCACACATTTCTAGAATCTAAAGAACTTCAAGCACAGAAATATGAAAGAGATTAGCAACTTCTATTTTGATTTCAGTAATTTGGTCTCACCTGCACACTTTCCATCAGAGTTTGGTAATAACATCTGAAAAGATCATCACCATAGATGTCTTTTTCAGTGACCAGTTCAGTGTTTGCCATTGAATCTGAAGTCTAGAAAAATAATTCTAATGAAAAGGGTATCTGATGATAGCAATCAATATGTGGCTCAAGTGTGGATAATGATCAATTAACAAGGGTTTGAAGATTTCTAAATTAGATGTATACATCAAGAGAACCATTACTACTAAGAATAAAATTTCATTTTTGAAAGAGAGCTTGTGGCAAATCTGAAGACTTATTCTTCCACTTATCTGAATCACAGATAATTTATAGCAAATATCACACAACTTTATCATTGACTACTTGCATTTTCTTAACTGCAACTCCACTTATATCACAATTTTTATCAAGACTAAGAAATTTCCAACCTATTACATTAGTAACGTTCTGTAAGAGGAGCTATGAATTCAAGCCACCATGAACAAAAACAATTTAGTATATGAAAGCTTAAAATTTACCTGATCTCGAACTTTGCCTAATTCATATAGCAAGAAACTCGAAAATATAGATTAAAAGACATATATGCATCAAAACGCAATTGACATTTGATCACGAAACTCTAAATCTTTTTAAACATGGCAAGCTTAAACCACGAATGTGTCAATGAGTTCCGTAAAATACAAAAAAAAAAAAAAAAAATGCAGAAAAGAGATTCAAATGAGTAAGGCATACATCATATCCAAAACAGAGAACCACCAGCAGCTAAGAGCTGGGCAGTACTTTGTTTTATATTCAGCCATTACAGTTTTTTCATCATAATCCCAAAATTGAGTTGAACAAAACAATTCAAAAAGACAAATGCATAAAGCTTTGAAAGGGTCTCAAAGAGTTAAATGCAGAAGTTTCCTTAGTAGAAATGAATACACAATTTCTAAAGGGTTTACAGCATTTAAGCAGTGTAGGATTGATCATTGTAACTTTGATGTCATTGTGTTTATTCAAAGATATCTTATATCTTGAAGATAAACATGTATATATGGCTAACGCATAACGCACATACATACCCGGGTTTCAATACTCGTTCAAGAGAGTCTATTTTCATTTCAGACATTTCGTCGATCACCTGATGTGCATTTCCAAAACAACAAAAAAAACTCATAACTAAAGAAACGACTTCGGCTACGGCATTTTCGTAAACTATTAGACGTTCCTGGGCCGAACCATTCCGGGTCGGGTGGGTAATCTCTCTGCTGCCTTGCGCGAGCATCGAACAGGTCTGAACGTTTATCACACAGACATATAGTCCGCGTAGTATTTATTACACAATGATCCCTTAAGTTTCATTTCTTATCGATTGATCCCTTGTACTTTTATATATCATAACGACCCTATAATTTGGTTACGAGTTTCTCTAATAAGAGTGAATGCCGCACGAGTTTAATTATAATATACTCCTTCCGTTTTTTAATATAAATCGTTTTAGAAAAAAATTTATGTTTAAAATTATATGACGTTTTCGATTTTATATGTAAAATTTATTAACACTTAATATTATATGACCAATGATAATATACATTCTATTTTATTATTGGTTGATTTGTGGTTAGGTAATTAATTAACGATGTTTTTGTTTAGAAAATATAAAAAATTAATGATTTTTTAATTTATTGTGCAAAACGATTTATATTAAAAAACACAAGGAGTAATAATTAAATAAGACTAACTAGACTTCTACTGTCGGTGAATCCCGCACGAGTTTATAACTATAATTTAAATAATTATATCGTTATTTACAGAACCAGTCCAAAACTCTTCTATAATCAAAATAAAGGCACTAAACATTTTATATTTATCAATCTTGTACTCTCTAGTTACTCGTCAACACGACCTTGCTTCCAAACAAGTCAGCCAATGGAAGCTCAGCCGCAGCAGGACTCGATCTCCGACGACCGAAACCCCCGGAGGAGCTACTGGAGATGGAGGAAGCAAGACTTCTTCCCGGAGTTCTCTTTCCAGAGCCTCTCCTCCTACAAATCAGCTCTCTCCGCCACGTGTCCCCGCCTCGCCGACCGTCTCCTCGCGCGCTCCTCCGACGCTTACGAGATCGACGCCGCCCGCCGCGAGAGCGAGAACCCCATGCGCCGCTGCCTCACGTGGTGGGACCTCCTCTGGCTCAGCTTCGGCTCGGTGGTCGGGTCCGGCGTGTTCGTGATAACGGGCCAGGAGGCCCGCGTAGGAGCGGGCCCAGCCGTTGTGCTATCCTACGCCATCTCAGGCCTCTCGGCCTTGTTATCGGTGCTATGCTACGCCGAGTTTGGAGTCGAGATTCCTGTAGCTGGAGGCTCCTTCTCTTACCTAAGGGTTGAGTTAGGAGACTTCATAGCGTTTATAGCTGCTGGGAATATTCTCCTCGAGGCTATCGTTGGTGCTGCTGGTTTAGGGAGGTCGTGGTCTAGTTATCTAGCGAGCTTGGTTAAGAACGATTCAGATTATTTTCGGATTAGAGTCGATTCCTTTGCTAATGGATTTGATCTTCTGGATCCGGTCGCTGTGGCGGTTCTTTTAGTTGCTAACGGTATAGCAATGAGTGGGACTAAGAGGACTTCGTGGCTTAATTTGATTACTTCCGTTGTAACGGTTTGTGTTATTGTGTTTATAGTTGTTGTTGGGTTTACTCATTCTAAAACCTCAAACTTGGTTCCGTTTTTCCCTTACGGAGCGAAAGGCGTTGTTCAGTCGGCTGCTGTGGTGTACTGGTCGTACACCGGGTTTGATATGGTTGCCAACATGGCTGAGGAGACTGAGAAGCCGGCTAGGGATATACCGATTGGTTTGGTTGGGTCTATGTCTATGATCACTGTGGTTTACTGTTTGATGGCTTTGGCGTTGACTATGATGGTGAAGTACAGTGAGATTGATCCCAACGCGGCGTATTCGGTTGCTTTTTCTCAGATTGGGATGAAATGGGCTAAGTATTTGGTTGGTATATGTGCTTTGAAGGGTATGACTACAAGTCTTCTTGTTGGTTCTTTAGGACAAGCTCGGTATACGACTCAGATTGCTCGGTCTCATATGATTCCTCCGTGGTTTGCTTTGGTTCATCCGAAAACAGGAACTCCTATTAACGCTACTCTCCTTGTGACCATACTCAGCGCGGTTATCTCCTTTTTCACCAGCTTAGATGTTCTCTCGAGCGTTTTCTCTTTTGCTACGCTCTTTATTTTCATGCTCGTGGCGGTAGCGTTGCTCGTGAGACGTTACTACGTGAAGGACGTAACTCCTGAGAGTGGTTTGTTGAAGTTTCTCGGTTTTCTGTTTCTGATCGTTGTTTCTTCGGTTGGTGTATCAGCGTTGTGGAACGCAGGCGTTAGAGGCTGGATCGGTTACGCGGTGACTGGAGTCATATGGTTTATAGGGACTTTGGGATTAGCGTTTCTTCCTAAATACCGTGTTCCTAAAGTTTGGGGAGTCCCGCTTGTTCCGTGGCTGCCATCGTTTTCAATCGCCATGAACCTTTTCCTTATCGGATCACTCGGTTATGTAGCGTTCTTGAGATTCATTATATGTACCACGGTGATGCTTTTGTACTACGTATTCGTTGGTCTTCATGCAACTTATGATGTAGCTCATCAGCCCATGGAGGAAGCAAAGTTTGAAGGGGAGAGTTAACAACAGACAAAATCTATCGCTTCACTTCATTATGGTTTGCCAAAATTGTATAAAATCACGTGTTTTCTTTTGTAATTTCCATATTCTTGTATTTTCGTTGCAATAATACTTGGATCGTTCCAACTTCATATTTTATCTTCTTTTCATATTTTAGTGTTGAAAACTTGTTAGAAAATTATGTTGTATCTTGGAATTAATAACGTTTTTAGCTCTCTTTTTTTTTTGTCAGCGATCTCCTTACCTCAAGGCTAACTGGCGACATAAAAAATTAAGGGGAATAACCAATTTATACCAATTCTTTAAAATTTACATCATTTATGAAATTTTTTTGTTGCATATGATTCCTTGTCATTCCTTCAATTTTAAAAAATTATAAAACAAAAACATTCCTTATCAAAATTGATATGAAACAAAAGTAATAAATATTTTTTTTTCATTCATTTTATTTTGTTTCTACTCAATCTTTTCCTACTCATTCATATTTCTATTTTAATAGTCACCGGTTAGAACTTTAAGTTGTATTTCGTAGGTTATGTGGTTGTAACGAAAAAAAACAGATACCGACTAATCAAATAGTTTAGATAGAAAAAGTCACAAAATCTCATGTTATTGGTTTTAATGATTCGCAAAATCTCATTATTCAAAAAATTAGTTATTAATGATTCTATGAAAATTTAGTGTTGTTGAAACTTGAATTTTAAACTATTTAACTCATAAAACAAAACATTTAAAATATTACATATATCCTCTAAATTATTAAAATTATTATATTAGAATATTTTCGTATATTTTAAATATGAAAGACTCTTTAAATTTATTTTACAAATTTAACAATTTGTCTCTTAAAATCAACCAACTCCACATAACTTAATTCTCCTAACAACCCTAAATTATATTTTTCTAAGATGAAGTTATCTTAAATTGTAAATAGTTTTTTTTTTTTAAAGTCAAGACATTTTCAAAAGTTAAATAGATTTACCAAATATTTGTATGAGTTGCCTTTACTTTTATTGATTATTTCTAAACTTATCTTTCTAAAAATAATATATACATGAAAAAATTTCAAAACTTATATAAAATATATTTTTTTGGTATTAAAATAGCTTTATTTTAAAATAATGATTGTCTTGTATTTTATGTTGTTTAGCTTGATTTTTATTTCAAATTTTCCATGATCCTTGTTCCAATGAGAATACTTGCCTCAAATTGTTCTTACTGTTATAAGATAAGCATTGAAATGATCATCCACTTCTTTACCAAACTCAAGCACTATGATCATCTACTCATCAAGCACTATGATCACCCACTCATTTACCAAATTAAGCACCATCTTTGTTATTTTATGTATTGTTGTTCACTATAAATACCATCACTCATCTCACTCTTTTGTACACCAAAAA
>NC_027755.1:36944709-36955334 GCF_000695525.1 Brassica oleracea var. oleracea | reverse complement strand
TCTTAAGCTTAATTCTCTGAAGAGAGTTGATTGGAATGCATATCCTGAAGATATTGTTTTCAGGGAAAGAAATATGATAGTAAGTGTGATTGTACTCTTTTTCCTTATCATGGTTTTTTTTTATCCCATTGGGTTTTTCCATGACAAGGTTTTAACGAGGCAACAAAGAACATACAAAAGATAGACAACCAAAGAGAATGTTACAATTTGAGAGATGAAAATCTATCATTGTTCTAAAGGTTCTATGACTACTCATTCGAGGGGGAGCTTACGTAGTTGTACTCTTTTTACTTTTACTACGGTTTTTCCCATTGGGTTTTCCATGACTAGGTTTTTAACGAGGCACCACGTAATACAAGATGGATGATCAAGGGGGAGTGTTATAAGATAAGCATTGAAATGATCATCCACTTGTTTACCAAACTCAAGCACTATGATCATCCACTCTTTTACCAACTCAAGCACTATGATCATCTACTCATCAAGCACTATGATCACCCACTCATTTACCAAATTAAGCACCATCTTTGTTATTTTATGTATTGTTGTTCACAATAAATACCATCACTCATCTCACTTTTTTGTACACCAAAAAACAAGAACAAGAGTTTATAATCAAACACCATTACATCTTCTTCTTCTTCCTTATAATAAACTATCTCCCTTATATTAGTGTTATTTGTTTCCTACGGGTATTAAATTCTACTCTTATTTAAATTTCTAGATACTATAAATTATAAGTTATTTCATAACACTTACACCATTTTCATGATTTTTCTAATTATGGTTTCACTATTTTTCATGACAATTAAAAAGTAATACAGTACTTTTTATGCATTATGTGTATTTTTGTATTACAAAGATTTTAATAATTGTATGAATATACATGGAATTTTAAGGCTGAGCCTTATAATTAGTAAAACTAATAAAAATTTCAATCACAATAACAAGAGAACCGATAGAATTACAATAACAATGAAAATTCAACTTTTTGAATAACAATATATTTTGAAAAAAAAAACTTTAAACCATGGAATTTGAGAAAGGAAGGTAACTCATGGTTCTTTGTTTAATGTTTAAAGCTGTTAATCTTATAATATTCTCTTCTTGCTAACTCTTGTGGCATTTGGGTCTATTTTCAGACCGAAAATTTACAATCTATGATAATTTTTGAGGTTTTATTACATTCTAAGATACTTTGAGCTACCAAAACACTTTTTTTATAGTGGAAAACATTAATACCACTACTTCTTCTTGCTTTAACACATGTCACTTTCTTTTACGGTTGCTAATTGTTTTCATTTTTTGTGCAAACATAACTGTGAAGTAACGCTGGTGCACTTAGGGTTGAATGTAATTCAAGCAAATTTGTGAAAAATACTTTGAAAATGATTTGGAGAGTGTTTGTTATAAGACATTATTTTGTTGATTTCATCTCTTTATTTGTATACCACTTTTCTCAAAAATCTATTTCGTTATTATATATTGTCACAAACATATGACAAGTGCTCATGATTTAGAAAATCCTTGGATATGAGATTGATGAAGTTTTGAATCGACAAGTGCTCATCAAGTCGCATTTTCTTGTTCAACTCCAGTTGTCTGACATATGCAATGGCATAACAAGTTGATTTGGTTTGTTTCATTACAGGGCAGAGCAAAGAGGGCTTAAACTTTCTCCATGTTTTCATCCTAAACCAATCAACAGACATGATCATGATATCAATAATCAACAATGAAATGCATATCATGGAAATTATAACTGATGTTTAGATGGACATAAGGAATCAATCAACAGATAGTAGATAGGACATAAACTCTGTAAAGTATAGAAAATGGTGGAAATGTTCTAAGAGACCTGTGAGCGCTTAGCTTAGCCCGTCTTCGCTGAGCTAATCTTCGTTGGGAGCTACTTCGCTGAAAGTGACTCCTTGCCATCTCGGAATGAGGCTACAGTGGGAGAGAGAATAGACCTTGTAGCAGCTAGGTTAAGCTGATTTTGGTGAGTTGATTCGTGCATTGGGTATAAGAATCTTAAAAGCTTTTCATTGGGTCACATCTGTGGAATGTCAAATGGACCAATAATTCAACCCAATGAGCTTTGTAGATTTATCAGCCCATTTGATATTCTTGAAATGTGATCCAATGAAAAAGTCTCGGAGATTCTTATCCAATGAATTATTGGCTCATTTGATATTTACCATCTGAAGATCGTCGACAGAAATATAAAAGTTACGGCGGAAGATAACACCCGGCTACGGTGGCTGATAGTTGTTCTATTCCGCCACCATATCCGGTTGTCCTATTCCGCCACCGTATCCGGATCATAACCACCCTATAATTTGGTGATGACTTTAAATAAGAGTGAATGCCGCACGACTTTAATTATATCGTTATTTTACAGAACCAGTCCCAAACTCTTCTATAATCAAAATAAAGACACTGAACATTTTATATTTGTCAATCTTTCACTCTTTGATTATCGTCAAGACGACCTTGCTTCCAACAAAGTCAAACCAATGGAAGCTCCCCCGCATACCAAATATTTGTATGAATTGTCCTTTATTGTTATTGATTATTACTAAACTTATCTTTCTAAAAATAATATATATATATATATATACATGAAAAATTCAAAACTTCTTATATAAAATATATTTATTTTGTATTAAAATAGCTTTATTTTTAAATAATGATTGTTTTCATATTTTATGCTTTTTATTTCAAATTTTCCATGATCTTTGTTCCAATGAGAATACTTGTCTCAATTTGTTGTTACACCATTTTCATGATTTTTAATTATGGTTTTGCTATTTTTCATGACAATTAAAAAGTATTGTAATACTTTTTTATGTGTTTGTGTATTTGTTTTTATTACATAGATTTTAATAGTTCTATGAATATACATGGAATTCCTAAAGTTGAGCTTTAAAAGTAAAACTAATGAAAATTTCAATCTTAATAACAAGAGAACTGATAGAATTACAATAATGGAAATTAAAATTTGAGTGATAATATATTTTAAAAGAAATTTAAAAATCTATAAATCATGGAATTTGAGCAAGAAAGGTAAGTCATGGTTCTTGGTTTAATGTTTAAAGTTGTTAATCTTATAATTTTCTTTTCTTGCTAACTCTTGTGACATTTGCATGTATTTCCACTTTTGTAGATCGAGAAATTTACGGTATAACACTTTGAGCTACCAGACACATTTTTATAGTGGAAAGATATTAATATCCATACTTCTTCTTACTTTAACATAGGTTGCTAACTGTTTATATAACATAACTTCAATAAATAGAGCCATTTACACTAAATGATAATATTTTCTTAAAACGTAAAGAAAATGTGTTTTAGTTTTGAGATCACTTGTTCTTCGTGAATATAAATAAATTGAAGAATGAGAAAGCAAAGACAATAGGCGGTCTAGAAGGCTTTTACTTCCTTCAAGAATCGACTTTTTAAAGCAAAAAAATCAAAGAAACATTTTTAATCATAATTAGTTTTTGGATATTTAAATTGATTATGAATTTATAAGAAAAATTTGCATTTTAAATTTTTTTATCACATTTATATTACACAGTTAGGTTTTTAAACATTAAAACATTTTTGTTCCTTAATCAACAATGATGGGCATGTATTTTTCCTTTTTTCCACACCTTCGACATCCGGAGAAAACTTATCTAACAAAACAATTATTAAAAATAAAAAAAAACTGAAAGAAAAATAAGAACATGGCGTCCAAATCCGATTGACATAATCGAAAATACTTTTAAACACACAATTTTGGGTCTGATTGGTAATGGGTGTAGCTTTAAAATTTTTGCTGTAGAAAAAAATTTTGTAAACTTTTTGGTGTGGTTTTAGATTTTATTGCTGTAGAATTTTATGAAAAGCACTAAAAAATTGTTTTGGATATTTGGCTCTACAGAGCACTTGTACAGCTGTAAGTTATTTCAAGAGCTGTGGTTTCAAAAAAAAAATTTAAAGCTTGATTACTCTGAATTTAGTGCTTTAGAAATAAATAAAGCCGTGAACAGCACCTATACCAACTACCGATCAACCCTTAGTAAATTACCAAATCCGAATGACACATTAAATATGCATCGAGAAATATGATTATTTATGATCCGGTAAGTGGGCCTAAACCCTGTCATTGTAGCCCATTAATGAACTTAACCCGATCACTCGAGCCCATATTATCTTAAATCCGGTGGTTATTGTTATATATAAGGAGAAGCCGAGAAAGTAACGAAAGCTTATAAATAAAAAACAGGAGAATCTGTGAGAATTTGATTAGAAGAAGAAGTAGAAGGTTGAGGAAGGAGACGAGATGGGAGAAAGGAAGGTCCTTAACAAGTATTATCCGCCGGACTTCGATCCGTCGAAGCTTCCACGGCTCCGGCGACCGAAGAACCAGCAGATCAAAGTTCGTATGATGCTTCCCATGAGTGTCCGATGCAGTACCTGTGGAAACTACATCTACAAGGGAACCAAATTCAATTCCCGTAAAGAAGACGTCATCGGCGAGGTAAATTGATTTTTTTTGTTTGATTCAAATTCGGGATTGTTGTCCTCAATTCGCGTGAATTGAAACGATTTCAGATTTGGGGGTTTAGGGTTTTGAGAAATTGGGATGTTGCTTAGACAGTTGATAAGTTAGTACAATCACTTGGATGGCTCTTGAACCCTAAATTTTTTTTTTTTTTTTTTTTTTTTGGAGCAAGAGCTACCTTCACCATAATGTAGTTCGAACTGCTTGAATGATTATCCTTTGATGGCTTTTTTTGGTTTTCAATGTGCAGACATATCTGGGGATTCAAATCTTTAGGTTCTACTTTAAGTGCACCAAGTGCTCTGCAGAGCTGACTATGAAGACTGATCCACAGAACTCTGATTATATTGTTGAATCTGGGGCAAGTCGTAACTATGAACCCTGGCGTGCTGAAGACGAGGTAAGGACTTCAGACATGTATCTTTTTGATCTACAAGTTTGTAGTTTTCTAATGTACTATGTTTTCTTCTGTACAGGTGCTTGATAAGGAACAACAGAAAAGAGATGCCGAGGAGATGGGGGACGCTATGAAGTCTTTGGAGAACAGGACTTTGGATTCTAAGAGAGAAATGGACATTATAGCCGCTCTTGATGAAATGAAATCTATGAAGGTATTATGAGACTGATGCCCTGTCTCTCTGTTGATCTCAGTGTTTCAAATCTGATACATTTATTTATTTTATGCTTCAGTTACATGCTCTGGGAATAAGTGTGTGTTTTTGTACTGATTTCCTTTTGTTTTGTTCTTTGCAGTCTAGACACGCTACTGTGAGCGTAGATGCAATGCTGGAGGCCTTGCAAAGAACAGGCGCTGAGAAGGTATAGGTTCCTGTTACTTTGTTTGCTTGTTCATATATGTAATGATTTGAGACTGTCTTCACGAACGACTTGTTATTTTTAAGTCATATATGAACTGAAAATTCTACTTTTCATCGTTTTTGAGAATCCATCTCTCTTCTGTCGTTCTTGAAAATTGTTATGATACGTTATACCTCTGGCTGTGCTGTTAATGGTTTTATGTCTTTTGACAGGTCAAACGTATAGAAGAAGAAGATGAAGCAGTAATAAAGTCGATATTTGGTGTAAGTGTTCATATCATTCTTTCGTAAATGTTGGTTCCTCACATTACAGTAGTTTTGCTATTTTTTTCATATTTGATGTCTTATCTAAACGCAGAAGCAGAAAGAAGTTGTTAGGAGAATTGCAGATGACGAAGATGATGAGGATGATGATGATAGTGATGATTCTCCCAGCCTTCGTAAGGAGAAGAAAGGATCATCTTCAGATCTTTCAAAGGTTTCCTTAACATTAGTTCTTTAAGCGTTTTCAGACATGTATCTTCCTATCACCATGTGTGTCCTTTTAAGAATCAGGACTAACTTTTTAATTCTGTTAATTTTGATACAGAAGAGAAAGGCATCAGAAGAAGGTCCAAGCAACCCCACAGATATTTTGACTAGTTCTTCTGCAGGTAAGTTTTCAATCTTTCTTTACAAGTTTATTGACTTTGATATCCAAAATTTTCGGTTGAATATACTTAACAAATTTCTCCATTTTGATCAGAAATACCCAAGGAGCCCAAGAAGCGAGCTACCAGCAAGCAACCTTTCAAATCCGTTCACATAACAGTCATCAAGAAGCAATCTCAGCCAAGTTCTTCGACTACTCCAGCTCTTGCAAAGCCAGAGAATGAGAAGAGCGAGGGTGTGGCTAACACTGGATTAGCATCTTTATTCCAGAACTATGGCAGTGATGAAGACGAGGATTGAATCATTTTAGTTTTTCTTTTGTTCTCAACAGGTTTCTCACTTTCACAGATCTTATATCACTGTTTTAGAGTTGGAGCCATCATTAAACTGTTCATGTAAGAGATCTCTCAAGTTGATATTAAGATGCATATTTCCAGAAATTTGTTTATGAAATTGTTTTTGCAGACAAGAGCAAAGAGGATATTAGATCAACTTACAAACAAATACAGCAAAATGCATCCTAATAAAGACCACAAAAGGTGTCTTGCATCTCTCACTTTTGCCCTTTCTTCTTCCACAACTCACCAAACATCTTCATCCCAGAGCTCTTCCTCTTCCCACTTCCCAACCCATCCTCAGAATCATCACCCATTCCCGACGGTTCCACAAACCCAACCACTGCACTAGGATCAAACGACCCATTTGCAAAACACTTCTCTCCTGACCCATATCGATCCCGACCATTCATCTCAAACTCTCCGGAAAGCACTGCAGCTGCAGCATCTGCCGCCTTCCTCCACTGCTCTGTTTGAACCCTCAGCTTCTTCATCTCATTCTCTAACGCTGCTTTTGCTTCTTCCGTGGACTCTAGCCTCTCCTTAAGGTGAGCTGTCTTTGCTCTGCTTTCTTCCAACTCTTCTCCAATCCGACTCACCTTTGAAGCCATCTCCTCTTCATTAGCTTTCACGTTAGACATCTCTGAAGCCGAATCGCTTAACTGATTCTTCAAGCTCTCGTTTTCTTTCCCTAGTGATTCATGTTCTTTCTCCATATCATAAAGTTTAGCTTTCAGCATCTTGATCTCATCTTCCTTTGCACCCGATTTGTCAGCTTCTTCTTCTTCTACTAGCTCAATCTTCTCAACAGGTACCTCAAACACATCAGTCTCTTTCTGCACATCACCAGGGATTTCGTCTCTATCAACTGTACCAGCCTCAGATGCAGATCCTTTCACACGAGCCAGAGGGTTTGGTTTCTTGGATTTGTTATTGTCACGAAGAAGCTCATCTTGAGCTTTTTTCTTCACAGCTTCAGCACTTGCCAACTGCTCTTTGAGCAATCTCAGTTCCTCTTGTGCCTGTCCTAACTGCGACTCTAGATCCGAGATTCTCCCCCCAAGTTTCTTCTGACCAAGCGGATCACTGCGAGCCCCAGGAGATCTACGGTCGACATCAAGTTTAGAACTCCGGTCAGTAGTGATCAGACGGTTGGGATGATTGGAGGCAGAAGTAGATGACGAAGTCCTCAACCTCGGAGCTTGTTGCCTCTGAGCCACCTCTGAAACTCTAAAGAAGGAAACACCAGAACAGTCACTTTCCATTTATATATCAGATCATACAGAGATGGAGATCAAATGTAGTCAGAATCTTTACCTTGGTCTTGGCATTTTTGATTCTCTGCAGAGGAATTTAACTAAGACGGAAAGCAAAGTTGGTGGAAGCTCGAAGGGTTATCAAGTTCTTGTGAAAATCTGAAGCATAAATTAAAGAAAAAGCAGATGTCATTTATTGCAACAACTACCAAAAGCCATGACTTCTGTCGGGGAATTTCTAGGATTTTTTTTTTCCATAGGAAATTACTTAGATAAGGTAATTAAACTTGAAACTTTGCCCAAAATAAGAAGAACAAAAAAACTCATCAGAATCTTCAGTATCTTTCAAGATGGTTTTAAATTTTTATAAAGTAAATGACAGAGAATTATGAAAGCTACAAGAAATTTGGAGAACTTTATCGTGTTATGTGTTCGTTTTCACTTTCTAAGCAAGGATTCGACACAAAGAAGGATTGGAAACTTACCTTAAAGGAGATGAGAAATTCAAGAGGTGACTTAGAGAGAATATGTAGAAATAGTCAAAGAGTTATATTAAATATGAAAAAAGATAAGAGAGATTGTCTTCGTTGGCTGGTAGTGAGTTGAAGATAGGAACAACGAAATAAAACCAGAACAAGACCCAAGATCAGAGTGAGAGAGAGTTGTAGTGTAACGCATGCACCCTTTCGAAACCGACAGCTTTATTTGAAGACACTCAAAAATCAAGAAGCCTTGAGACAGAGAGAGAGAGAGAAAGAGAAATGTGTTTTTGAAGATTTGAAATAAAGCTGATGAAGTTGGGCGTAGTGAGATTTTAAAATCGAGGGACCATTTGGGGGAGACAAAGGGGCAAAAGCGTAATTTCTAGCCTTCCAATAACGTTACATACTAGTGTACACACAAGGCAAAACCAACCATTATACATATAAAACCATCTTTTGATAAAAAAAAAATACATATAAAACCATGGACACTCGGATATTCTAGACCAGAATCTGACATTAGTGAGAAACTGAGGATGTAATCATGTATAAAAATGTTGCGAGAACTGAAGCTGAAATTAACCATCGATGTGGAACATTTTGATTTTATTTTATTTATCGGCATTCCGTGATAGATATATCCCCTATAGACAGACAATTGCATATGCATATATAACTATGTAATTATGTTTGTTTGATCAAAAAAAAAAAAAAATTAAATACGCACACATGTATTTACCTACATATCAATATTTCTGACACTCTTGTTTCTTCTTGTCGGTTTTATACAAATATCAATTTGCAAGCCTTTTTATTACTCTCCTCCAATTTCGATGTTTCTTTTTGTGATCTCCCAGACGTCGAGAAACCAATTTGATGTTTGTTTATTAAAGGAAAACATATAAAAAAATATTTGGAACAAACCAAATTATATGTATATATACGGTTTCCGTTTCATTTATAAATTTTGCGTAAGGTTTTTCACACAAATTAAAAAAAAAAAGATTAAATGTACTATTTTATCCATATTTAATACATAATTTTGTTTGATTTTATTATTTAATGAGCTAGGAGTAAAGGTAAAAACTGATAAAAAAATTAATAGTATTTATTTTGAAAATATAAAATGACATATATAATATATATAATGAAACAAAATTTAAAAACTAAAACGACACTTAATATGAAACGGATAAAATATCATTTTGTAGTCAACATTAAATTGTATCTACTTATATATTGATGGCAAGGGTGTTCAGGGGAGATTCCAGGATAAATTATTAATGGGTGCATAAAAATGATAAATATGTGTATATATATCTCTATATATATATGTAGAAAACTGTGATTGTGGGTGCATCGAACTTCCGTCCTTGATAATTGGGTGCATTCCTTACCAACAAAGCTAATTTAGTTATAATGTCTTTTAAACAAAAAAAGTTATAATGTCTATGTGTAACATGAAAATTTTAAAATAATTATGGGTGAACTTGCACCCACAAGCAACAACTTAGCTTCTCCCCTGTGGGTGTCCATATAACTATTAACAATTATTGTTAATGTATTATATTTGTAGCTATATATTTTATTTGATACTGTCACTAATTAATTTGGATTTGATTTTTTTAGTTATTGTCATTAGCTAGTAGGTGTAAGCTGGCTCTATCATTTGTTTAGATAAGCATTAATTGAATCATTCACCTGAAAATCCAGTTTCACGTGTTTACAATTAGAGATAATTAGTGTAATAATTTTTTAAAAAATCTTTTTTTAAGAAATTCGAAAGTGTGTATTGTTCTTGATGTAGAGATGAATTTAGAAAGAATGAAGTGTACTGATGATAACATGTAAGTTCAGTTTTTTTCTTTTTGATATTTTTATTTGGTTAACATAGACAAATTTTTAAAGTGATGAGTGAATGAAGTATTTCAAAGTATTACTATTTAAATTTGATAATTTCCAACTTGGAACATACCCCAAGATAGGCTTTGTACTAACATAGGTTAAGCAAAATTAGAAACGGGACTATAATAAATAATGGTACTCACATTTATATTTGGAGAAAACACTTCGATTTATTAGTTCTATGTAATTAATAGTAAGTGGACAGACCAAACTGTAGTGTACTTAATACTTCAAGAATCACGGACAAAGGCATGTGATGAGGAACGCTAAGTAAAATCTCAAAAACCCTAAAGCCCCAAAGATGGCACCACAATTCAATTTATGTTCTCCTCATTTAAAATCAAAGAGACCAAAGCATGTGAATCTTCATTTTGTCGTCCTTTTTGACATTTCCTCACCCTGCTAAGACAAACTCTTGTTATCCTAATTTTTATAGGGAAAATTGGATAAATAGGACACTTTGAACTTGAATTTGTCACATTAGGATTTCTAGAAGATATTTTAGGAAAATAGGATTTTAGATCTTGTAAAATACCAAAGTACCCTTAATTTACCAATTATGTTGAATTTAAATTATAAATTATAATAATTTTCGTTTTAATGTTAAAATTAAAATCTATAAA
>NC_027755.1:36916283-36941998 GCF_000695525.1 Brassica oleracea var. oleracea | reverse complement strand
GCTGAGTATAGAGCTATGCTGAAGCTTACCAACGAGCTGGTATGGATCAAAGGCATCTTGAAGCACTTGGAGATTGATCAAGCCACGCCAATGACTATGCATTGTGATAACCAAGCCGCGATCCACATAGCCTCCAACTCGGTGTTCCATGAAAGAACCAAGCACATTGAAGTTGACTGTCACAAGGTGAGGCAGATGATCATCCTAGGAGTCATCCTGCCATGCTACACTAGGAGTGAAGATCAGTTAGCTGATGTGTTCACTAAGGCTGCGAGACAAAAGACTATGGAGTCCATTCACATTAGATTGGGACTCATAGATCTTGGGAAAAGAAGGAGCTGATCCCCTAAGTCATGAGGTCTTTACTCTTTTTCCCTCATCAAAGTTTTGTCCCAATGGGTTTTCTTTGATGAGGTTTTTAATGAGGAAGATCTCATGGCTGTCCAAGTTTAGGCTTTCACAAAGCTAAACTTGAGGGGGAGTGTTGAGATGAGGAGTTGATATGAAGGCTTAGAGAGGCTTGGGTAATGAAAGGGATGAGGAGATGAAGCTCAGGTTGAAGTGAGAGACGCATTGGGAGAATGGTACGGACGGTACAAACCGTACGGATCAGTTCAACCAAGATCACTTGGGCTATATGTCGTTATCAAGCTAAAGGTATAAGAAAGACATCTTTCTTGATTATAACGTAACGTAACCTAGCTTTGGTTAGAATATATAAGAAAAGATAGGTTACGTTGTATACCAAAGATATATCTATGTATAAACATTAGTAGCCGATTTCTAGACTAAGTAGATCACTAGAATGAGTATTGTAACTGTAGCTAGAAGATGAAATAAAATATGATCATTTAAAAAAAAAAAAATTTAAACATATATATTGTCATACTTATGTTTCCAATAGTTTTGATATTTTTTAACATTTTTAAAATTCAGTTTACTATTTTTTCCATTAAAAAAGGGTAAAATATGTCCAGAATTGCCCAAAATATCAGAAATCCTATTGTGACAAATAAAAGTTCAAAGTGTCCCATTTCTCCAATTTTCCCATTTTTATATCTCAATCTCAAATCTATAATATTTATTTACAAAATAATAACTACCCAAATATAGCAGTTTTTTAAATTTTATTTTAAAAATATAATCTATCGATCAAAAATTCTAAAAGCATATTCATCTATCAACAAAAACTCTTGATATCCTAATTTCTAAATCATTATCTCAAATCTCCAATATTTATCAACAAAATGATAACTTTCCAAAAATAGCAGGTTTTGGAAAATTTATTTTAAAATTATAACCTATTGATCAAAAATTCCAAAAGCATAACCACCTATCAAGAAAAACTCTTGTTATCCTAATTTTTAAATCACAATCTCAGATTTACAATATTTCTCTACAAAATGATAACTTTATAAAAATAGCAGGTTTTGGAAAATTTATATACAAGATATAACATATTGATCAAAATTCTAAAAACATACTCATCTATCAACAAAAACTCTTGTTATCATAATATCTAAATCACAATCCCAAATCTAAATTATTTATCTACAAAAATGATAACTTTCCAAATATAGCAGTTTTTTAAAATTTATGTTAAAAATATAACATATTGATCAAAAATTCTAAAAGCATACTCATCTATTACAAAAACTCTTGTTATCCTAATTTCTAAATCACAATCCCAAATCTACAATGTTTCTCCTCAAAAAGATAAATTTCCAAAAATAACAAGTTTTGGAAAATCTATTTAAAACTTATAACCTATTAATCAAATTTTTTGAAAGCATAACCATCTAGCAAAAAAAAAACTTCTGTTTTCCTAATTTCTAAATCACAATCTCAAATCTATAATATTTCTCTACAAAATGATAACTTTCCAAAATATAGCAGTTTTTAAAAATTATTTTAAAAATATAACACATTGATCAAAAATTCTAAAAGCATACCATTTATCAACAAAAACTCTTGTTATACTAATTTTTAAATCACTATCTCAAATCTACAAAATTTATCAAAAAAATGATAACTTTTCAAAAATAGCAGGTTTTGAAAAATTTATTTAAAAATTATAACCTAATGATCAAAAAATTCCAAAAGCATACTCATCTATCAAGAAAAACTCTTATCCTAATTTTTAAATCATAATTTCAGATCTACAATATTTCTCTACAAAAATGATAATTTTCCTAAAATAACTGGTTTTAGATAACATATCTACAAGAAATAACTCATTGATCAAAATTCTAAAAGCATACCCATCTATCAACAAAAACTCTTGTTATCATAATTTCTAAATCACAATCCCAAATCTACAATATTTATCTACAAAATGATAACTTTCCAAATATAGCAGTTTTTCAAATTTTATTTTAAAAATATAACATATTGATCAAAAATTCTAAAAGCATACTCATCTATCAACAAAAACTCATGTTATCCTAATTTCTAAATCACTATCAAAAATCTACAATAGTTATCAACAAAATGATAAATTTCCAAAAATAATAGGTTTTGGAAAATTTATTTTAAAATTATAGTCTATTGATCAAAAATTCTAAAAGCATATCCATCTATCAACAAAAACTCTTGTTATCCTAATTTTTAAATCACAATCCCAGATCTAAAATATTTCTCAACAAAAATGATAACTTTCTAAATATAGCAGGGTTTGGAAAATTTATATACAAGATATAACATATTGATCAAAATTCCAAAAGCATACCCATCTATCAACAAAAACTCTTGTTATTCTAATTTCTAAATCACAATCCAAAAGCTACAATATTTATCTACAAAATGATAACTTTCCAAATATAACAGTTTTTTAAAAAATTATTTTTAAAATATAACCTATTGATCAAAAATTCTAAATGCATATTCATATATCAACAAAAACTCTTGTTATCGTAATTTCTAAATCACTATCCCAAATCTACATTATTTATCAACAAAATGATAACTTTACAAAAATAACAGGTTTTGGAAAATTTATTTAAAAATTAGAGCCTATTGATCAAAATTCTAAAAGCATACCCGTCTATCAACAAAAAATCTTGTTATCCTAATTTTTAAATCAAAATCTTAGATCTACAATATTTCTCAACAAAATGATAACTTTCTAAAAATAGCGGGTTTTGGAAAATTTATATAAAAATTATAACCTATTGATCAAATTCTAAAAGCATACCCATCTATCAACAAAAATTCTTGTTATCCTAATTTCTAAATCACAATCCAATATCTACAATATTTATCTACAAAATAATAACTTTCCAAATATAGCAGTTTTTAAAAAATTATTTTCCAAATATAACCTATTGATCAAAAATTCAACAAGCATCTCTATCTATCAACAAAAACTCTTGTTATCCTAATTTCTAAATCACAATCCTAAATCTACGATATTTTCCTACATAATGAAAACTTTCTAAAATTAGCAGGTTTTAGAAAATTTGTTTAAAAATTATAACCAATTGATCAAAAATTCTAAAAGCATACCCATCTATCAACAAAAAATCTTTTTATCCTAATTTCTAAATCACAATCTCAAAGCTAGAATATTTATCTACAAAATGATAACTTTCGAAATATAACCATTTTAAAAATATTATTTTTAAAATATAGTCTATTGATCAAAATTTGAAAAGCATACTCATCTATCAACATAAACTATTGTTATCCTTGTTTCTAAATCACAATCTCAAATCTTCAATATTTCTTTACAAAATGATAACTTTCCAAAAATAGCAGGTGTTGGAAATTTTATTTAAAAATTATAGCCTATTTATCAAAAAATTTAAAAGCGTACTAATAAATCTACATAAACTCTTGTTATCCTAATTTTTAAATAAAAATCCAAAATCTACAATATTTCTTTACAAAATGAACACTATCCAATATAGTAGGTTTTGAAAAATTTATTTAAAAGTTATAACCCATTGATCAAAATTCTAAAAGCATACCTATCAATCAACAAAAACTAATGTTATTCTAATTTCAAAATCAAAATCTCAAATCTACAATATTTCTCAACAAAATAATAACTTTCTAAAAATAGCAGGTTTTGGAAAATTTATTTAAAAATTATAACCAATTTATCAAAATTCTAAAAGCATACCCATCCTATCAACAAAAACTCTTGTTATCCTAATTTCTAAATCACAATCCCAAGTCTACAATGTTTCTCTATAAAAAGATAAATTTACAAAAATAACAAGTTTTGAAAAATTTATTTAAAAATTATAACCTAAAAATCAAAATTTTAGAAAGAATACCCATCTATCAACAAAAACTATTGTTATCCTAATTTCTAAATCACAATCCCAAATCTACAACATTTCTCTACAAAATGATAACTTTCCAAATATAGCAGTTTTAAAAAATTTATTTTTAAAATATAGCATATTGATCAAAAATTCAAAAAGCATAACAGTTTTAAAAAATTTAATCTAAAAAGCATACCCATTTATAAAAAAACTCTTGTTATCCTAATTGTTAAATCACTACTCCAAATCTACAATATTTATTAACAAAAGTATAACCATCTATAAAGAAAAACTCTTGTTATCCTAGTTTTTAAATCACAATCTCAGATCTTTAATATTTCTCTGCAAAATGATAACTTTCTAAAAATAGCAGGTTTTGAAAAATTTATATACAAGATATAACATATAGATCAAAATTCTAAAAGCAAACTCATCTATTAACAAAAACTCTTGTCATCCTAATTTCTAAATCACAAATCTCAAATCTACAATATTTATCTACAAAATGATAACTTTCCAAAAATAGCAGTTTTTAATTTTTTTTTTTCAGCTTTTAAAAATATATTTAAAAAATATAACATACTGATCAAAAATTCTAAATGCATACTTATCTATCACCAAAAACTTTTGTTATCCTAATTTTTAAATCACTATCCAAAATCTACAATATTTATCAACAAAATGATAACTTTCCAAAAATAGCAAGTTTTGGAAAATTTATTTTAAAATTATAGCCTATTGATCAAAAATTCTAAAAGCATACCCATCTATCAACAAAAATTCTTGTTATCCTAATTTTAAAATCAGAATCTCAGATATACAATATTTCTCAACAAAAACTCTTGTTATCCTAATTTTAAAATCATAATCTCAGATATACAATATTTCTCAACAAAATGATAACTTTCTAAAAATAGCAGGCTTTGGAAAATTTATATAAAAATTATAAACTATTGATCAAAATTCTAAAAGCATACCCATCTATCAACAAAAACTCTTGTTATCCTAATTTCTAAATCACAATCCTATATCTAGATCGCAATCCCAGATCTACAATATTTATCTGCAAAATGATAACATTCCAAATATAGCAGTTTTCAAAAATTTATTTTTAAAATATAACATATTGATCAAAAATTGTAAAAGCATCCCTATCTATCAACAAAAACTCTTATTATCCTCATTTCTAAATCACAATCTCAAATCTATAATATTTTCCTACAAAATGAAAACTTTCTAAAAATAGCAGATTTTAGAAAATTTATTTAAAAATTATAACCAATTGATCGAAAATTCTATAAGCATAGCCATCTATTAACAAAAACACTTCTTATCCTAATTTCTAAATCACAATCTCAAATCTAGAATATTTATCCACAAAATGATAACTTTCCAAATATAGCCGTTTTTAAAATTTTATTTTTAAAATATAGCCTATTGATCAAAATTTTAAAAGCATACCCATCTATCAACATAAACTATTGTTATCGTAGTTTCTAAATCACAATCCCAAATTTACAATATTTCTCTACAAAATGATAACTTTCCAAAAATAGCAGGTTTTAGAAAATTTATTTAAAAATTATAGCCTATTTATCAAAAATTATAAAAGCGTACTAATTTATCTACATAAACTCTTGCTATCCTAATTTTAAATCAAAATCCAAAATCTACAATATTTCTTTACAAAATGATCACTATCCAATATAGTAGGTTTTGGAAAAAGTTTTAAAAATTATAACCCATTGATCAAAATTCTAAAATCATACCCAGCTATCAACAAAAACTCTTGTTATTCTTATTTCTAAATCAAAATCCCATATCTACAATATTTCTCAACAAAATGATAATTTTCTAAAAATAGCAGGTTTTTGAAAATTTATTTAAAAATTATAACATATTGATCAAAATTCTAATAGAGTACTTATCTATCTACAAAAAATCTTGTTATCCTAATTTCTAAATCAAAATCCAAAATCTACAATATTTCTTTAGTAAATGATCACTATCCAATATAACACGTTTTTGGAATATTTATTTAAAAACTATAACCAATTGATCAAAAATTCTGAAAGCATACCCGTCTATCAACAAAAACTCTTGTTATCCTAATTTCTAAATCACAATCTCAAACCTACAATATTTATCCACAAAATGATAACTTTCCAAATATAGCAGTTTTTAAAATTTTGTTTTTAAAATATAGCCTATTGATCAAAAAATTTAAAAGCATACTCATCTATCAACATAAGCTATTGTTATCCTAGTTTCTAAATCATAATCACAAATCTACAATATTTCTCTACAAAATGATAAATTTCCCAAATAGCAGGTGTTGGAAAATTTATTTAAAAATTATAGCCTATTTATCAAAATTCTAAAATCGTACTAATCTATCTACATAAACTCTTGTTATCCTAATTTTTAAATCAAAATCCAAAATCTACAATATTTCTCTAGAAAATGATCACTATCCAATATAGCAGGGTTTGGAAAATTTATTTAAAAATTATAACTCATTGATCAAAATTCGAAAAGCATACCCATGTAACAAGTAGCTCAATACTGTTTAACTAAGGGTATGTGGTTTACTTTATTCCCTGACGGCTTTTGAAGATGTATGCTTGTTTAACTTTTTCTTGATCTTTTTATTATTTGTTATTCTATCATTTTTTTTTTTTTTTTTGTTAACCAGGATTGGTTCGGGCTTTCGGCCTTAATCCCCCCCCCTAGGCCCGGGGCCGGCTTGCGCTGATACCGATAACATGGCGTAAAGAACCCCTCCCCATTTTTCTCTCATTTACTCCATCATTTCCCTCTCAGTTACTCTGATTAATTTACTCCCATTTACTATGAGTTTACCAATCACACTCTAAGTGAGAGTAGCACTCGGTGGTCTAACTTACAACATCTCCAAAAGACACTCTAAAACTTCAAATATGAAGTTTTTTTATCTCCAAAAGAAACTTCAAAACTTCAAATTTGAATTTTTGAGGATTGAAACTCTATATTTGAAGTTTCACTACTCAAAACTTTAAATTTGAAGTTTCATATTTTTATTTGCATTTTGGTCCATATAATCACACATCACCTTTATGATTCATAAATACTTTCTCGTTTATTGTTTTAATCCTTAAAAAATTATATCTCATAAATATTTTAAATTTTGTTTACAGATTTTAAATTTTACACATAAAATTAAATAAAACTTTAAAATAAGATTTAAACCTTTTAACCTAGATATAGACAACAATAATATACAAAAAAAACTTAACAAAAAGATTTTTAAAAATTACATGAAGACATAACTATTACACAAATTTAAATATTACAACAACACTAATAGTCAGGTAAGTTTGATCCGGAACCTTCAAATTTTCAAATATTGTCCAATTTTTTTGTGTAACTGATGATCGTTGTTGTTGTTGTTTTTGATGTCTTTTTCGTACAATTCTTTATTTTTCATATAGAATATATTCACGAGTATTAATATTATCAAAAAGAAATTAGTCTTTTAGCAATATTTTATGTTTCTCTTTTACTTTCTTGTTCCAATCTAATGTATTTACAAGTATCAATATTATCAGATTTCAACAATTTTTAGCTCTTAACCTACAAAGTAAAAATGAGGAGAGCTATTTTTACTTCGAAATGCACTAATAGATCATCTATGCATTACGAAAATCATTTTATGAAATAATATGATATTTTGTTTAAAGTTTAATATTAACTAAGTTATTTTTATTTAAATTTTTATATTTAATAGAATATTTTATTAATTAATATTGTTGTAATATGTTTATATATGTGCTAGTTATTTACAAAAGTTTTATGAATTCAAATTAGTTGCGACAAATATAAGGACCATATTATAAAATATGAATAGTTTTGAAGTTGAGTTTGAAGTTTTGATTTTGGAGAAAAATACCTTTAAACTTCAAATATAGAGTTTTGGAAACTTCAAAATAGAGTTCTGCTCCTAGAAGTTAGAACTAAACTGTCTTTGTCTTAGACGCGCGTCACTCTTGCGGTGAAAGTCACGCTCTAAATGTTAACCGATACTTAAACCGTACCAAGCATAAACCAGATTTTGATTTTTCTCACCATCATAAGTACGATGGATGACGCATGCAGTGGCCTAAGCAACGACAATAATACAAACGAATAAAGAAGTAGAGAAGCTGAATCAAAATTGTTCTCCATTATATATATAATTTCTGATTTTTTCAAATGGCAAGCAAAATGCGTTTGAAATTCAGCTAATTAATACCCCTATAAATGACCTATTGTAGTTCACTTTTATTCAGTCTTCTCTACACAATAAGAAAAGAAACAAACTGAGTTTAATCAAGGAGCAACAATGGCTGACGAGGTGGTTCTTCTGGATTTTTGGGCGAGTGTGTATGGGATGAGGACGAGGATTGCTCTGGAGGAGAAGAAAGTCAAGTACGATTATAGAGAACAAGATCTTGTGAATAAAAGTGCCTTGCTCCTCGAGATGAACCCGGTTCATAAGAAAATCCCGGTTCTCGTTCACAATGGTAAACCGGTCTGTGAATCTCTCATTCAGATCGAGTACATCGACGAGACTTGGCCCGGTGAAAACCCACTCCTTCCCTCCGATCCTTACGAGAGAGCGCAGGCCAAGTTCTGGGCCGACTTCATCGACAAAAAGGTATTTTAATTCCTAAAAAATATATATTCTTCGGCTTATATATACATGATAAAAAAGGCCATGTATCTTGAATTGGTTTTTGTTTGATGTTTGAAACTTAACAAATATGGATCAGATGAGTGTTACGGCGAAGAGAGTTTGGGCAACGAAAAGTGAGGAGCAAGAAGCATCCAAGGAGTTAATCGAGATACTCAAGACGCTAGAGTCCGAGCTTGGTGAAAAACATTACTTTGGAGGCAAGACGTTTGGGTTTGTTGATATAGCTCTCATCGGGTTCTACAGCTGGTTTGGGGTGTACGAGAAATATGGGAATGTTAGTATTGAATCAGAGTGTTCAAAATTGATTGCATGGGCTAAAAGGTGTTTGCAGAGAGATAGCGTCACTAAAACCCTGCCTGAGTTGGAGAAACTCATTGCGCTCATTTCTGAGCGTAGGAAGAGTCTTGGCCTCGAGTAGATCATCTTCTGTTGTTCTATATCTTGCTCTTTGTTATGTTCTTTCTCTCTTTCAAAGGTTTTCTTCTGCAGAATAATACGAAGATTCTGTTCGCGTCTTCATTATATTTGGAAATAAATTTTCAATTAGTTGAAAAGCCTATAATAAAAGGATACATGTCAACTCAAATCATGAAATTATAAGGATCATTAATCCATTTTTCTGACTGAACTTCCTTATACATGTCTTTCTCGCTGGCACTGGTTTGTGTCGGCGAAGAGCTCAATCACGATCCGACCAACCGTTTTGAAGCTGATGGCCATATCGAGGAAAACTCTAGGAATATCCACCATCGGATATTGCATTATTGATCACAGATTTAGGGCTGTTACGATGCCAAATTAAAGAATACTTAAATAGTTAACTAGAAACCCTAAACCGAAGAGCACAAAATCGATATTCTGAAAATATTCGGATCAGGAAGAACCATAACAGTAAATTGAAATAAAAAAAAAGAAGCAAAAAACAATTAAAAAACCAATTAATCAATGTGTAAATTTACTTGCTTGAGAAGCAATCATTGAAAGAGATGCATGGAGACAGTTTCATTGTTGTTGTCCTTTTTTACATTATCTTGTGATGACCGACAATGATCTATAAAATATTTTAGTGGAGAGAAAAATATGATACGATGTCGTAGGCAGTGGCGTAATCAACTGGCGCTATTTGTGAATCATGTGATTAATCTGTACTGTTGGAGCTGAACTCTAGTAAGTAACTATCTACTTTGTTATAGATCAAAAGGGAAAGAAAGAATATTTGTTTTTAAAAGATAATTTCCTTCGTTTCATATTAAGTATCGTTATAGAAAAAAAATTTCGTTACAAAATAAGTGTTGATTTTTACTTTTAATACAAAATTTATTAATTTTATTTAATAATTTATTTTTTTATTGGTTGTATAAGTAATTGTGTTTTTATATAGAAAATATACAAAATTAATTATTTTCTTAATTTGTGTGCATAAACCCAAAACGACACTTTTTTATATTTTCAATGCATCTTTATTAAGTAATAATGGTAAATTGTAAACTTCAAAAGAGTTAGGTTATGTTTATTGAATTTATATTGTTTAAAAGTTTTTAAATATTCAATTTCAAAAGCACCACCTACTATAATAATCGGAGTTCTGACCGTCCTCTTGCAGCATCACAACCGCGTGTCCCGTCGTCTCCTCCCACCAAGTAAGTTGGATAAAGCAGCTTAGCTCCACAGACCGCCTGATTCGCGCCTTTTCCTCCGGCGAGCGTTTGCCCTGTCTTGGCTGATATCGTTTCGCCTTATTTCGGTAATCTATCGATATGTCGGCTGATCCCACAACCACCAGCGGCGGCGCGTGGGGGTCAATTGTTGATTTAGCGTTCAGGTTTGTGGATGAGTCGACGGAGAGTGATTGAACACGGAGGGATCTTCTCAGAGACCGGAGGTAAGATCGAGATGAGATTGGGTTCACAAAGATGATCGGAGGCTTGGCTCGATTGAATTCAATGTTTGGTTGGAAACTATTAGACTCAGAAAATGATATCCCTTTCATCATCGTCGTACTCGCCGTACGCTTTTTAACCTGAGTCAACGCAGACAAGTTACTTAAAGTGATCAACTCTCTCGAACTCGGAACTAAAAACTGTCTTCATTAGGGTAGGATTATCAATATTTCTTACGGTGGGTATTTAGTGTTTTTGGTATTGAAAAAAAGAAAATTATGTATTAAGCGAAGAACCATCCCTTAATTAAAGAGCTTAAGAGCATAATTAATGGTAAAGTTCTTAGGCACAATTTTTTAGGTGTTTTCTTTTTCTTTTGGTTTTTTAAGAAAAAAAAAAATCAAACCAATCGCGGATTGCCATATATTGGTGGGGTCCGCAGTCCAAAAACCAAACTAAACTAGCCTCCTATAGAAGAGGCAGATGAGGCAGCTCTTGATTATAAGGTGGGATCAGCTTATTTTTAATTTTTTTTTTTAAAAAAAAAGCAGTTATAAGAGCTACTGTTAAAGGTGATCTAAGAGTCGTATCTTCTGAGACAGGTGTAGCCATTGGGCTCTCTTTCTCTCTCCAGACGAAAAGCCTTGATCTCTGTACGAGGTGATGATCGCGTTCTTCCTGGTGATCGCCGCCTCTACCCCCACGGATAATGCCTCCTGGCCGTCGCGGAAGAAGGAGAGAGGTTTGTTTTGGGAGGAGAGAGGTTTGTTCTGAATCGAAATCAAAGGCGAGGGTTTTGTTCTGAATCGAAATCGAAGGCCATATGTTATTATGAAGACGAAAACGAAATCGAAGGCACAAGTGAAGACTAAGGTGTCTATTAAGGTGAGTTTTAGTATTGTCGCAGTTTTAATCCTTTGTCGTGAAATATTGAATCTTTAGTTCTTAACTAATCTTGCTTTAGTTCGTACGTTTTGCTGTTTGGACCTGATGCAGTTTTAATATTTCATGGAACAGTGTTTTTTTTTTTTTTTTGGACAATATGGAACAGTGTTTTAGAGTAGAAAGTTTAGGGTGTTTCTTTAACATTCGGGTTAAATTGTTCGTTTCTGTTGAGTAGGTACCTCATCTAATAGTTTCTGATACCTCTAAAAGTGTAATACTTTATGTCAAAGTGTTCAGTTTCTTTCGCTGGCAACTTGTTTTAAGCTGTATTGGTTCAGTTATCTGCCTTATTATTAGGTGCTTACGGCCTTGCATACATTGGTTATCTCAGGAAATACTGAAACTGTCATGAATTCTACCAAGATTAGAGTTTTTAGATGTCATATATATAATAAGGTTAAAGCTAGCACATGTATGATTTCTTAGAGGAAAGAAGTTCAACTTGAGATTAAGCTGAATGGATTCAGTTATCTGGCTTATAAGCAGGAGCTTACTTCTGTTACTTCAAGACTATTTAGATTTGTGTCAATTCATACAGCTTAATCGCAAGTTCTTGTGCCAGTGTCTCTAGTGGTTGACATTAATTCTCTTTCGTCATCTAACCCCTGCTAACTCTACTTTCATAGCCAAATGTTAATCCCTGCAAGATTTAAGAGAGAGCTTTCGCAGATGAAACAACCAAGTTTATAATCTCGTTTCTTCTTTACTTCTTGTGCAGGGGTACCTGCACACTTACAGATTCTGTGACAACGTCTGGACATTCATATTACAGAAGAGTGGCATGTGACTCTAAGCTGCTCACACACTGAGATGTAAATTCTCAACAGATAATATGCTCACTTCCTTTGTAATAGATTTTGAGTTTTGTTTTCCACTTTGTAAACTCAGCACTTGTTATATGTTGAGCTCCATTTGCAGCCATGAATTTAGCCTATATGTAAATTATCTTTCTGATTTAGGATGGAAGTGACCAAGGCTCTGTTTCCAACGACAGTAGCACGCTTAATGTTTGTTTATAGCTGATTGCTCTTAGTCAAGGAGAAGATCCAAGGCTAGGCATTCCATCGACCTACAAAGACCAGAGGTATCAACATAATTGTATATACTTCTGTTTTGTGTCAGGATGAATTTCTAACAGTTTAAGAAGATTCATATTGTAAACTCTGGTAGATGGTTGTTTCTTTCAGTGATAGTCGCAGTGGTCCATGGAAGCTTCATTGTGCAAAGCTAGTATTGTTTTCAAATAGCAGAATATCTATTGTCTCTCAGTGTAGTCGACATCAGACAGAGTCCCTTGGATCCTGAGAAAAGGTCGATTCCTTAAAGGTTGTATTGATGATACTTGTGTAATGATTTCCACATTAGGATTTGTCTCAACGTTCTTAATAGTTTCATTACCAAATTATTTGGTCATTTGATTATAACATCACCATGTACAAGTGTGTTTTGACTTTCTCGTACTTCTTTAAAAAAATTGTTTTTCTTTACACTTGCTATGGTTTTGAATGGAGTAAATATGAGGTTTGTACTATATACATCACATAATCAACGTTACAAGGCTCGAAAACGTTCAACGTTACAACTTACAACTCTTTGTTCTTCCTTCTCATGTTCTTCCTTTCTTTCTCCTTCTCATGTTCTTTTTTCTAATTTTCAAATTATTATCGTTTATTTTACTAATCTTTGTTTTTATATTATTATGTTTTTATTTCAAAATCAATATTTAAAATGTTTTCTCGTACTATGTTTTAAGGAAAAATTTAAGTTTAATAAGAAAAATTAAAAAAAATTTGTTTTAATTAAAAAAAAAATTTAAGAACTCTTAACTAAGAGATTTGCATTAGAGCATGTAAATTTTCGGGTCTCTTAATCCAGTCTTTTAATTCACTTTTACAATTAAAAAGTATTAAAAAAAAAATAAGAGATCCATTTAAGGTTTCTATGTTAATGCTGCTCTAAGAAGCGCGTCGTTGTTACGTGAGGTTAACGCTCTAAATGATAACCGATACTTAAACCGTACCAAGCATAAACCAGATTTTGAATTTTCCCACCATCATAAGAACGATGACGCATGCAGTGACCTTCTTCGATTAAACTTACTATAGTTAATACAATAGTCGAAGAAAACACAAGTAAGTACAAAGCCGATCACTACACTCATATTCAGAACACACAACAAAGTCAGATATTGCATTAATTTTATCAATTGTTGACCAAAGAAAATTAATTCGACAGTATTTTCATTAGCATGCAAGAAGGGAATGACCTTTTGAATTTATTACGTTTCCTATCACTAGCTTTAACGTTAAAAGTCAGAGATTCAAACATTAATATTTCACAATCTCTGACTTTAATGTTAAAGCTAAAGAAAAGGATATGTTCAGTCAAGTCAACTTCATAGTATTAAAATGCTAAGTACAAATTTTATTTACTAGTTTGGAAATCTTTTTAATGTGAAAGTTAATGCATTTCAGTATTAACCAGGAAGCAAAAATCAATTCAATCTCTTTTTGTTGACTATCTCCGCTATATAAATGACCGAACCTTGCTTCTTCTATCCATATTACACTTAGAGACACCAAACAAACACATTAGTATATCTCAGTGAGGTTAAGTGGAAGAGCAACAATGGCGGACGAGGTGATTCTTCTGGACTACTGGCCGAGTATGTTCGGAATGAGGACGAGGGTTGCTCTAGAGGAGAAGAACATCAAGTTCGACTACAGAGAACAAGACCTATTCAATAAAAGCCCGTTTCTCCTCGAGATGAACCCGGTTCATAAGAAAATCCCGGTTCTTATCCACAATGGTAAACCGGTTTGTGAATCTCTCATCCAGGTCGAGTACATCGACGAGACTTGGCCAGGGGGCAACTCGTTCCTTCCTTCTGATCCTTACCAAAGAGCTCAGGCCAAGTTTTGGGGAGATTTCATCGACAAAAAGGTAATAAAAAAAACTTCTAAAATATTTAAGCTTTTGTTAGAGTTTGGTTTAATGTGTTTAACAATTCTGGTTTAGGTGTATGGTCCAACGAGGTTGATATGGGGAGCGAAAGGAGAGGAGCAAGAGGCGGGGACGAAGGAGTTCATTGAGATGCTCAAGATGCTAGAGTCTGAGCTTGGAGACAAGACTTACTTTGGAGGTGAAACATTCGGCTATGTGGATATAGCTATGATCGGATTCTACTGCTGGTTCGACGTTTTGGAGAAGTGTGGGAATTTTAGCATCGAAGCAGAGTGTCCAAAGCTGATTGCTTGGGCTAAAAGGTGTATGAAGAGAGAGAGTGTGGGTAAGTCTCTTCCTAATTCAGACAAGATCACTAAGTTCGTTCCTGAGCTAAAGAAAAAAATTGGTATCGAGTAGTTCTGTTATAATTTAATCTATGTTCTGTCTTTTTTCGTACCTTTTCAGTTGATGTTTTGTTTCTGCTCGGTTTGAACTTTGAAGTTATCATAATAATACAAACATCCTCTAATGGTTTCACTAAACAAATGCTTCAATGGTTTGTAATCTTTTAGATCTTGATCGTGGTGGAAAAATCTGAAGAAGACTCTTGAGTCATCGAAATGTCTAGTTACAAGGTTTTAGGGTATCTAAACATGTTTGTTTCAAATAAAAGCAAAACCATATCAGCCCTGGCAACGATTCGGATACTTTAGGTCCAATATAAAACGGGCTATTCAAACTGGTCCTTAATTCAAATCAGTTTTGGACCTTTTGGTCTCTGTTCATGTTCTACTCATTTTTTCTTTTAGAATTACGTGCAAGTCTTGTTAGCTTTTCTCTTGTTCATTTAAAAAAAAAATTGAACAAGTTTGAACCGAAACAGAAGTGCAGCGGAGATCAGTATATTTAACATGTGCCGCCCAACATATTTTAAACGTGGTTCCAGAAAGTAGGTGAGAATGTTAACAAACAAAAATAAGTGTTAGGTGACATTCAGCCACTTATAACTTTTGTATTTTAAATACCATACTAATATTAAAATGTAACTTAGATTATATACGTAATTAATAGTTAAAGCACGTGAAACTAATTTAGAGTACTATTACGTGGGTTGCTGTTTTACGTTTATAGAGAAAATTCCTTAAAAATACATGGATTAATTTTTATTTGCTAATAAAATACACAAATTATTTTGGATCTCCGTTTAATACACGAATTAATTTTCGTTCCCTATTAAAACAGAAACTTTTGAAATTCGCAGATTTTACGCAACGTTTTAGACGGCATTAACTATATTTAACGGAAGTGACGACGGCGTTAGTGTTTAATTAACATGTGTTTAGATTTTGACAATAAAATTTCTTAAAAATACACAAACTATTTTTCATTTCCCAATGAAATACACAAATTATTTTGGATCTCCGTTTAATACACAAACTAAATTTTGTTTTCCATTAAATACACAAACTTTTGAAATTTGCAGATTTTACACATCGATTTAGACGATGTCAACTATGTTTAACAGATGATGTTAGTTTTAATTAAACAAATGGTTTAACTATGAAAAGCAAGCTCACCCTCAGCCAATTAAAATTAATTTGAGTTAGTTTCAATTCGAGTTTGACACTCTAATCTGTTCCAACCTATTTTATTCTCCAAACTATATTCATTTTCTTCTTCTTTACTTTGATTTCTCTTTATATCGATTCGAAGTGGAGTCGATTTCCATGTCGTGAAAAATGAAGAAGAAAACAATGTAGTTTTAAACGAGTTTCTGATTTTGGAATTAGTTTAGTGTTATGCATTTCTGATTCTTGTTATTCGCTTTAATTTACACTATGATAAATAAGTTTAGCATTATCAATTAATTTCTACATATATTCTTTCTACTATGATAAAAAAAATTTGAAATTTCATCAAAAAAATTTTTTACACTATGGAAGTGTAATGGAGAAGAAAGCTAACAATATAATCTATCGGGATGATTTTTAAGGATTTTTTTCTTCACAGTTTAACCACATGCTCAATTAAACACTAACATTATCTTCACTTCTGTTAAACATAATTGACATTGTCTAAATCAATGTATAAAATCTGAAAATTTCAAAAGTTTGTGTATTTAATAGAAAACAAAAATTAGTTTGTGTATTAAACGGAGATCCAAAATAGTTAGTGTCTTTTATTAGCAAATAAAAAATAGTTTGTGTATTTTTAAGGAATTTTCTTTTTACAATTTAACACATATTAATTAAACACTAACACCGTTGTCACTTTCGTTAAATATAGTTAACGCCGTCTGAAATGATGTGTAAAATCTGCGAATTTCAAAAGTTTGTGTATTTAATAGGCAACGAAAATTAGTTTGTGTATTAAACGGAGATCCAAAATAGTTAGTGTTTATTATATTAGCAAATGAAAATTAGTTTGTGTATTTTTAAGGAATTTTCCCATTTCATTTCACAAAAGAACGTCTACAGACATATTTATAAGACCCTGAAAAGATATGTTTTTTTTGAAACTTAACTGAAAAGAGATGTTAGTTTGGATAATAAAATAATATATTAGACATTCTTTCACATTTGTTCCCAGCTGTTAATTTTTTCATGAACAGATAAACAAACCACTGAGTGTGTACAATATTGGATTGTATGTTAAAAAAAAAAGAAAAAGAATGTTGAAATACACTTTGAGTTAAATAATAACATAGTGAGAATTAATACACCAGATATAATAATAGCTATCCAGCAGAATAACTATTAAGTAAATTTTGTAAAACTTTATTGTCAAAAAAATATTAGCTATGTATATCATTGACAATGACATCAAATTTATTAGTTTTTGTATTATTATTACTGCTTTACATCCTATACTATACTATTATCCCGTTAAAATTTGTACTATAATGCTTTCATGTTCTTAGACAAAAACAAAACTTTAAAACCCCAATATTTAGATGTTTGTCGATAAAAAAATATACTCCTCCAAAATTTTATCTTACTCTTTTTTTCGAGTTCAACCGAGTAATAAATTTTACCAAGTGCATGAAACAAGCCACCCATGCAGCTGTAGTAGCATAAAGAAAAGGTTGACAAAAAAATAGCATAAAGAAAAGAAGCAGATTAATGCCAC
This sequence comes from Brassica oleracea var. oleracea, assembly GCF_000695525.1. Taxonomy (NCBI): domain Eukaryota; kingdom Viridiplantae; phylum Streptophyta; class Magnoliopsida; order Brassicales; family Brassicaceae; genus Brassica; species Brassica oleracea. The sequence goes on along the minus strand of NC_027755.1, from coordinate 36,924,113 downwards.
GCAATAATCTAATACCAAATATTATAATCCCTCTGTTCTTAAAAGATAGATTTTTTTAGTGTTTTCACGCATATTTAGAAAACACATTAAACTACCATAATAAATGTATCATTTTTTTGTAATTTTCAGTTTTCAATAACTTTTAACCGTAAAATCAATTAATTTTCTTAAAGTTTATAATTTTTTCACAGAAAACATAAAAAATATATATTTTTGAAACAAATTTTTTTTCTAAAAAATCTATCATTAAGGAACGGATGGAATATAACCGATCACACTTTATATTAACTTTAAGCAAAGCTGCAAAATAAAAAGCCCTATGTACTAGTATTATTTAAAAGTTTTAAATACAGACAATATACTTTTTTAACAAAGATTGTGGATTCATTCTCTTTTGTTGGGCATATCCTCCATAAATTACAGTAACTTGCTTCTCAGTAAGCTAGCTTAACCAAATAGCAAAACTAATGGTGGACGAGGTGATTCTTCTCGGTTATTGGCCGAGTACATTCGGAGTGAGGACGAGAATTGCTCTAGAAGAGAAAGACATTAAATTTGACTATAGAGAACAAGATCTGTTTAATAAAAGCTCCTTGCTCCTAGAGATGAACCCGGTTCATAAGAAAATACCGGTTCTCATCCACAATGGCAAACCAGTCTGTGAATCTCTTATCCAGGTCGAGTACATTGACGAAACTTGGCCAGGTAAAATTCCACTCCTTCCTTCTGATCCTTACCAAAGAGCTCAGGCCAAGTTTTGGGGAGACTTCATCGACAAAATGGTATAAATATTTATGATGTTTTTTCTTATACCATTTTGTCGATGAAGTTTCATTTGGTTAACAATATGTGGTTAGGTGCCCGGGCTAGTGAGGTTGATGTGGGGAGCGAAAGGGGAGGAGCAAGAGGCGGGGAAGAAGGAGTTCATAGAGATGCTCAAGACGGTAGAGTCGGAGCTTGGAGACAAGACTTACTTCGGAGGCGAAGCATTCGGTTATGTGGACATAGCTCTGATTGGATACTACTGCTGGTTCGACGCTTTTGAGAAGTATGGGAATTTTAGCATCGAAGCACAGTGTCCTAAAATTATTGCTTGGGCTAAAAGTTGTATAAAGAGAGACAGTGTGGCTAAGTCTCTTCCTGATTCAGAGAAGGTCACTGAGCTCGTTCCTGAGCTAAAGAAAAAAATGGGTATCGAGTAGATCTATAATAATATCATTTATGTTCTGTCTTTTTCTTTTCTTTTCAGTTTTTGTTTTGTTCCAGCTTTGTTTGAAATCATTATAATAATACAAACATCCTCCAGTTGTTTCACTATGAGAAATGCTTTAATGGTTCTTCGTTTTCTAGATCTTGATTGTGGTGGAAAGAACTAAATAGGATAATCTTTTACAAAAAAAAAAAAAAACTAAATAGGATAATCATTCATTATCCACGGGCTATTGTGTCAGAAGTTTCGAGTGACCACTTAAACAAAACTAATATTACATAATGTGTTGTTGGTTCGGAGGGATTACGGATTTCTACTCCCAATCTTCTGATATAAAAAAAAAGGTGTAGTTACTTATTAACTAGGTTTCAGACTTTCAGAGTATCCAAACATATGAGTTCTGGTAAGTGTCAAAGATTCATGCCAAGTACTTTTATGTCCAATTAAAAACGTGCCATTAAATTTTCTCTTAAATTATATGTAATAGAATTAAAAATTATAGGACGATGAAACATGTGCTATCTAATATTTTAAACAAAATTCAGGTTCACTCATTTGATAGTTAGTTTAATAAAAAAATACTATATTTTTATATGAATCAATTTATTTTTTAAAAATTCTAAAAATTATCCTCGTGATAACACGTGGCTAAGAAAACATATTGTAATGTTCCAAGATTAATATATAGGGGATAATAGTATTTGAAAAATGGATATTTCAAACCTTTAAATTCATCTCACCTTTTAGGACCAATCAAAATGTCACGTGGATTATTAAATAAAAAATATAAACTTTTTTAAAAAATAACAGAAAAAGAATGACTTAAATTTTAATGACACTAACGCCGCCGGCTAAACCCTAAACTCTAAATCTTAAATTTTAAATTAGGGTATAAGATTTGGATTTAGGATTTAGGATCTAGAATTTGGGTTTAGCGTATATGGTTTGGGTTTAAGGTCAAGGATTTTAGTTTAGAGTATAGAGTTTGGGTTTATGATCTAGAATTTGGGTATAGAATTTAGGGTCTATAATTTATGATTTAAAATTTAGGGTTTAGGATTTAGCTGGTGGCGTTAGCATCGTTAAAATTGGAGTCATTTTTTTAACTATTTTTTTAATCTAATCTATTAAAATAGAAGTACAAATATAAACTAACCCTTAAACTTGCATAATATTTACAATCCAATGCCACTAAAAATTAAATAAACTTACATTTAAGTAATCTTTGTTTTTCCTATTTTATTAAATCATTTCCTGAATCCAATTTAGTAAAAAAATTTGTGATCAACATATTTCCTAAAATGATTTAGCTAAATTTTAGGAAAATTCAAATTTTAAAAACGTTTTTAATAGTATAATATAATATTTCCTAAGTATCATATAAATTCCACATATTTAGTTTGTAAGGCTTACAATATATGTATTTTAATTTTTTTTAAAATATATGTTTAACCATTACTATTAATTATTTTAAACAATAAAATCTATCTATGCTAAAGTTCAACTATTTTTGAATTACTTGTAGAACAATATGGATTGTTTATAATCGATCTAAATGTTGCATAAAATATATATAATTTAAATATTTCTAAAATACATTTTTATTCATTTCAGTCACTATTAATTATTTTCAACAATACATTTATCTATATAAAGTTTTAAATATCATAAAATTACTTGTAGAATAATAATTAATGTTTATAATAAAATATTTTTTTCTGATGTATCTAAATCTCACTATATGACCCATATATAAACAAAATATTTAAAATATTATAGAGTTGGGAAATAATTTCGTGTTAAAAGAAACATTACTCAAACATATCAATGGTTAAATGTTTGTTGAAAGTTTAATATGACACATGGATCAATATTTCTTTCCAACATGTAAACTATTTCACTATGATGTTTATAAAATTTTTAAAATATGATAAATATTAAAATATTAACTAATAAACATTTAAATAATACTTTATACATAAAACTAAAAATAAATACCCGCACGAGCGTGCGGGTCAAGCTCTAGTTTTATATTATTTATTTAATAATCTACGTGGTACTTTGATTAGTCCTAGAAGTTAAGGTGAACCTAAATTTTGTTCTTAAAAAATATTGTCCTTAAATCCAATTAATAAGCGTCTACATACATATTTTAAAAGATCCTAAAAATATATGTTTGGTTATAATTATATTAGATATTTTCGGATTTGTTCCCAACTCTTAATTATCTACTAGATTTTGATCCGCGCTTCAAAAACGCGGATTTGTTGGATTATAGATAAAAACACACTTTGATATGAATTAGTATTTTGGGTGTTGTACATTATTATGTTACAAAGTTGTATATATCGATGAAGAAAATTTATTTAAACTTAATTAGTTTATTTGAGATTTTGTATGTATACTTTTATGTAACTTTCTATCAGACAATATAAGCACTTTATCCGAACGTATAAAATCAAACCAAAACTACCACGAAAATACATATTCAATTTGTGTCCAGGTCCAAGACAAAGTACCCATTGGGTATATTTTTGGACCTGCGGGTTTTGGTTTGGTCTGTGTCCTATTTGAGAATCGATCAGCTACCTAAAGTACCCAATTTTTTTTTTGTATCTGGGTATTTAAGATATGTTTTCGGTATTATGGATATTTGTAAGTTAAAAGAGTAAAGCTATCAAAATTTTACTTATATATTTTGGGTATTCGAATAGAATTTTGGGTATTTTTCAATTCTTTAGTTTATGTTTTGGGTAAAAAATTTGGGTTGTTTAAGGTATTTGACTATTTTCGGGTATTTTTTTGAGTTTTCAAAAATTTTGTGTTTCAGATATTTTTTGTGTTTTCGGGTATTTACAATATTTTCGTATCCTAAATATCCAAACTAACCCGACTTGTCATATACCCAAAAATTATAGTTATTTACATTATTGATGCGAACTGATCCAGACCTGAAAATATCCGATCTGAATCCGAACTGAAAATATTCAAATACCTAGTTGATCTAAATGTCTGGAACCCGAAAGGAATCGTTCCATACTTGGTCCGAGTTGATGAGATTTAAGATTTACTTGGCACATTTTTTCTAATTTAGTATTGCAATCCCAACAATGATCTAAGAACATAATACAAAACCTTATATATTGTCCACAATGTCTGCTATAATTTGTTTTTAATATTGTTGATATTGGTATATCATTAATGATAGATGTTATAAGTTGTAGATACTATAGGTAGGCACGTTTGGTAACCATTAAGCATTTTTATATGTAGATAAGATAAGTGGGTCACAAAAAAAATTGAAATTAAAAGAGAAGTTACATATATTTATAGATGTTAGAGAATATTATTTGGTTGCTATGTAGTAGGGGTTGGTTATAATATTTGATTGTATATAATAGATTGGACTAAAAATAAAAAGGTGTAACAATTTTTTTTATGTAGATTTTGTAGGATTCATTTCCTTTTAATAGTATAGATTTGAGAAGATAAACAAACTAATGTCGATATTACTAGAGTGTGTGTTAAAAGAATACTGAAATACATTTTGACTTAAATAATAGTGTACTTCGAATTAATAAGTATAGATATAAATAATTACTATACAGTATAACATTTATCTTAAAATTATGAAAACTGAAAGCTATGTAACATTGTGCTGGTCCCCTAGATATTATTTGAAAATTGATTTTGACACATATTATTTCTACAATAATTTTCACTAAATAAGTATGAAACGACATATTAGAATTGATGACATGGCTTATGACTAAATGTGACATGGACAATTATATTTCATGTTTATTTATATTTTTGGAAATTTTTATAGAATATGATAGTAAATTATACATCATCATTAAAGTAAATCAATTCAAATATGACATAAATAACATAATAATAAAATATAATAATATTTTACAAATTTTAAATATTATTTATATCTATTTTTTATAATTATACAAATTTACTACTAAAAAGGATTTTCAATTTTTTTTACAGTTAAAGAAAAAAATTTTTAAATGTAATATATTAGCTTCTTTTTTATATCTACAAATTTTAGAAATATTTTTTAGTTATACTCTTTAATAATTATACAACTTTAATATCAAAATTTTTAATTAATTATATCCAAGTTAATTTAATATATTTTATCCAAAAACTAGATAAAAATCTATCTAAGATTATAATTTAAAATAGACAATATTACTTATTTTATCTTAATATTATGTTCAATTAAATCAAAATTTATATTGAAATATTGATAAAAAAATAAATTAAAAAAATATAATATAAAATTTTTATTTAAAAACAAATCTCACGGCACATAGCGTAGAAAAACACCCAGTATATTATTATATTAGAGGTGATTGGTTGGGTTGTAGGAAGTGACTTTAGCTTTAATTTTCATCTACATACTTAAATACTACCAATCATGCTTTATCCTAGTTTTTTAAGTTACAACCAAAAAATTAAAATTACATCAAAAACACACAAAAAATAGTTGTAAAAATCTTATTTTTTAAAGTATCGTCTTTTTAAATCTAAATCTAAATCCAAAAATCTAAATCCAAATATCTAAAAAAAAAAATTTTACATACTAAATTTTAAAAGTAAATTTTCTACTGCTACAACCTAGCAAATCACCCCCCTTAACTTTACACAAAGCTGCAAAAGCGAAAGCTCACTTACCCTGAATAAAACACGTGTTGAAACTTTATTTAAAAGTTGTCAATACAGTATCGTGGGTCCATTCTCTTTTTGTTGGGCATATCCACTATAAATAATAGTAACCTTGCTTCTCTTCACCATACACCTTCATTAAGACACAAAACAAACAAATGATAGAATATCTCAGTAAGCTTAATCAAAGAGCAACAATGGTGGACGAGGTGATTCTTCTGGATTACTGGCCGAGTATGTTCGGAGTGAGGACGAGGATTGCTCTAGAGGAGAAAAACATAAAATTCGATTACATAGAACAAGATCTGTGTAATAAAAGTGCTTTGCTCCTCGAGATGAACCCGGTTCATAAGAAAATACCGGTTCTAATCCACAATGGCAAACCGGTCTGTGAATCTCTCATCCAGGTCGAGTACATTGACGAGACTTGGCCAAGGGAGAACCCAATCCTTCCTTCTGATCCTTACCAAAGAGCTCAGGCCAGGTTTTGGGGAAGTTTCATCGACAAAATGGTAAAATAAAAAAAAACTTATAAAGATCGAAAGGCAAGAAACGTTAATATTTGGTTTAATTTAATTAACAATGTGTGGTTAGCTGCCGGGTCTAGGGAAGTTGATGTGGGGAGTGAAAGGAGAGGAGCAAGAGGCGGGGAAGAAGGAGTTCGTAGAGATGCTCAAGATGCTAGAGTCTGAGCTTGGGGACAGGACTTACTTTGGAGGCGAAACATTTGGTTATGTGGACATAGCCCTGATTGGATTCTACGGCTGGTTCGACGCTTTTGAGAAGTATGGGAACTTTAGCATCGAAGCAGAGTGTCCTAAAATTATTGCTTGGGCTAAAAGGTGTGTGAAGAGAGACAGTGTGGCTAAGTCTCTTCCTGATTCAGAGAAGGTCACTGAGCTCGTTCCTGAGCTTAAGAAGAAAAAACGGGTCGGGTAGATCCGTCATTTTTATGTTTTGTTTTTGCTATGCTTCAAGCCATTATAATAATACAAACATTCTGCGAGTTGGTTTGGGTAATAAGAGCATGTTTCATCTTTGTTTCATTACGAGAAATGCTTCGATGATTTTTAATATTCTTGATCTTGATCGGTGGGGAAAGAAGTGAGGAAGATTCTGATTTATCGAGTGTAGACATTTAACAAATTCAAGACCGTAAGAGCATCCGCAACGGCCCATTTAGACGAATCCTTAGCGCTATATCCTAGGCGAATCCGGATAAAATAATATTATCAAAGCCCAGTTCGGTAAAGAGCGATCCGTAGACAAGGAGTTTAAGGATCGAGTCCTTAGTGACGTGGCCGCGTCTCATTGGGTGGGGGGGGAGATATGTATATCGGTGTGCAAAAAAAAAGTTCATTCGCAAGACGAAACGAAAAAAAAAACTTTCGGCGATGGAAGAGGCGATTTGATCTCCTGGGATAATCGAGGTAAATCGAAGCCGTTTCTTGTTGATTTATGGCATTAGATTAGCTTGCATGTTGTTTTACTCGCGTTTAGGGTTCGGTTTTGTCTTTTCAATCGATTTGGGGATCTATCGGTTTGTAGTTAGGGTTTCAAACGATTTGGGATTCAATCGATTTGGGGATATTTGAGTTTGTAGTTACGGTTTGAAAAAGGTTTGGGTTTTCAATCGATTTGGGGATGTTTGGTTTGTAGTTAGGGTTTGAAACGATATTGGTTTCAATCGATTTGGGGATATTTGAGTTTGTAGTTACGGTTTGAAAAAGGTTTGGGTTTTCAATCGATTTGGGGATGTTTGGTTTGTAGTTAGGGTTTGAAACGATATTGGTTTCAATCGATTTGGGGATATTTGAGTTTGTAGTTACGGTTTGAAAAAGGTTTGGGTTTTCAATCGATTTGGGGATGTTTGGTTTGTAGTTAGGGTTTGAAACGATATTGGTTTCAATCGATTTGGGGATATTTGAGTTTGTAGTTAC
>NC_027755.1:36910679-36915894 GCF_000695525.1 Brassica oleracea var. oleracea | reverse complement strand
TGAGGCTGATGATGGAATCCCCAAGACATGCTACTGTGGTGGTCAGCCTGTTGTGGCAACATCTTACACAAGCAAAGATCCAGGCAGAAGGTACTTCACGTGTGACAATGCTGATGATGGAGACTGCCATGTTTGGAAATGGTGGGATGTGGTGGTAATGGAGGAGATGAGTGACTTTCAGAGACAACTTAGGGAGGTTAAGGATCAACGTAATGAGTGTGAGCAGAAGCTGGTTAAGCTAGAGGAGACAGTGTGGGAGTTAGCTAAGAAGAAATCAAGGGTTAGAGATGGCTTTCCAATGGTTGTTTGTGTGATGGGCAGTGTATTCGTCTTAATATGTATGGTGGTCATGTTCAACCGGGTTGAAGAGAAGGTCTGACCTTTAGAAGGTAATGTACAAACAACTTTCGACTCTCTTATCTTGTACAAATAACTATAAAGAACCTATAGTAGTTTTAAAAAAACATAATGTCAGTCTGAAATTCGAAATGTATAACTTTAATGAACCTATAGTAGTTTAAAAAAACATAAGTTCACTCATTTAGTGTAAAACTTTAAAACTGGTGAGATTTGATTGGTGTTAAATGCAACTGAATTGGTTTCTACCTTCCTAACTCCTCTGAGTTGATATGTGTTTAATGTTACGTAGTTTTATTAGTTTTAAATCGGTTCCCGAAGCCTCTTTGTTGCTAGTAGAGTGACAGAGAGCATTTGTTTGGAGTTAAATGCTAGTGCATTGCTTTATACCTTCCTAACGCCTCTGAGTTATTAGGTTTTTAATGTCACTTAGTTAACATTCGCTTACTTAAGGCTCTGTGTTGCTAGTAGAGTGACACAAAGCATTCTCCCACCATGGATAGCACCCCTGGTTTTGTTAACCTGCTCAATAGCCAATGTTCTTTTGATCTTGATTCACCCGAACCTGCTTGGTTCAGTAGCCAATGTCCAGATGAGTCTACCGTGAAGGAGAGGAGGAAATGGTCTCCAAAAGAGGATAAAATCCTTATTGGTGCTTGGCTTAACACCAGTAAGGACCCTGTGGTCAGCAACGAGCAGAAAGCTGGTGCTTTCTGGACTAGAAGAGGATTCAAGACTACTACAACTCAAGCCCTCACCTGGTTGGAACAACACCTAGAGAGCTTGTTCAGTGCAAGCAGAGGTGGTCTAGGATTAACGATCAAGTCTGCAAGTTTGTTGGTTGCTTTGAAGCGGCTCTGAGAGAGCAGAGAAGTGGTCAAAATGATGATGATGTGATGAAAGCTGCCATGGATATCTTCTAAAACGACAACGGAATCAAGTTTAGCCTGGAACATGCGTGGAGAGAGCTGAGGCATGACAAGAAATTGTGCTCCACCTTTCAGGCTAATGACACTGTCAAGTTAAAGTGCAAATAAGTGTTGGAGGTTGATGGACAAGAGGAAGTGGGAGAACCAGAGGGTCGACCTGTTGGAGTGAAGGCTGCTAAAGCAGCTAGTAAGAGGAAGAAGAGTGGTAAAGAAGAGGAGTTGTCACAGATACATGCCATGCTGGAAATCAAAGAAAAACTTTCTAAGCAGAAACTGCTTGAACGTTTACTTGGCAAAAAGGAGCCACTCTCTGAGATGGAAACATCTCTTAAACTCAAACTGATGTCTGAGATGTTATGATGTGTCATATCTTCGGTTTAAGGTATCAATGTTATATGTTGCTTTCAGTAGTGATTATCAATGTTGCTTTGAGTATGAACGTTCCTTTGAGTAGTGATTATCAATGTTGCTTTGAGTAGTGATTTTGAGTAGTGATTATGAATGTTGCTTTGCGTATCAATGTTGCTTGGAGTAGTGATTTTGAGTAGTGATTATGAATGTTGCTTTGCGTATCAGTGTTGCTTTAAAACTTTACTAACTCTTGTCTTATTTGTTCTGTCAGGTGCAATACAAGGAATCTCTCTTGTTCATTCACGGGTGCATTTGGAACTGTGAAAGTGTTTTGTTCTGTAGCACATGTGAACCAACTCACGGGTCTGTTTGTTTCACTTTCACTTGTATAAGTTTGTCTCCAGCAGGTCTTTAGCTAGCTATCCCCTTATCTTTCTTTCCTCTTCATCTGTTTTCTGGACTTGTAAGGTTGTAATCTGTAAGCTACTTCGGTGTACAACTTGTATCTGTCTCCAAATATCATGTAACGGTACTTCAGTGTTGCTTCTATAACCTTAAACGCCTGCAACTACTTCTCTGGATATTGGTAAGTGGATATGTATGTTTTGTGTTTAGATTATGCTTATCTCTCTAGTACTCTAGGTCTGTTCATAGTGATAGTAATAGTTCTAATCGATTCATGGGTATCTTGTTATACAATAAACCTATAATAGCTTCTGACCACAAACAAACATAACATATAATATTTTCATTTGCTATGTATTAGCATGTTTAGCAGATTCCTAAAAATATGTCTATATAGATTCCGAATGCACATAGACAATGGGTTACTCCATTTTTTTTTTCAAAACAGATTAACTCCATCAAATTAAGTTTTATTTTAATTCTACTCCATTTAAGGTTAAATAAATTGATATGGTGAATAACAAATAGATACATTTTTTAAACTTTGCAATAAATAATTTTAGCCATTTTAGATTTGGAAATCATTTGGCTTGATAATTTAAAACGAGTCTAAACCGTTTCGCTTGCAATTTTTTTTTTTCTAGGAGGGATTAGCAAAAATGTCATCATCTTCATCCGATGAACTCGTAGAAAGATTGAACGAAGCTTTCGACGATGTCTTCGAAGATATATACAACAACATAGTGGAGGCCCAAACCAAAAAGCAAAGGAAACGTGCTTATATAGAACGAAACCGTGAAAAAGGACACATCCGTTTATGGAATAACTACTTCAGCGAAGATCCGACATTTCTGACACATTTGTTCAGACGCCGTTTCCGCATGAACAAGGAATTATACATGCGTATAGTCCATCGCCTCTCAGAGAACGTTCCATTCATTCAACATAGAAGAGATGCAACTGGGAGGTATGGTCTATCTCCACTGTAAAAATGTACGGCTGTAATTCGTCTGCTTGCTTATGGTTCTGCGGCTGACACGGTTGACGAGTATTTCCGACTTGGTGAAAGCACGACAATTTCGTGTTTACAAAATTTCACTGAAGGAATAATACAGTCATTTGGAGATGAGTATCTACGAAGACCCACACCAGAGGATCTTCAATGACTACTCGATATTGGAGAGAAACGCGGGTTTCCTGGGATGGTAGGAAGCATTGGCTGTATGCATTGGGAGTGGAAAAATTGCCCAACAGTTTGGAAGGGTGATATCTTGTGAATTTACATGTTTTTAACTTCTTATTCTTGCATGGTTTGGTCATCTAGAGTATCATTTAGGCACATTTAGGTTGCATATCATTGCATTTGTACATATCAGGTGTTGGAGAGCACCATGGATGAGTTAGAAGACCATTGGAGGGATTTTGAGTCCAAAGAGTGAAAGATGAACACGGATGAAGGCCTTAAAGATCTCTTCTGAAGCTCAAAATTTGTGGAGACACTGGAAATTGAGTTAGCTTTACAATGGAGGTGGTTTCAAGTCGTTTGGAGCTGTATTGAGGGATTTATGATCAAAATACTACACACATATCAATATGACATTCCTAGCGGCCAGGCGTAGCGGCAAAAGATGGTCGCTACAGAAGATAGAGCTGAGGCGCCTAAGTACCGTAGCGGGAGTGTGTAGCGGGTTAGAGAGACCGCTATAGTTGAAGCGCTTTCTGTAGCGGTCTTCCGTAGCGGCATAATGAGGTCGCTATGAGTTCAAGAATGCGAAAAAATCGTCTAAGTGTCCTAGCGGCCACCCGTAGCGGGCATTTCAGGTCGCTACAGGCGTAGTGACCTCTAGTAGCGACCTTTTATGGTCACTACGGAGAAAAATATATGTTTTTATGGGTCAACCCCAGCTCGAGTTTTAGTAATATATAACTACTTTTCAGACAATAATTGGGGATCTATCTACTTTTTTATGAAGAACACAAGAACTCTTGAGAGAGAAAGCTTGAATCTTTAGTTTCTTTTCTTCTTATTCTCTTGAATTTGCTTGTTTAATCCTTGTTTATCTTTATTCTCTGTTGTATCTACTTGAATATGCTTCAATCTATTATGAGATTAAGTGTTTTCATGGAGATTAGTGAGTAGTTTCCTTAAGAATTCATGGGTTAGGGAGATTAGAGTAACTTAGTGAAGATCTATGGTGTTATTGTATTAGATCCTTGTATGAACTTGCTTGTTGAGTATTTTTAATGCTTGTTTAGTCTTGATCACTCTAAACCTGATTTCTAAACACTTCTCATCAGACATGATTAGATGAAGTGTTTGAATCAACTCAACTAAGCTCTAGTGAGATTAGCCAAGGACACTTGATGTTAAAATTGCTAGATAGTTATTAAACTTGAACTTAAAGATTGCTTGATTGAATTAAGCCAAAGACATTTGATGTTTAATGATTTCTAAGCAAATGGACATTTACCTAGACATAGGACTTGTCTAAAATTATGTTTAGACTTAAGAGATTACTTTGATTGAAAGCTTGTCACCTAGATTGGATCTTAGTTACTTGAAGTCAATTCCCAATACCCATGGATTCACTTGTTTAAATTGATTAAAACCTTGTTGTATTGCTCTGTTTGCTATTGTTACTTGTCACACACTCACCACTATTGAATCTACTTAGCTTAAGAAATGACTTGTATTCTCACTGATTCACATCACTAGGACTGGTTCGACATTCACCCCACTATACTACAACATTTGCAATAGGCAAAAAACCCTATTATCAAATTGGCGCCGTTGCCAATCCTAGTCTGATTGTGACATTGAGATTTGGCCCTTACTTGAGACTAAGTCTTACTTTTATTATATCTAGTTACTGATACTCTATCCTAGCAATTTTGTATCTCAGGTGCATGAACTTGAGGAGCAGAGGCCCAACAAACCTAGTTCCACCAGTTGAAGACATTAAAGCACTTGAAAGGCAGATCGCAAGGAGAAGAAGAGAAGAAGAGCAACAGGCTCACCTACACAGATTGGGATTTATGATGGAACAACATCAGAATCAGCCTCAAGAAGGAGAGGCCATTGGTCAAGGAGCTGCCAACCTTCGACCTAGACAACCACAACGCCAAGCTAGAGCCATCGGTACATATGATCAACCGAACATAAATGGGAATAG
>NC_027755.1:36859203-36906476 GCF_000695525.1 Brassica oleracea var. oleracea | reverse complement strand
TAAATTGATTAAAACCTTGTTGTATTGCTCTGTTTGCTATTGTTAGTTGTCACACACTCACCACTATTGAATCTACTTAGCTTAAGAAATGACTTGTATTCTCACTGATTCACATCACTAGGACTGGTTCGACATTCACCCCACTATACTACAACATTTGCAATAGGCAGAAAATCCTATTACCAAAGGGACAGTACACACGTGGATCAGGAAAACCGACAATTGTCTTAGAGGCTGTAGCTTCACACGATCTTTGGATATGACACGCTTTTTTTGGTCCTCCAGGTACGTTAAACGATACTAAAGTCATCGATCAATCTCCTATTTTTGATGACATTTTACAAGGTCGAGGTCCCAGGTTAGAGTACGTGGTCAACAGACACATGTATAATTTGGCGTACTACCTCACAGACGGTATATATCCAAAATGGTCAACATTTATCCAATCTATCTCACTCCCTCAAGATCCTAAAGCAGAGTTTTTTGCTAAAGTTCAAGAAGCAACCCGAAAAGATGTGGAGCGCGCTTTTGGAGTATTGCAAGCTCAATTTGCGATTGTGAAAACCCGGCTCTTTCATGGGACAAGGAAAAGATAAGGCATATTATGAGAGTATGTATCATACTACACAATATGATAGTCGAAAATGAACGAGATGGATACACTCAGTACGATATATCTGAATTTGAAGAAGGAGAGGCATCCAGAAGTTCACGGGTGGATATGTCCTATAGTACCGACATGCCTACAAATCTCGGTAATATGCTTGGCATTCGGAATCATCTTCGCGATATGCGTATACATGAACAATTGAAAAATGATTTAATTGAAAATATTTGGAACAAATTTGGTGATGAAGATTAATTATTGTATTTTTATGTTTAATCATGCAATAAATAAAAATTTAAATTTCAAATGTTCTAAAATTTATTATTTTTTATTCCTAAGGACTCCTAATTGGGTAACACCATTGGACAAACATTTTTGATTAGAGTCCTTAACTATTCAAACAAAAAAAAATTACTAAAATACCACCATTGAAGATGCTCTAAGAGCATCCGCAATGGTGAGTCTCATTGCGGAGTCCTTAGATAGTTAAATATTAATATTTTTTGTTTTGTTTTTGTTTGAATAGTGAAGGATCCGAATCGAAATAGTGAGTCCAATGGTGAGTCCCATTGCGGAGTCCTAAGGTATATAAATATTTTTCTTTTTTTTATATAATTTTAGAAAGGAAAATTTAAATAAAACATGATTAAATAAAAACATGATTAAATATAAAGATTACACATAAGGGTTTATAAGATGTAACAGTAGCTAAACACACGGTCAAAGCAGAGGAAAAGACTTGAGCATTCTCCTAATTCATATGTGAGAAGACTCACCACTCGTTCTGCTCAAGTATTTGCTCAGTATTTCAGAGCACTCTTTTCTTTCCGGACATACACACATCAATGGAGTAGTTTTCTCATCTCCAACCACATTGAACACAAATAAGTCTCTTATCTCGCAATTGTTATCGAGACAAAACTTTCTCCAGCCTCTTGTGAAGTAATACTTGCCGCCTGATTCGTTAAATCGCAAACTCACATTCTATGAATTTCCCTCTTTGTTCACCAGTATGGTCTCATGGCATTGTTTGTTCAAAGCAGTAGAACTCGTAGCTCTCACAGGAAGATACTGCAAACAAATAACGTAAAGACACATAATAGATTAAACCATTTATTTGACTAACTAAATTGACTCACAAGTTTGTCTTCTTATAGATTTGAAGCAGTGACCTCAGCCAAAAAACAGTAGTCGAATGAGAAAGAAGACATTGCCCCTGTTCCTCCTGAAATATAAGAAACAATTTTCCACATCAAAAATATCTCACAAGTTTGCTATGCTATAATATATCTAACTCGCATATTTTTCTACAAAATTATAGTACATTGCATAGAACATAAATGTACCAGTATTGTTGGTCGTCTGATCATGACTATCATCATTGATGTTAGAAAGCAAAATAAAAATAAAAATAAAACATGATTAAATAAAAAGATGATTAAATATAAAGATACAACATGAGGCCTTATAAATAATTAAGATGATTAAATTTAAAAATACAACATGATTATGAATCACCAAATTTGTTCCAAATATTTTCTATTAAATCATATTTCAATCGATGATGTGCCTGGGTATCGTGAACATCATCCCGAATGCTGTCAGCTTTATCCCCGTAAATCTGACATTCGGCTTCAAGAAGGGAGGTTATGTCTACAGACTCTGATGATGAAAAGGACTGATTGTAGCTGTAATCTTGTCCCATTTTCGTTAACCTGAAAGAAATTATGTAAGAACATAGTTAAACAACAATAATCATCATCACAAAACGAATTCAGCGAGATATAATAAGAGAAAGTTAAAAGAAGATTGAACGAGCTTAAAAACAAATTAGTTAGCGAAACGAATTCAACCAAAACCCCTGTACAACGCGTATAATCATCAGCAAAAACCAAATATTAATTCAACGAATTCAAATAATTAAACGAATTACAACTTAAAGAAATCAACGAGCTACTCAAACGGAAGCAACGAGCAACGAAACATAGAACATATCGATTGAACGAGCTTTAAAACCCCTCTCCCCAAATCATTTTATACCCAAATCGTTTTGAAACCCTAATTTTAATCGTTAAACGAAATCGATTCAAACCCCATAACCCAACCAGATTGAGAGGAAGTAAGAAGATAACGTGGTCTGAATCGAAAAATCAGAGGAATCAAGAAAATTACGCAACGATCTACCTTCGTATAGCACACAGAGAAAAAATGGCCCTTCCTGTCGCCTTTCTCTCGAGAGCCCCTTTTTTTCTACGCGGTCGGTCGAAAATGAGTTAACCATTTTTGACCCAACGCAACACAAACGACACCGGCCCTCTCAACGCATAACACGTACACAAGGATCAAATCCTTAAAACCCTTCGCGACGGGTCAATCCTTAGCTTAAGTCAGATAATTAATATTATTATATTGTCACTAACCTAAGGATTACGAATAAGGATCACACTTGGACCTCCGTTGCAGTCGCTCTAAGACCATGATTATCGGTAAGGGGTCCTTAAGAATTTTTTTTTTGTTTTCTAAAAAAAAAAATTTAAAAATAAACCAATCGCGGGCCGGCACGTGTCGGTGGGGACCGCAAACAGTGCAAAAACTCCCCAAATACCGATCCTTATTTGGTGATTTTGGGGATTGGTTTTTAAAAATTTTGTGGGATCCACGCGTCAGTGGGGCCCACATTTTGGCAAAAACCTCTTTAAGAAGCATGAGATGTTTATGCTCTAAGTTATTTGATGTTTTAATGTTTGATTTTTTTAATTTAATAAAAACCACAAAATAATAAATTATTTTATTACAGTTTTATGATTGTTTTTTGCATATGTTGTTTGAGATTTATTTTATAACTAAAATTTGTTTTCACACATAAGTTCAAGTTAATATTTGTATTTTATAATTATGGTACATAGATTAATTGTTATAATTTTTGTGCTTCGGATTAGAGAAAATACTATACCTAAACATTTAAATTGAACACCGCCCGAAATAAGAAATTGAATGAAAACTAAAAAGAAATGAAAGTCAAATACACCAATCGAGTCAATGACAACATTATACATGTTTTTATGTACTAATTTAATGTTTTATTAAATAAGTCTTAAATTTTTTATTTTGCTAGGATTTTTTAAAAAGGAAAACATTCTATTTTATAAATTTCCTTTTTATTTACAATAAAAATATTAAAAATAATATTAAATACTCTTTTACAATTTTGTTTAAGATTTTTGAAAAGAAAAATTATTGTCATATAACCTATTACAATTATCTTCTCTTTAAAATTTCAGAAAAAAGTAAAATTGCTATCAAATATTTCTTTTAGTTATGAATAAATAATTTTAAAATTACAATTTTGACAATTCGTATCAATACTAATTTTACACTTTTTTTGTTAATTAAATAATTTTTAGTATCATGTTTATCATTAAATACTCTCTTAAAAATATTATCAAATAAATTTGTACAATTCTCGTTTGGTTAGCACTTAAAAATATGATATAAATTTATTTTGTTTAGGATTTTTTTTTATAAAAAGGAAAACAACTATCAAAATTTTTTTTTACAGTTTTTTTAGGATTTTAGAAAATGAAATTAATATTACATAATCTTTTACAATAATATTTTGTCTACGATTTAGAAAAATAAAATATCTATCAAATAATTATTTTCTGTTTATATTAAATGTTTTTAAAATTTGCCATTTTCAAAATTATTTTTTATTATCTTAATATATATATTTTTAATCATTATATATTTAAACACATGTCACAATATTAGAAGAAAAATTAGTATCAAATAATCTTTTGCAATAATCTTTTGCAAACAATCTTTTGCAATAATCTTAAATTCAAAGGAATTAAAAAGAATATTGGAGAAAAAATATTTCTTATGAACAGTGTTAAATTTAAGGAATTGAGAGGAAGTCGTCTTTCCCATTCATTCTTTTGATTAGAGCTATCATCTCATATATCCTTATATGAGAAAACAAAAACCACTATATCCTTCACTAATCTTAATACCCTCCATCATTTAATGAAAATATGAAAATCCAATTTTACCCTTATCTATTTTCGAAATTACTTATTTTAAATTTCCAAATTTTTGAATTTTTCAAATTTCAAATTTTCAAATTTTCGAGGTATAACTAGTCCAACTATGTTATATTGGTATAAGTAGTTATACTGAATCTTACTAGTTGTACTAAGTTATACTAGTAATACTTATGCAGTTGTACTGAGTTCTACTGGTAATACTCACCTAGTTGTTATACTAGTAATACTTATGTTGTTCTACTGAGTTCTATTAGTAATACTTACGTAGTTATACTGAGTTATACTAGTAATATTTATGTTGTTGTACTGAGTTATACTAGTATTACTACTGAACTATACTAGTATTACTAACGAAACATGAAACATACAACCAAATACAAAAATTATAGATCCATAACTTACATAGAATAAGAAACCGACTTCAATAAATAAAAAAATCCAGAAAACTCATAAACTGAAGAAAAGCGAGAAGAACCCCAAATTAAAAAACCAAGATTTCTTCATCAACACTATTTTTCTTTTGTCACCTTGGCAGTTTGCTTTAAGAACCCTAACCGAAAAAAACCCAGAAATAACAAAGCCCTAACTCGAAAAATCCGGAACAAGCGAAAATTGTAGACCCAAAATCATAGATCTGATTTTAGGTAGAACAATCTCAAGCAGAGCCGCCATCTTCGTTTTCGTCATCTTCTCGCCATTGTTTTAGATTGAACCGCAGTGGTTTGTCATAGAGATTAGAGAAAGAAGAAGAAAAGTTATGCAAAAAAAGAAGAGAAGATTTACAGAGAAAGAGAAGATACAAGTCGGCAGAAAGAAAGAAGAGAAGAAGATAAGAAATCTGAAAAGTGAAAAACCATCGACACTTGTTTATTATCCTATAAACATGGTTCACGTTTTGAAATTATATAAACGAAGAATTCTTTGCTTCAAAGTTCAAGAATCAAACCTAGGGTAAATGTAACCAGCTTTCTAACTTGAGTAGATAGTAAGAAGATTATGTTATCAAATACATTAGTGCTTCTATTATTTGTTTATTGTAGATACGGTGTTCTTAAGATTGAACCGAGAAACAAAAGACGTCAAAACAAAAACAAAATATGAGATGACGACATGACGTACGGGGCCGGGATACAAATAATTGGTTCTAGAGCTTCGTATTAATATTACAATGAGTTATAGCCTAGCTCACATGTTTCTTCTAGGGAGTGCGAGGAGTATCATGAATACCGAAATTAAATGCATTCACCAACCCTATCGATCCAACACTTGCTTCACCACCACTTGTTTATAACCACAATTTTTTTCCTCAGCAACCATAACAAGAGAGCGAGATAGAGAAAGAAGAGATAAAATAAAAATTTGAAGACGAAAATGGAGAAGAGCGCTGATCATCACAAGACTAGCCACGCCTGTTCTGGTGGTGCTGCGACTGAGAAGTGGGAGGAGGTTAGTACTGCATTCCGAACCGCAGAGACAATGCTCCGGTTAGCTCCGGTGGGGCTTTGTCTTGCGGCGCTTGTTATCACGCTTAAAGACTCTCAGAATAATGAGTTCGGTTCAGTTTCTTATTCCAATCTCTCAGCTTTCTGGTATGTATATTTTCTCCATGCATAGATATATAATTATTCTAATTTACTATCTTCAATATTTAGAGTCACATATCGTTAATTATACACTATATACAATTAGGATTTGTGAGATGGTGTTCCTAAACTCACCGAAACACACAAAATTCATTGTAGTTCCAAGAGACTGACACACACACACACATATATATATATATATAATATGTTTGCCATAATTTGTAAGTAGACCCCAGTATTTACAGGTTATTAACTTCCTAAACCGTTAGACCATGATTAACCCGGAGTTCTTAGAGTGAGGTTATTATCGGAAGTTAAGAAACTGTTTCTTAATTTTTAACTAAAAAGGCTAAGAACCGGTTCTTAAAGTCCTTATTTAAGAACCGGTTCTTAACTTTTTTAGTTAAGAACCCTCTCCTAAGAACTCCGGTTTAATCATGCTCTTAGACCAAATAAACTGTGCTTTAATTATTATTATTTTTTTTTATTATTATTTTTTTATTATACAATATACCAAACCATGAAGACATGCATGTATTATTAATCAAGGTACATTTGTTGACTATTTAAGTTAGCATAGATAGGATTTGATTGATAAGGATTAAATGGTTACGATGTGGATGAAAGTGTAATGAATAATAATGTTAACATTAATGAACTTATAATTAGGTACTTTTTTTTTTTGAAAAAAAATACAATTAGGTACTTGGTGCACGCAAATGGAATATGTGCAGGCTACTCTCTCCTGTCAGCAGCTATTGCAGCCATGCGTGGTTCTTCTTCTACAATGCCTCGTGTTTGGACCTTCTTCTGTCTCGACCAGGTCTCATATCAGATCTTGATACATTCGGTTTTATTGATCAAATGATCATATCATCTGGTTATACTAACTAAATTCACAACATGGTCATCTCAGATTCTGACATACGTGGTTCTTGCTGCTGGAGCTGTGTCTACTGAAGTTCTGTACTTAGCCTACAAAGGAGACAATGCCATTACGTGGAGCGATGCGTGCAGTTCCTTTGGCAGTTTCTGCCATAGAGCCACGGCTTCTGTTATAATCACATTCGTCGTGGTTTGCTTATATGTCATTCTCTCTCTCATATCTTCTTATAAGCTCTTTACTCGCTTTGATCCACCAGCCACCGTTGACTCCAACAAAAACGTCGAAGTTTCCGTCTTTGGAAACTGATCCGTAGCTAGTTTCTTTAAGACATCTCTAATGTGTCATGCGACTCATGTTTACATGTTTCTACTGTTTTTATTATTAACTTTAACCAAGAAAAAGAATGCTTTTATGATTGGGTCCTTTTCACGTGCTTGCTTTTTTCCTAGTAGACCCGTTACCATTAGTGGGCGTTGTCTGAATTAAGGGGTTTTTTTTCCGTTGTCATTGGTGTCGCTGCATGTAATGCAAGAAAAAAAAGCTCATGATCCCAACTTCTCTCTCTCACCTAAGAAATTAAAACACACAATAAAGCAAACACTAAGTAAGGATGTAATCAGGTTTAGTCTAGTTCAGTATAGATTTGGTGATTTTGGTTCACTTGAGCCTCTAATGATCCCTGCAGTTATTACATAACCAAGACCTTGTTCAGAAACATTGCATTTTCTATAATTTTGCTGGCATTCTGATATGATGAAGGAAGCTTTCATCATAACTCTAGCTAGATGATTCTCTTCACACAATATATACATAAATAGCATAGATCCTATCTCTTTCTCTGCACACATTATTTATATTACACCTGCGTAGCAAGCACGTACCACTATGAAAGAGGCTAATCCAAAAAAATATCCAAAGCCAAGCCCCAAAAAAATTGTTCTGCTTAACTCATCTTCATCTTGGGTTGTAACTGTAGCAGTTGGCTGTGTTGGACTCATGCAGGGGTTAAGCAGTATACCACCACACAACAAAGCGTTTCCTTCAAAATATGCTTTCAGAAAAGTGTCAAACTGACCTCCCGTTGGTACTGGCCCCTCAAGATTGTTGTAAGCCACACTGAAGTAAGACATGAAATGGAGGAGCCTCAGCGACCAAGGGATTCTACCAGTTAGATTATTGTTAGATAAGTCCAGCCTCTCTAACCTTGTGAGGTTAGGCAACTCATCTGGAATAACCCCAGACAAAGAATTAAAAGAAAGATCCAGAATTTGAATAGCCTTTAACTTCCCAACCTCTACTGGTATACTACCGGTTAGGTTATTCCTGCTGATGTAAATGGCAGGTGGGAGGCTGGACATATGATTGTATTGCTGTTTATAGGTTGTAACGCTGCTTGGTGATACATAGACAGGAAGCTCTAGAGAGTTCCGGTCTGTTTCATCATGGGACTTTTGGGACATCAGAGCCTTCAGTTGGAAAATATCATTTGAAAGCTGTCCTGAAAGCTGGTTGTCTGAAAGTTCGAGGTAGAAAAGGTTGGGAAGAGTTCCCAACCAACCAGGAATTGGACCTACTAGTTGGTTCACTGACAAGTCCAACACTTCTAAGCTCTTGATGTTGATCAGCCAAGCTGGTATCTCACCTTTCAATCCGCATCCACCAATGCCAAAGATTTTGAGTTTAGGGAATCCATTTGGAGATATTAAGTCTTTGTTGCTTGGAAAAGTTTCATTGTAAAAGTTAAGTGCCACCAGGAGAGTGGACAACTTCTTGCATCCCTGGAGAATTGTGAGAGCATCTGTAATGTTTGTCAGTTATTGTCAGAAAGAGACAGAAATGATAAGGACTCAAGTTTCAGTATCTGAGGAGATATTTGTCCCGTTAGCTTGTTGCCTGAGAATCTGATTGCTGTGAGTGATTTGCAGGAGTAAACCTTCTCAGGGAGATCACCGGTGAAGCTATTGTTTCCAATATCTATAACGCTAAGACTCTTAAACTGAGAAAAGTCAAGCTCTGTTAAGCTTCCTCCTAGCTGATTGACCCTCAAGTTCAAGCTGACAAGATTCGTGCAGTTTGCTAGAGAAAGTGGGACAGGACCAGTGAGGTAATTGGTAAGGAGCTGAAGGCTCCTCAGGCTGGAGAGGTTGCCTATGCCCCTTGGTATGTCTCCTTCAAGGAGATTAAAGTAAAGCTCTAGTGAGGTAAGTTTCTTGAGCCGGGTGATATCATCACTGATCTTTCCAGAAAGGTGATTGGATGGCAGAAACAGTTGCTCTAGCTTGGAGAGAATGTAGATATCACTTGGGATGTCTCCAGAGAGTCTGTTGAAACCTGCTCTAAGGATACTTAGTCTCAAACATCTGCCTAGTCCTTGAGAGATGAAGCCGCTAAAATCATTATAGGAGAAATCCAGATCACTAAGCTGTGGTGAACTCTTGCACAAGAAAGAAGGGAGTGGTCCTATGAAACTGTTGTTGCTAACATTGAAACTGGTCAAGTTCAAAACACCCTGGAGAAACTTAGAGCTACTGAGGATTTTTCCCTGGAGAAGATTGTTTGACAGATCAATGGTTTCAATAGGGAAGAACATGATGCTTCCATTATTACCAAATGATTGTTCAAGTGGCAACTCACCACTGAAACTGTTGTAACTAAGGTTAAGAACCCTGAGCTGATCAAGGGATGAGAAGAAACCTGGTGGTAGAGGACCTAAAAGACGGTTGCGAGAAAGATCTAGGTGAGTGAGACTATGGAGACTCAGAATAGTTGAAGTGAGATTGCCAAAGAGTCCTCTAGATGGCAAAGAGATGTTGGTGATGTGACTATTCAGTGAATCATCGCAGGTTATGCCTTCCCACGAGCAACAGTCAACGGATGGATTCCATTTCAGAGGAGAGACCGGAGAAGATACGTTACCTGAGAACCACAGGAGAGTTTCTTGATCTTGTGGGTTGCAGACAGCCTCTGAAACTGTTAGAAAGAGGAAATAGAAGGAAAGAAAACAGTGAATGAATAATTGAAGCATGTGAAGACTAAGAGGTTGTATTGGTCTTGTGGTTGATGAAGACCTCACATAGCTTTTGGATTTGGATCTCATGTTCTCATAAACCATGGTGAGAACAAGAACAAGAACAAGAACAGGAAGTAATCTACAGGGAAGATTGGTCAATAATAGCATTGACTAGGGGAAATAGCCAGACCAAACAAAAGAAGACTTCTCAGTTAAGGCAAATAGTCAACACCTTCAAATGTTTTTAATTGATATATTTATTTGTACTGAGGCTACTAATGTATAATTCCTTTGATCAAGACTCACTGGATTTTATTTAAGAGATGGCATAGTCCTACTTTTTATCTGACTTTTTTTTGTGCTTATTTTCTGGTTATCTCATCACTTAAAACTTTATGTTTGAGCACGCTTTGCGTGGCATAATTCATTATTAGGCATTGAGGAAGGTGCGGGACAGAGAGCCAAGTAGTGTGAATTAACATAACTTGAGCTGTAACCAACAAGTCCAGGACCAAACAAATGTGGTTGTAAGTCAATGACCGTTAAGTAGAGAAGTGAAGTTTCAACAACACACTGGTTGGTCAGGAAGAATCTTCTCTTCCCTCAAGTTCATTAACTGGCTATCCAGGGAACGGTGGTTTCAATATTTGTGCATCCTTTTTTAAAGGTTCCTGGAGTTCTTCTCTAAGACGAAGAACCTAGTATAGAAAGGATATAGAATATTATAGATATTAATAACAAATATTTTATATATAAGATATGTACATATATTTCTATAATAAATATACAATATTTGTTATTAATATCTATAATATTCTATATCCTTCTATACCTAGTGTGTTCAGAGTGACTGGCGTTGTGGTTGGGAGTTTGCGTCTAGAGCTCGCACGCATAGTTTTGATAGATTGCTATTACTTTGAACTTTTTTCGTTGGTTTTTAAGAAAATATTTATGCATTGAATTGACTTGGTATTATGATGTTTGGTTTTTTCAATTTTCTCTAATACTTGGATTCATAGTGGCAAAGAGGGTTTGAAGCTTGAGCTTGACAAATAACCAGCCATTGGCCTCTTCTTATGCTACACAAAGTAGTTCAAACAAAGCTATATATATATAACATGTGAAACCAAGCTTATGTCATCAGCTTATAAAAGCACAAACCATGAGGTGCTAATCGAGTTAAATTCAGTAAGGAATGGCACTAGACAGAAGACACGACTACTCTTGATACTGAAGGGAGATATTTTTATCTCAAGGGTAGTCAACATTTCTATGTTTTTTGTTCCACAGAAATCACAGTTGAAGCAAAGGCAACGCCATTACAACCCCAAATACCGACACAAGCAATAGTATAATCCACGCCGGTAATCCTTGTTTCTTGTTCTTCCTCCTCTCCTTCAAGCCACCCTCTGAGTCCTCCTTTGTTGCCTCCACTGCTTTCTCTGACTCAGCTTTGGTATTGCTCTCTTGAGGAGGAGACTCTGCTGCCGTCTGCTGCGCTTCAGCTTGCTCAGCTAGTTGCTCCTGGTTGTACTTCTCTACATACTCTGGAAATAGCTTCCGGAACGCTGGCCTGTAACAAGTAAGAACTTCCGACTCAGGTGAAAAAGCTGAAAACATGAGCTTGTAAATGAATACATCGTTTGGTAAAAGTTTGATGGTGGGAAGATCTTACGTTTTACAGTTGAAAGCGAGAGATGACTTAGCCAACCGTTGCTTCTCAGCTACGGTAGTGTTCACACTTCCGGTTGTCGGACTAGTATCCATCTGCATTTAAAGGACAGCGTTTAGAGAAAGCTACATAACAGAATTAAGAAGATAATATCATGCTCAATTATCAGATGGTAAAACTAGTAAGCACAATTACAATATAAGAATGTGAGCTTCTCAAACAAACTGTCCATGTATGACCCCTTCAGATAAAGGTAAAAAAAAACTGTAGAGGATACAATGAGCTTACCATAAATGAGAGAAGTCCTGTAAGTATGCTGCATTCAAGGAAAATAAATGGTTTACTATACAGTTTACAGGTATATCGAACTTTAGATTTCATAAATAAACATGAACACTGGGTTATGAAAACAATTATACTAAATGTTAAAAAAGATTTATACCTTGACACAGACCACATTGGGTTCCAGCTTTCTGGATGAACTGAAAATAAAAAGTTATTCAGATACTGCACCACTTAATTGCAACGAAACAACAAATAGAAAGTGCATTATCGAGCTTACAATCACTCATAGACAGACAGATTTTCTTTTGTGTCATGAATCGACCATTTGGTGTAGCCATTCTGTGGCAAACAACAAAGGGGGTCATTGGAAGGTTGACAATAAACCGAGATAAAGAGTAATACTGAGAGAAAAATTCTGAAGAACCAAAGAACATACGTGATTCCGGGTGGCTTGTAAGGATACTCTGGAGGGAACTTGATCTTTCCATAGTAATATCCACCTGTTCAAGTATAAAATTAAGATACTCATAGGGACGCAGAAGAAAAAACCAACAAGAAACTTCAGGAAGAAGAGTATCACCTGCAAAAGGTGTTCCCTCACTACCTTCCAGCACATAATCTGTAAGATTAACGCTAATAATTCAAGTCTTTGTTAGTAACCTCTATGTAAATTCTAAATGCAGTAATACTATAAAGGCTGAAACTCCCTAACCGTAATCAAGCTAACAGTAACACTGACAACCGAACACTATGGAGAAGAAAACAAAAAAAAAAAATCAAATCTTTGTGTTGAACTTATTATAAACCTTTGATAAACTAATCTTCACCATTCTATCAAAGACTCAAAAGTAAATAATTACAGTGTGACGTGTCATGTCCCATTGTTTCATAGTTTCTTGTATATTCCCAAGTGAAAAAAAAATATGTCCATCAAATATACCTCATCAAGTAAGAGAAACATAGACAAAAATAGAGATAAAAGAGATAGAAAAGGCTTACGCCACTCGAGAATGTCATTTGGGGAAGGACGAGCCACAACATGGGAGACTGGTTCCTAACAGGCCCAAAAAACAGAACATATCATAAAAAATAATCACAAAAGAAAAATATGAAACTTACTCTTGACCAAGAACAAAGAAAAACATTCACATACGTACATACATGTAGAGGAGCATATTTAAAAAGTTGACATAAAAAACTGGTTGAGAATGAAAAATAAAGGAATCTTGAGTCCTGCTCAAAAGAGTTGTACCTTGCAGAGTGCTCTATATTCCTTTTGGAGACGTTTTATACAAGCCTTTTCTGCCATCTATTGGACTAATTGAATAAACTGCAGCACAGCAGCTACTGTTAATTAAATCCTGTTTTAGATCATCAACAAAAACACAGATGAAATCACACAGACACAATAGCAGATGAAACTTGAATCATCCAAAGTCATTCAACAAGAACCCCCAAAATCTAAGCTAAATCAAGAAATGGCAATCCCTAGAAATGTCCTTTTGATATTAGACAAAACCAAACTGCAATTCGATAGATAATCCAATTGCAAGCCAAGCTTGGTACTTACCCAGAGACGCGAAAAGACGAAGGAAATCACATCAGGCGGAGAAGACCAGATCCAAGAACAACAAGGAACAAAATTTGGGGAAAATGAGATATAACTTTCCAGCACATTAGAGAGATGATCAGAGAATAGCCAAACTTGGGATGGTTAAGCTAAAGCAGACCAAACCAAATTCAACAATTAATCCCCATAAGTTTTACCGGTTCAGTATACAATCATTCCTTCCGGTCCGATTAGCTGTAACTTATTAGTCACATGTTCACTAAAACTTTTTTTTCTTCAAATTACTTATATTAAAATAGTCCGGTAAACCGGACAATCAGTTCATGTTACAAGTTCGATCCGAACAGAAGCTCCTAAATCAATGTATTACAACCGAACTTCGTCTGCCCACTAAACACGACACACATTCCGCTAAGTTGATTTTAAAATCTTTAGAAATCTAAAGATGTTCTCCACGGGAACGTGAGGTTCACCTCGTTGCCTTAAATACCGGGAATTTCCGTGACGTCTTCGGGGTAGCCAGCTCTCGATGAACTTTTCGAGATCAAGAAGGGAGATAGAACACATACCATTGAAAATTGCTCCAAGTCCGTCTATACAATCTTCAAAAACGCCTTTTTTAGAAAGCGTAAAACCCTATTTCTAGTTGATGATTAGTCATATATCTTAAAGAGAATCCTTCCAAATATGGTTTTAATTTATTAAAAAATAAAATTGCGTAATGCCCTTTTCTCTATTACTCAAGTCTCCACTTGAGGATCTACTCATCTCAAGAATCTGTGCCGGTTCTTCCAATCAAATTTTGTTTTTTTTTTCTCTTCAAGTCCAATTTTTCTCTTCAATTTTCAAAAGAAATAATACAATTTTGCAGAGGAGAAAAAAAAACAAAAGTAGCGATTAATAGAGAGACAAACCAGCTGGTTTACCTGCAACTATCTACTTCTGAAAATTGGACTTGAGCAAATACCTACAAGTTCCAAAGTTATGTCTTCACAACTTAAAGATTAAAAAACATATAACAAAGTTAAGTTTCAGCCTCTTTTGAGTTCCCCAATAACAGTAGGCAGAAATCACGTGGTCTAATCACATGACCACCATCTGAGCATTTACATGAGTTAGGTAATGAGGATCCTTTGTGGCTTTGTCTCTAGTAAATGATTAAGATTAAAGATAACTAACTCACCATCTGATTTAATTACATCAGTCAAAGTAAGATCACGTGATCAGATCCCCATAACTATGTGTTCCAACCCCATGGAATCTTATTCTATAAAGCAACAAACTAATACAAGTCTCTCTCTCTCTCTCTCTCTCTCTTCCTCAGTGTCTCTAACTTCTCTGTCCAGAATTTTCTTAAAGTTTCAGTTCTAAATAAACAATACAAAAACAAACCTAAGAGCTTTCAAGATTCCTAAAGTAATTACAAGAAGAAAAGTCCACAATGAAGAGATACTGGTCAGTGGCACTGGTTCTTCTGCTACTAGTAGCTTTCTTTAGCAGCAAGCATTGCGTAGAGGGACGTTCTCTGTTAAGGATGACACATTCTAGTAGTCAAGCTGTGAGAGGTTTGCAGACAAGCAAGGAGATGAAGGAAGAAAAGCCGCTTAGAGGAGAAAATGATAGCTTTCGAAGAATCCCAAGGACTGGCTCAAACCCTAGTCAGAACAAGTAAAGAAGAAACAAGAAACATTCCAGTTTTGATTTTTATGCATCCCCAAATACGAGTTTTAGTTGTAACTGACATGAAGAGTGTGCTTTCTTTTTCGGAATCAGGTATAACCTCCCTGTTGGTGTTCAAGGAAGTAGGAAACAGCAGATCACAGCAGCAACAAAACCTTAAATTTACATTTCTTTTGTCTTTTCTTTTTCTTTCATTTTCCTTCTTAGATCTTCTATGTTTCTTTCTTTTTTTTGTAGAATAGGTAACTAGACTTTTTTTCTTAATTATGTAATCTACTTGAAATATATGAACTCATCTTTTAGTTTTGAGGCATTCAATCTTATGGATCAAGAAAAGAGACTTCAAAGAATCCTCGCACTCTTCGTGTAGTCTCTCTCACCTTCAAATTCTAAACCTCATTGTGTTATGCTTCTTCGCTAATCTCTTTTTTTTTTTTGAATTACAAGGAGGTTTGGGCCGAAGCCCTAATTCTCCAGACCTGAAACCACATCATATAATATTAGTGGTCATTCGAACCGGAGACTTTGACACAATGGTAAGGATTCCTTCCAGTTGATGTAACGATCTCTGGTATCTTCTCAGCCTTAGCACGTTTCTTCTCGTTGGGTGCTTAAACTCATACAATGATCAACCTCTTTCTCTGTGTTCTTCACTTCTTTGTGTCTCACGCTTGAAAACCATCACCTGTGACCCATAATGTTGGAAAACTAATTTTGCAAACATTATGCACACTAGTCTGTTATTGTATAGTAGAAGGGATTGTGGTTCGTTTGAATCAAAGGTTGGGCCAGAAGAGAGATTTAGCCCCAATCCGGGCCTGTAATAGCCCAAAACTTATTTTTAAACCAGCGTTTTTAGTCGCTGACTTCGAACAAAAAACATATGGTTTTGTTTGACCAAAGGAAAGAAGACATGTTTTGTCCGAATCTACGATCCAGATTCCAGAACTTGTTTATGTTGAATTGTTAATCCTACGTTGTATATTAGAGAGTAGAGACCATTGAAAACTAATTATTAAGATATGCATTATTTGGACTATATATGTAGTCTGATTTTTTTTTTTGACGTAAAGATATAAAACCATCAACATCGCTAGTTTAAAAGAGTTTTTACACATAAAGTTAGTGGTGGACTCCACATATCACCATCAAACTCGACATATCACTATCAAACCGGTGATAAAAGTACTGTTCGCGAGTCCCACTGACATGTGGCAGTCCACGATTGATTATTATTTAATTTTTTTTTCGGACAAAAATAAATAAAAAAAAAAAGAAAAAAAAAATTAAGAAACTCTAAAACCTATCCAGCCATAATCATAGGTAATAAAAATAAGAAAAATATTCGTTGACAGTGTGTTTTATAAAAAATAAAAAAAACTTATAAAATTAAATGCAAAATTCCGTAAATTCCAAGTCGGTGGTCGGAAAAGGAATGGTCAAAAACAGGGCGAAAGGGAGGGAGCATAGGAGGAATCGGAAAGTTTGGTAATTGAGCAGTCCAGAGCCATCGAATAGATTTTGAGAGCATCAAAGTATATTCTATCGACACAGATGCGGAGATTCGTGATTGGCCAAGCCAAAAATCTCATTGATCAGACTCGTCGTCGTTGTTGTCAACCTCATCATCACAATAACCTCCGCCTCCTCTCTCTTCTCCGTCCTTCCGCTTCCGATTCCACCACTGTTTCTTCTCCGCGTCTCTTTTCTTCTTCTTCTTCTTCTTCTTCTTCCGACATGCCTGGCTCTGATTCATCATCCTCCTCTCTTCCCGTTACTCTCGACTCCATCAACCCCAAGGTAGAGAAAGTCTTTTGTTTTTCTGTTGTTAGTTTTTTTTTTTTTTTGGAGATTAGTCTGTTGAGAATCTGTTTAGGGATTCAGGTCATTGACACATGAACGATACATATTTATTACGTATTATATTTTAGGCTATGCTTTTGTTTATTAGACAAAGTTGTTCTGCATCTTGCAGCTGACGCTAGTGAGATGTGTTTTTTTTTTTTTTTGATTGGGTTGTGCTAGGTTCTGAAATGTGAGTATGCTGTCCGTGGAGAGATTGTCAGCATTGCTCAGGTAAAAGCAATCATCTTTCTCCTTAAATTTTCATTCTTCTAAAGTTGAAACTTTTTTTGCTTCTCCTCCTCTTCCACCCACCCCACAGAGGTTGCAAGATGATTTGAAGATTAACAAGGACGCTTATCCCTTCGATGAGGTATGTTCTAGTCTGTGTAGTGCTTTTCTAAACTTGATTCTAGCTTACAAGTGTGGCCTCTTCTGGCAGATTATCTACTGTAATATTGGAAATCCTCAGTCTCTTGGCCAACAGCCTATAACATTCTTCAGAGAGGTGAATAAGTGAGCTTTGATTGTACTTCTGGTTTGTTCCATCTGTTAATTCATGAGTTAACTTGTGACATCCATTTGTCTCAGGTTCTTGCTTTGTGTTCCCACACAGCTTTGTTGGACGAGAGTGCTACACATGGTTTGTTCAGGTACCATTTATATGTTCTAACCTCAATTACAATTCAGCATCTGAGTTGTTTGTTTTTTTCCTTCTTCTAATGGTATAATATTTTGTTTAACCAATGGATGTTGCAATTTTTTTATCAGTTCGGATTCTATTGACCGTGCTTGGAAGATTCTCGACCAAATCCCCGGGAAAGCTACCGGTGCTTACAGCCACAGCCAGGTTTTGTGGCCTTTGTCAATCTTAAACAGTGAATGATGGATGATACACTCTCTTAATCTTCTGCTTTGTCTCTCAGGGTATCAAGGGACTACGTGATGCGATAGCTGCTGGAATCGAAGCCCGTGACGGTTTCCCTGCTGATCCTAATGATATTTTCATGACAGATGGTGCCAGTCCTGGGGTAACCAGTCATCAAACTTTCCCTAAACTTATATAAATTACAGAAAAAAGGTTAGTAATGTTACTCTCGTTCTTTTAGGTTCACATGATGATGCAGCTCCTCATAAGTTCAGAGAAAGATGGAATCCTTTGCCCTATTCCTCAGTACCCCTTGTACTCAGCTTCTATTGCCCTTCACGGTGGAAGTCTGGTATGTTCCTTTGTGTCTCTCTGATGCATGTCTATAGTGACTCTTCCAAGTTTCTTTTTTCTTTCTTTCTGATTGCTGTCATCTTCTTGTGGTAGGTTCCATACTACCTTGACGAAGCATCAGGATGGGGTCTTGAAATATCTGAGCTGAAGAAGCAGCTTGAGGATGCTAAGTCAAAGGGCATCACTGTAAGAGCCTTGGCGGTTATTAACCCTGGTAACCCTACAGGACAGGTAAAGACTAAACCACAAATCTATTTCCATCCAGATTTTACAGTTTGTCTGAACTTTTCAGCCTGTTATTTTTCCTGGTTAAAGGTTCTGTCAGAAGAAAACCAGCGTGACATTGTTGATTTCTGTAAGAAAGAAGGTTTGGTGCTTCTAGCAGACGAGGTTTATCAGGAAAACGTTTACGTCCCTGACAAAAAATTCCACTCCTTCAAGAAAGTAGCTCGGTCTATGGGCTACGGTGAGAAGGACATCTCCTTGGTCTCGTTCCAATCTATCTCCAAAGGTTTGAAAACAAGTTCTTTCTTAGTTCATTTCTATGTACAATTAGTCTCAAAAGTGTACTCCTTTCTTTCAATAGGGTACTATGGAGAGTGTGGGAAGAGAGGCGGTTACATGGAGGTTACCGGATTCACTTCTGATGTAAGAGAACAGATATACAAAGTGGCTTCTGTCAATCTTTGCTCCAACATCTCTGGTCAAATTCTCGCCAGCCTCGTCATGAGCCCTCCCAAGGTATTGTATTACTTTAACAGCTGGTTTGGTTTAAAAGCTCAATTGTCTTTAACAGCTCTTTAATGTAATTTGATCAGCCTGGTGATGACTCCTATGATTCATACATAGCAGAGAAAGAGGGGATTCTCTCGTCTTTAGCAACACGTGCAAAGGTTAGCCATTCTCACAGAACTTACTAGCAATCATGGAACTAGATTTTTGTTATGGTTTTAATGAGTTTTGAGTTGAACCACACAGACCCTTGAAGAAGCTTTGAACAAGTTAGAAGGTGTAACATGCAACAGAGCTGAAGGAGCTATGTATCTATTCCCTTGCATCAACCTCCCACAAAAGGCGATTGCAGCTGCAGAAGCTGCTAAGACTGCACCGGACGCGTTCTACTGCAAACGCCTTTTAAACGCTACAGGAATAGTCGTTGTCCCTGGTTCTGGATTTAGACAGGTTTGATGAATCTTACAAAGATTTTTTTCTCTAAGCAAAACCTTCTCTTAACTGTTGTTACTAACCTTGTGTGTGTTTTTGGTGGGATTGATGTATAGGTACCCGGAACATGGCATTTCAGGTGCACTATACTCCCTCAAGAAGATAAGATTCCGGCCATCGTGAACCGTCTCACTGAGTTCCACAAGAGCTTCATGGATGAGTTCCGCGACTAAGGGGATTCTGTTTTAATGATCTCTTTACTTGAGCAATAATAAGAAAAGGAGAACCATGCCGTTTCTTTTCATGGATGAGTTCCAAACATAATGTTCTTGAAAGAAAGAAAGAAAGAAAAATATAATATTATAACATTGTTGAACTTTTGCATGCTTTTCCATAGTTAAAAGTTTCGCTTTCATATATTATGTTCTTGTTTCAAAAAATTGTTTATTTTTGTTAGAACATACTCACGTGTGCATCAAACCCTCTTTTATTTGCATCACGTCGTCTTTTAAGCTTCACGTCATCTTGTGGATAGTCTCCACTATCTTCCTCGTTGGACTCTCTTGTACAACACATGGTGGCATCTTCCTTTGCATAAGTTCCTCATGACTCACGCAGAGAGATATAGACGGCACCTTAGTGGAACTGATGTGTGTCAGGTCTGTAAGGGAGGGATCGAAACAACTTTGCATGTTCTTAGAGATTGTCCAGCGATGACAGGAATATGGAATAGATTTGTTCCATCTACGAAGAGACATGCTTTCTTCTCGCATGTTCTTAGAGATTATCCAGCGATGACAGGAATATGAAATAGATTTGTTCCATCTACGAAGAGACAAGCTTTCTTCTCGATGTCTTTGTTTGAGTGCCTTTATTGTAATCTATGTGATAAGGACGCAAGGAATGGAGTTCCTTGGGCCACAATTTTTGCTTTGGCTACGTGGTGGGGATGGAAGTGGAGATGTGAGAATTGTTTTTGGAGAGAATCAGTTGTGGAGAGATAGAGTACAATTTGTACGTAACTTGGCTAAAGAAGTGATGTCAGCCAATGAAGTGGAGAATGGAGGTATGGACTGTGGTAGCAGTGTCACAAGGATGATAGGATGGACGCCGCTTCGGGTGGGAAGTTTAACACTGACGGGGCCTCTCATGGGAACCCGAGACCTGTGTCTGCAGGGGGAGTGTTGCGTAATGGTGAGGGTGAGTGGTGTGACGGTTTTGCTTCTAATATAGGAAGGTGCTCTGCCCCCTTGGCAGAGCTTTGGGGAGTATACTATGCGCTTGTGATCGCTTGGGAAAAAGGTATTAGTAGGCTGGAGTTGGAAGTTGATTCTACAATGGTGGTGGAGTTTCTCATAAAAGGGATTGGGGACACTCACCCGCTATCTTTCCTGGTACATTTATGCTATGGCTTCTTAACAAGGGACTGGTTGGTCCGAATAGTTCATGTGTATAGGGAAGCAAACCACTTAGCTGATGGTTTAGCTAATCTTGCTTTCTCTCTTTCGTTTGGTTTTCATAAATTAGACGCTGCGTCGTCAGATGTTGTTAGCTTATTGCGAGAGGATGTTGATGGACCTCTAAGGCCACGATAAACTCGTTTGTAGTATGAAGTTTGCTTTTGAATAAATATTGGGAGTTCTTTCTCCCAATTTCCTACCCAAAAAAAAGTTCCTCATGATCTCTATACTTAAACACATCGTGTGAGAAATTCAGTGCGGAATTTATTAACCTTTTTATCCTATGGTATACCAATAGATGATAAGTTGTAGAGATCGGTTACTGACTCATTTGTCGAACTATTGACTAAACATCTTTATTCTGGATGCTCATCGAATGAATTCTACTCCAATATTGGTCTTGATCTTGGAGGACTAGACTTCCATCTTTTGAAAAGCTTGGATGTTATAGATCCAGCCATGAAGCTCACTTGCAAGCTGTCACAACTAAAAGAGAAGAATGTTGTCGCTTGAGCCAAGGAGTTTATTTACATCAAGCCCTTAGCTCTTTATTTACTTGGAGTCAGTTTATGATGCAAAACTTAACATAATTTAAACAAAAGCATAAATATGGATTTAACTTTCAAATTACTGTAACAAAAATACAAGAAAAAAGAAGGATTAATCTGAATGAAATGAATTCATATAACTAAACTCAACAAATCTAAAAATCAAATACTTAAATGAATACTCCACGAGACCACTAAATATCAATCATCCGTTTTGACCTAGACGGCATCGAGTAACCCCATCAGTCACATCCCCCATGCTTTGCATATCCATCTGTGGCTTCCAACCCATCATGTTGATTGGCCATTCAGGAACAATACTCCCCATGTCATTAATCTTCTTACCTAACTTGTCTCTTAACACACTCATCGCCATAATGTACTCTTCCAACTCCTCCTCCGGCACACTCTCCACCGGCCTCTCCCACCAC
This sequence comes from Brassica oleracea var. oleracea, assembly GCF_000695525.1. Lineage (NCBI taxonomy): Eukaryota > Viridiplantae > Streptophyta > Magnoliopsida > Brassicales > Brassicaceae > Brassica > Brassica oleracea. The sequence continues at coordinate 36,884,470 of NC_027755.1, read as the reverse complement.
GGCCTCCCTCCCTCCTCCGCAGAGTCACCACCTGAATATACATCCAAGTTCACCGGAATCTTGCGAAGATACTTGTCCATCAACGAGTCCACGTGCCCAAAACTGTAGATCCTACCGCATTTAGAGAACGTTACCACAGCGATTTTTGCACCGGTCAAAACGCTCAACTCAGCGGCTTTCTTGAACAGCCCGCGGCGTCGTTTCGAAAACGTTACATGTCTCTTGCTGTCCTCTTTGATCTCCTTGATCTCAATCTTCAGTCGACCTCGGCTCGTTTTAGGGTTTCGTGGTTTTGTCAACTCTTTTTTGGTTTGAGTAACCAACACGTTAGGGATTTGAAGTTGTTCATTAGGTTTCAAGAAAGTAGTCGGTAGAGTTTCTCTTACTTCTTCCATGACCAGACAAGAGAGAGGGATGGAAAATATCGTTAGGGTTTGTCTTAAAAGGTATTTATAGTTGTTCATGGGTTTAATATGGGAAGAAAGAGAATTTTATCCATTTATGGTAATTAATTTTGATATTAAATGCACTTTCAAATAATTAACAATTTTTGGAACGATTCCATATCAAACGTACCTTTAGCTACCATACGTGAACATGTGTTGCAAATTTATAGAAACATATGTACTGTTTAAGATATTGTTTCCATTTTACTCGTCGTTGGATAATTAATTATGATGCATAGAATATTTTTATCGTAAGATATGGCCGAGCAAAATATAAGCGAATCGCGTTTTACGATCACATAACACGTATAATCATCGTATTGTGTAAGAACATGATGCCATGCCGCCATAACAAAAAGAAAACATATGACACCTTATAGTTGCATTACATTAACATTTTAATTATTTTTTTGGACTAAAATTAAAAGTTAATTGTCCCAAACACGATAAAATGACAGCTTGATCATTTATTCACGAAATGATTGATGCTATCCTTCTAATGAATTGATTTCCTTTAATCATTCTAATGTATTAATTGCTTTCAACAAACCTGGAAACAAATCCAAAGTGATCATCTAAACTTTCAATCTATCTTAATGATCAATTGATCTCTATATTTGAATACAATTCTGATTTCTGGCAAAATATATGGGGTTTTGTAGATAGGTATTAATTTTCTCTTTCTTACAGGTAGATACAAATTTAGTTTCTTAAGATAATTTTACTATCAGTGTTAACTATTCAAATTGTATAGGAAGAGGATGATGATCACCTTCCTTGGATTTGCTTCCAGGTCTCAAGACGAATGATCAGGTCTAGCACTTATCGAATCTCTTCCAGAAATTGGGGTAGTTCAAATAATATATCCGGCGGGTAGAAGGAGGGTAGAGAAAATGCACGAGTTCATGGAAGAGTTCCTTAAGGAGGTCTATGAAGAATGTAAATGGGAGCCTAACCAATTTCCAGACCAGAATTACCAGGAGAGCTACCTACTAAAGTGCATTGTCTTAATTTGATCCATAAACTAAATAAGTTTTTCCAAGACTCCAAGCCTATGATTCTCTTGCTTCTATTCAGGGCCGGGCTTGGCTGGTCCAGACCAAAACGATCAATATATGGTTTTAAAACAGAGCGTAAACTCTATATACATATACCTCGTGATGAATTTATAAATGTCAAAATTGTTTTGTCTTTGATTATAGTATTCCTAATAATTGGGGGTTTTCGGTTTTGTCAATGCTAGTGATTGTGAAAGGAATCAAAGTTTACATGATGCGATGCCAGTCATTGTTTTATTTATCTGATACCAAAGTCTTTAATAACAAAAAAAATAAAGCAAGTCGTTTAGACATTGCCTTTTTGTTTTCGTTAAAATTTAGTATTGCGAACTACCACTTGACATGGTTCGGGAAGACGTGAGAAGACGTTTTCTGTATTTTTTAGAAAGCATTGCGAAGCTACCATCATCGGTCAGACATCAGATAACATGGCGTAGTTTTGTAAAAAAAAATTGAACTGAAAAATATATTGATATCATCTTCAATTCTAGTAAGTAAGAGAAGGTAGTGGCAACTGAAAAATTTGTTGATTGTTACTGGTGTTTATAGATTTCAATAATTTTACAAAATTACTGTTATTTATTAACATTTTTATGTGTTTCTAAAACAAAAAGTGTTTCAAAAAAAGATTAACACTTTTATATTAGTATCGATTTTAAAATTTATTTAAATATATTTTTTCTCGACATTTATATAGTATTTAAAAGTTCTGTTTCTATTCATTTTTATTAAAAATAGATAATCACAAAATATGTTTTGTAGATAAAATTTAAAATATTTTATTAATATATTTTAAAATTTTAAAATATGCAGATGGAGTATAGATGTTACTTTTAGGAGACAAAAAAAAGGTTTGATACGCAGAAAAGGTAGTAACCTTTTATAACAAGCTACTTCGGAAGCGGCCACGTACATAGTGTCTATATATAGTCGATGTAGCGCCGAAAAGACTAAAAAAAGCTGATCCAAAATGTATTTTACCTTTTTTTAAACAAGTCTTCTCTTCTCTCTTCCTCCGCGACCTGATCACATCCTCGACGCCTCCACTCTTCTATCCAATAGTCTTCTTCTTCCTTATCTATTTGACTATCGCCCCTGAGACGCTCTATCTATCTCGTCTAGTTGGGTGTTTCGATCTGTATCGACCGGTTCGACATCGGGTTTATAGTTTCTCCAGGTTCGAAGTTTCAATTTCATTTGGTCCGATGGGATCAGAGACGATGCGCAAATTGGTTGACTTGCCCGTTCTTCACAAGTTCATGCTCTACCGCACTCTAACTGTACAAAATCTTGAACTTTCTCTTATATTAATATTCTTCTTCTTCTAAATTGCTATGTGATCATTTACCCTCAAATACCAATAAATACGTTTATAATTATCTTCCAGTTTAGATTCATACACCATCTATTTTTATTAGTCAAAAAAAAAAAAAATTATCTTCCAGTTTGCATTTAAATTATGTAAGATGGTTCGGTTTATGTTTGATGAAACTGTTTGGTTTCATATGGTTGCATGAACCCTTAGCTTGACATACAATGTTGTAAGTAATTTTTGTAATAATATAAAACATATCATGTTGTTTGTGAATATATTCGTTGTTTGTGCAGAATTTTTACTTGATTGGGAGAGACAAGAAGAAAACCTTTTGGAGGATACTTAAGATTGATCGAACCGATCCAAACGAGTTGAATTTATTTGAAGATCCTACAAGGTATACACATGAACAAATCGTCGAGCTTAAAAAATGGATAAGTCGTGGGAACCAGGAGTATGGTGGCCTTAGAGCAGAGACTACTTGCTATGGAATCATTGGTACTGAGGAACTTTTTCTCCAAGCATTGCTTTTCTTTTTTTTCTCAATGTTTGTGTGTCGTTTTGAACTTATGGAGATTCTCTTGGTGCAGGGTTTGTGAAATTCTTGGGGCCTTATTACATGCTAGTGATTAAAAAAAGAAAAAAAGTGGGCGAGATATGTGGCCATACTGTTTATGGTGTAGTGGATAGTCAAATGATCATGATTCCATATCATTCCGGTGAGACGAGAGTGGCTGGTTCTGCAGCCGAGCGAAGGTATTTAATCAATAATTCTTGTAACCGTTATATGTTATTCATAGGCAAATACTCTCTTGTATAAACTTACCTAGCAGAACACATGTCTTACTCCATCCCCTTTGTATTATAGGTACAAGAAGCTCCTAAACATGGTGGATCTTAGCAAAAACTTCTACTTCAGCTACACATACCACCTCATGTATAGCCTCCAAAGGAACATATGCAACACTGAGAGAGGAAAAATTCACGACGAAACCATGTTCGTGTGGAATGAATATTTAACACACGGGATCAGAAGGATCCTCCAGAATACCGTGTGGACAGTTTCACTTGTATACGGATTCTTCCAACAGGTAACTTTGAATATATTCCTTTATGAATGGTTTACTCTAGAAATTTCCCAAAACTTTGCTAATTCAAGAAGACCTAATCTCTACTGTTGCTTTGCTTTGCTTTGTGCAGACTAAATGTTTAGTATCTAATGAAGAATTTATATTGACTGTCATTGCTCGACGTTCACGCCATTATGCTGGTACAAGGTACTTCTACATCTTGATATCATTAATAGCTATATGTTCTTCTTCTCTGCTTTTATTCTCATGCATGGACTAATAGCTCTCTAGCTTGTGCTTCCGGCTACCAAATGATTATGTATTTTACTGGCCTTATATGGACTGAAAGTTCGCATTAATTGTAGTAGTTGGAGTTATATTACAAGGAATGCGGGTTGTGAGTTCAATTCCTCTAAAGAAGTATTTTAGAAATATTTTGAATCAATTAATATATAGGCCACATTTTTTATTTTCTTCTAGCCATATAATTACTAGGACCGGCTTTGGGGATAGTCTTGGTATGCTTTTCTGAATAAGAACAATCATTTCCTTTTGTCTCTCGTGCAGATATTTAAGGCGTGGCGTAAATGACGAAGGCAGCGTAGCAAATGAGGTTGAGATAGAGCAGATCGTTACCAAAGAGGTTCCAGAGGATCAGAAAATCCCAATGACATCCGTTGTGCAGATGCGAGGCTCCATACCCCTATTTTGGTCACAGGAGGCAACTGTGTTGAACCCACAACCTGACATAAAATGCAAGCACCATATGCATTCACAGAATATAGGATCTTTAGTTTTGACTTTATCTTAACGAATATGTTTTCTCTTTTATTCACAGTGAACAACAAGGACGGGAATTACGTGGCTACTCAACACCACTTTGAGAATCTGAAACAGAGATATGGAAAGCTGATAATCATCCTGAATCTTCTAAATGAGGGCTTTCTCATTTTCTAGGTCAGGTCAAGTTTTAATACATTTGAGTTTAATTTATGGAAGATTGAGTGTGTATCCTTGCTATTTGTGATATCAGAAAGGGAAGCATCGAGAAAACATCTTACTGGAAGAGTTTAGAAAGGCAATCTGGTTTATCAACGGATGCATGAAGGAGAACTATTTAGAGGCAATTCATTTTGATCTACACGAACACTACAAAAGGTGTTGCATTTATATCAAGCATAAGTTGGTGTGTTGTTTTTATAAGTACCTCCTAAAATTTTTCCCTTTTCTTTTTTTTTTTTTTTTTTTTTTTTTTTTTGACTAAAGGCATTCATATTTTAATTGGAAAAGAAAGAAAAAGTTTTACAAGCGTAGAGCTCTAGTCACACCTACATTAGATTGTCCATTCCATTAAGAAAACCCTAAATTTAAACTCATAGTTAAGATCAGAATACTAATTTGGCAGGCCCAGCCCAAGAAGAGGAACTGAGCAGTCGTGATCAAGAGGATGCCTCCGTCATCACCCACATCTGCATGAGAGAGGAGGAGAGCGACGGAGATGAGGTTCTGAAACTAAGGATCTTATCTTTGATTTGCCGATTGATAGTGGCGATGATGGTGTCTGAAGTTTGGAAGTGTCGGTTGTGAAGTCTTTGATTCCGTTCTCGCCACAAAGAGTAGATCACTCCTTGCCAGGAAAGATGAACCAAACGCTTGAGAAGTTTGTTGCCTTGTAGAGAGATCAGCTGGTTGATCGTATCCGACCACAATTGTGATGGCACAATAGAACACCGACGAGCCATCTCAGACAAGACCCGCCATGAGAAGGAACACCTGAAGTATAAGTGATCTCGAGTTTCATCCTCCAAGTTGCAAAGCAAACATTTTGAGTCCACCGGCAGTCCCCAACTACGAAGGCGGTCCCTAGTAGGACATCTATCCAAAACGAAAAGCCATGTGAGGAAGTTATGCTTTGGAATCCCACCTTTTGTCCAAACAATCTTCGCCCAAGGTACCATCTGTTTTTCACCCTTCAGTTTACAATATATCAGTGAGGTTTTGTACCTCCCTGTAGGTACACCAGTGACTACCCACTCATAATTGTCTTCTTCTTCCACCAGTGATATCGTAGTCAATGCTATCTGCGCCTGCAACATTGCTTCTGATCGAGGCTGGGGGATATTCCAATCTCCAGCTCTATTTAAATCAGACAGAGTTGCAATCAGGGGGATACCCTGCCTTGAGGACGCATTCGCTGCAAAGTAGTCTTTAAGTGATCCAAGCGATGACCAGTTATCAATCCAGAAGCGACAATTCACTCCATTCCCAACTCTCAACCTTATCCAGGTATATACTTCTCCTCTCAGCTTAATTAATTTGTTGGCCAACCAAGTATTTGAAGGGCTCGTGTTTACCGTCCAGTAGTTAGATAAGTTGCCATTTAGGATCTCTGTCTTGAACCAAGCTACCCATACTGATCCTCCTTGGAAGAACAACATCCAAATTAGCTTAAGACAGCAAGCTTTGTTCCATGTTCCCAAGTCTTTGATTCCTAGTCCCCCGCCTTCTCGCGATTTCGTTACCGTCTCCCAAGATACTCTAGCAGTGTGATTTCCCTCTATAGAGCCTTTCCACAAAAATATCCCACAGAGAGAGTTTATCTTTGCAATGCACGCCTTATGGAGTAAAAAGTTAGAGCACCAAAAGTTTGTTATCCCCGCAATGACAGTTTTGATTAGCAATAACCTTCCCGCAAATGATAATGTCTTAACTGTCCACGAGTTGAATTTTGCCTTGACTTGTTGTATCAGGACCTCACAGTTGGAGAGAGTGAGCTTCTTTGTACATAAGGGAACACCAAGGTATCGAACAGGAAGGAGACCATTTGGCATGCCCGTCGAAGCTTTGATAGAGTCAACTTCTTGCTGTATCAGGCCGGACGCAAAGAAACAGCTTTTCTGCACAGTCACCGCTAGACCAGAGCGAAGCTCAAACTCTTTTAGAACCTGAAGAACATTCTGAACAGAGTCAATGGAGCCATCTATGAAGATCAGGAGGTCGTCTGCAAAGCATAAGTGTGTGAGCCTCGAGGATGAGCATTTATGGTGATACTTAATCCGTAGGTCATCAGCCGCATTGTTCAACATGATAGACAGGATATTCATTGCAATAACAAAAAGGTACGAAGAGAGAGGATCCCCATGCCAGAGACCTCGATTGCCTTTGAAGTATCCATGAACCATGCCATTATAGCCAACAGTAAAGTTAGTGGAGCAGACACACGCTTTGAGCCATTCTATTAGCTGAGAGGGAATCTAAAGTCCTTGTAGACAGTTGAAAAGTAATTCCCAGGAGATGGTATCGAAGGCTTTCGCTATGTCCACCTTGATAGTGATTCTTTTGGGGCCCTGTCTGCGATGGTAACCATTTACCAATTCCCCTGCCAGTGTTGTGTTCTCCACTATTAGTCTGCCCTTGACAAAAGCTGTTTGATTAGGGACAATCAAAGTTGGGAGAATTGGCTTCAGTCGTCGCACCAGGAGCCTTGTGACCGCAATAACAAAAAGGTATGGAGAGAGAGGATCCCCTTGCCGGAGACCTCGATTGCCTTTGAAGTATCCATTAACCATGCCATTATAGCCAACAGTAAAGTTAGTGGAGCAGACACACGCTTTGAGCCATTCTATTAGCTGAGAGGGAATCTGAAGTCCTTGTAGACAGTTGAAAAGGAATTCCCAGGAGATGGTGTCGAAGGCTTTCGCTATGTCCACCTTGATAGTGATTCTTTTGGGGCCCTGTCTGCGATGGTAACCATTTACCAATTCCCCTGCCAGTGTTGTGTTCTCCACTATAAGTCGGCCCTTGACAAAAGCCGTTTGTTTAGGGACAATCAAAGTTGGGAGAATTGGCTTCAGTCGGCGCACCAGGAGCCTTGCAACCAGTTTGTAGAGGGTGTTGAGGCAACTGATAGGTCTATATTCTGAAATAAGAGAAGCACCAGGGAACTTTGGAGCGAGAGCGAGGATAGTTGAGTTGGTAGAAGAGGGCATAAAAGAGTGGTGGAAGAAGTGGGTTGTTGCTTCTATAACTTCCTGTCCGAGAAAGCTCCAGGAAGATTTGTAGAAAGCTGAGGTGAGACCATCAGGGCCAGGACCTTGTTGGGGTTCAGCTTGAAGAGTAGCGAAGTTATTTCCTCCGCAGATGGAATCGCAATCATGGAGGTGATTTGAGCGTCACTGGGAGAGAAAGATGTTAACAACCCAAACCAAGCCGGAGATGAGTAAACTGGAGGAACAGCTACTATATCAGGTCCCAGCATATTACGGAAGTGAGTGATAGCGTGCAGACTCATCATGCGAGGGTCCGTGATGATGATCCCCGAGGCCAGAGCGAAGGATCTAATGGAATTATAGCTACACCGAGTTTGGAAAATCCTGAAGAAGTAGGTAGTGTTCTGTTCTCCTTCAAGCAGCCAGTTGATCCTTGACTTTTGTCGAAAATAGCTCTCTTCTATGCCACGAAGGAAGACCCAGCTCTCATGGAGGCGCCTTTCTTCTAGGAAATTAACAGTGGAGGGATCAGTTAGAGCTTGTACCTGCACAGATTGTAACAAACTGTTAGCTGTAACAAACTGTTAGCTTCTAAAACCCTCACTTGAATATTTGAAAAATTCTCTCGGTTTAGTTGTTTTAACACTCCCTTAACACTCTTTTGCTTCCAGCTCAGTTTTGTGAGGTTTAGGGCAAGATCTCCGGCTTGACTCCATGTCTTAAGTACCAATTGGTGATAAGAGGGGTGACGGATGAGGTAGTTATAGAATCGGAATGGCTTAGTTCCAGCAAGAGGCAGGTGGTGAGCTAGGTCAAGGATGCAAGGGCTATGGTCTGAGAAAAGGGTAGGGTGGAAAGTGGCTGAGCAGTTAGGAAATATGGAGATGACATTGGGGTTGACGAGCAGGCGGTCGAGCTTCTTGGCTATAGGGCTCTCAGGACAGTGATTACTCCATGTGAAGAGAGGACCTTGAAATCTCAGATCGAAGACCTCTAACTGCTGCAAACAGTCCTTGAGCTCTTGCATCTGCGGAGTAGTAATGCCTACTTCCATGAGGGAGTGTTCCGAGGGATGCATGATCTCGTTAAAATCGCCTCCCACAATCCAAGGTTGTAGGTGGAGATCGAATGTCTGAAAGACTTGCAAGAGCTCAACCCACAAATCAATCCTCTCCATTCTGAAGTTTGAAGCGTAGACTGCAGTGTAGATAAAGGGAGCAGTACCAGGAAGAGTAACTTGACAGGTCATTGATTGTCTTGACTGGTGCATGACCGTGACGCTAACACCATCCTTCCAGACAATTATTATTCTACCATCTTCATCAGAGTCATGATTAGATGCATATCTCCATCCACGGCACAAAGTAGACATAAGGTTAGTAACATTCTGATCTTTTATATGGGTTTCTAGTAGTACACCAAAAGAAGGTTTATGGAATCGAATCCAACCACAAAAAAGGGTGTGCTTGCCCGAGTCATTTATACCCCGGACATTCCAAAAAAATAGTTTTGTACACATTAAGAAGAAGGGTTAGACTCACCCATAGGATGGGATGAGTCTAAAGTGGCCAGAAGAGAGAAATAGTTAGAGGGGAGAGGGTAAATGGGGGGTTTGGAGGAACTGGAGAGGAGGCTTAAGGAGTTCAGGGGGAAATAGAGGGGTCAGAACGGGAGCGTTTTAGGGAAGGTTGATAGGAGGGGCTGGGTATATTGAAGGTAGGGTGACTGGCAGATGAGAAGGAAATGGGTGTAGAAGTGTTTAGAATTGATAAACTTTTTGCTTTTAATTTTTTAGGAGTGGAAAAAGAGGAAGAGGAGCGGCTATCAGAGGGGGCTTCCATGGGGATTGCAGGAGGTACAGCAGATTTAGGATCAAGTGAAAGCGAATAGGAGCTCGGCTTTGGAGAGGGAGTAGTTGTAGCAGAGGGAAGAGCGATGGGAGGGTTAATGGGAGTGGGATTTTTAGGTGTTGTTTTAGCTGACGGTTTGGCAGTAGATTTTGATGGGGAGGAATGGTGATGGTTAGGTACTGGTGGTTCTTTGGTAGCAGAAGGAGTTTTGGTTCGCAGAGCAGGAGGGGGAGGAGCCTTCTGAGGGGGAGGAATAAGGAGGCAGTTCTTTGCGATATGCCCTAGTTCTTTACAATGGGAGCAAGTAGGAGGAAGCCAAGGATAAGCAACAAGAACTTCAACAACCTCTCCAGACTGTCTAGTGAATTCAACAACATCAGGTAAAGGTTTGGTGAGATCAACTTCCACTTTGGCATGCGCAAGAGTAAGGCTAACAAGGTTCTTTGTGAAACCATCTGTTTCTTTAGGTTCACCTACAAGGCCCGCTACCAGACTGAGACCATCCTGGTGACGGAGATCAAGAGGAATACCAGTAAGGTGTGCCCAAATTTTGATTGATGAGAAGGATGGTGCCGTAGACCTAGTAGTAGATGTCCACTGCTGAGTGTGGAACAAGGAGTCACCAACATACCAGTATCCTTTTTCCAAGATTTTTTGCTTCAAGTAATCACTCGTAATGCGAACGAGAACGCTTCGGGAATAAGGATTGTTATGAATCTCCAATCTCTTTCCCTTGCCCCATAAGTGGTTAAAAACACTTTGTATCTGACTAAAGGGGGGGGATCTGCCATTGAAGACACAGACAATGAAATCCTTGTGTAAATCAGCTCCCTTTTGGAAGACAGTATCCGGAATCATGACAGTTGGTCTTCCCGACGCGGAAATGGTGGCTGGTGCTATTCTTTTTAGGGTTTTATCTTCAAATCTGCGAATTTTTTCCACAAGAGTAGGGTTGGGAGGAAGGGGCGGAGGTTTAACAGAGGTTTGAGGGCGATCAAAGGCAAGAGGAGGGGGGCAGTGGTTTTTTTCAGGATGCAAAGGAGCAGCATCAGAACAGACACTAGCAACAGTTGGGGTTAAGGAGGATGCTTTATTTGTTTGGATAGGGGAGGTAGACTTTGGCGGCAAGACAGTAAAGGTTTCAGATGAGGTATTACTCAGATCTGTAGAGCTAGCTACAGTAGTTGTTGTTTGGGGCTGAAGAGCTATTGTGTTATCAACAGTTGTTTCAGATCTGGTTTGTGGATCTACAATAGATGCATTTTCCAAGACCATTTCAGTATCGACATTGCAGGGAGCAATATCAGTGGTAGAAAGACCAGCAGATATCTGTTGGACAGTTGGGGTGGAAAGGAGAGGAGCAACAGTTGAGAAAGCTATTGCTCTGGAACGGCGGGAAGGGATGGTTGGGGAGAGAAGAGGATACTGAGCTAAGGAAAGATGGAAGAGAGGATCAGGTGGGTCTGGGGGGATGAGGTTTCTTTTATCACCGATGGTACAAGACGACGGAGGCGAGGCGGAGGAGCGGCTACCTGTAGCCCACGGGTTTGACATTGGAAACTGAGCCAGAGAGATTTTGACTTTTTGGTCTGTGAAACTTTCTCAAATTTTTCCCTTTTTCCTTCAATATTCCAGTGGAGCTGATGCTGCATTCGAGTACTTGTGTGCCTATGCGAAGAGAGCATTGGGATTAATTAACTTATTTTTCTGTGAAGCTCCTTCAGGTATAGGAGCTGAAAGCATACTTAACGACTCATTTTTTAAGTAAGTTTATATATATATATACCTGTATATATATCCTTCGAATGAAGTCTTTCTAATACATAATTATGATTTTATTGCACGTTTGTTGGTAAGTACTAATACTAATGCTACCATGATCCAGTAACCCTATTCCGAATCAAGATGAAGAAGCAATTAGCGCAGAAAAAGAAGCTTTGAAGGCAGATATCTTTAAGCTTCAAAAAGGGGTCTTAAGGTCAAACTGCTTGCTCAGTATGCCAACGGATTGGTAGTTCTTGATCATCAGCTGCATCTATTGGGTATTAGAGGACCTCCTGTTGTCGATACGAACAATCCATTGGCAGAGAAATTGATGGAAGCTTATGAAAAAATGGGTCATGTAATTGCAATGCAGTATGCTGGCTCGGACGCACATACCAAGGTGATAGGTTTTCCAACACATTTTTCTTCTAGGCTTGAGTTGGAACTTTGAACTACGAGTAACAATTTTTTTTCAAAAACATATTATGGTTTAACAGATGTTCAGTGATTTGAGAGGTGATTGGAACATGATGATGAAGCACCGTGATATGCTAACAGCTGTGCATCGCTACTACAACAACGCTTATCAAGACAGCGAAAAGCAGGACGCCATCAATGTGTAAGCTTCATATTACAAACTTTCCATCTATTGTTTTTTGATAGCTACATGGAGGGCCAAACCTGAATAAAAGCCAATGAATCATGTGCTTTAGAGCCGGAAAAGATATATATTTTTCTTGGGCTAATAATAACCAAAAATATCATGTAGCTTTACTGGTAACATTATTTTTAGGTCCCATATTTATCAGGTCCAGCTCTGGCTACTGCTACATGTTTGTTTAGTCTAGAGATTATTTCTTTTAACAGGTTCTTGGGGAAATTCAAGCCTCAGTTAGGGAGGCCAGCCCTGTTGGAGTTGCGTTCTGACCAGCGCAACACTAAAAGTAGTAATCCTAACTTGGAGATCGAAAACCTGAGGTACATAGTTTTGTTGACTAAACCAGCAGACCACGGAAATTCCTTAGAATTTAGAAGTTGGCATATAACTGCAAAAGACTAAGATATCTTTCAAATACACAATATGAACTGCAGGTCAAAACTTACGAGATCCTTTTCCGATAACCTCCTCTTGGAGGATTTGGATTCAAAGAAGCTAGTACTCGAAAATCCCCAGCCTTCACGTGAAGGGTTAAACGGTGGCTGGGAAACCACTTCAGAATTTGGATTCTATGAAGAAGATTCATCTTCTCCAAGGTGGTTCATCAGAGTCTCTTTAAATTGTTGCAAGCATTCATTGCATCTTACTCTTTTCTGGTTCTTGTCTTTCTTTGATAACATCTTCAGCGTCCACTCTGCTATTCGCGATGAAGATCATTTTAGAGGAACAGAGTCAAGACAAATGTATCCAGGCAGTAGCTCTACGTCTGATTCTCGCTGGCTTGATGATGTACCTGGTTTTTCACACTCATACAGTGCTAAATTCACTACGGCAGAGGAAATGTTTGAACGTAGGAGGTAAAAACTATTATTGATCCCTTATACATCCTTACTAGATAGCATTCTGATATATTACCGTGTCACCTTAGAAGCCTCTTTAGAATATTCAAACATTAACCTTGTTCTAAGTAAGTTGAGATACATATGTATACAAGCTTGGTGAAATAATACTCTAAATTTTTCGTACAGCTCCATGTCGTCAGATAACATGTTCAGCGACATGTACAAATCCTTCACTTCTACAACTGGCACGGATCATCCTTCAGATCCGGATCAACCAGCAGATGGAATTGTTTTAGTCCCTGGCTTCTCAATTTATTTCATTCAGTGGGTGGAACACGGAAGAGCATTGGAAAGGGTGCGGAGATGAAACTGTGCTATGCACCTGAAGGTAGTGCTGGTTACTTGACACGTACGGCAGGGTTGGACAGACATAATAACAGGAAGCATACAATACCAGACGCATCTTTGTAAATACCAGACTCAGCTTTGTAAACGTCCTCGATTGTTTGCTGTTTCTCCTTTTCCTACCAAATTTGATTTCTATCTTTGATTTATGTCTCTTCGCTATATAGAGAGGGTGTGGTTTGTTTAATTTTGTAGTCATTTATTGCGGCACAATGCTAAATTTTGTAGATTTTGCTTAACTGAAAGATATAACAAACCATTTATACGGTATACTCATAATCAATATAATTATATAATATTATTTTCCTGTATATGTGTGATTAGATATATAAAAAATATGCGAAAACTGATGTTTATAGTCGGACTATATTCATCCTCCAATTGAGTTATTTGAACTATATTGTTAGGAATGTAGGAATGTTTTTACACCTACAAGAGCAGCACACAATCGGTTATTCTGAAGGAAGCAATCTAAATTGATTAGTGAACATGGAATTATACATTGAAGGATACTAAGCCAACAGGAGACAACCATCCTCCAGAGTAGTTAGCTAGTAAAATAAAATAACAGGATTCTCCAGAGACAAAAGACGTAAAACATTACAAACAAGTTTGGTATACAGCACAATCAGAAAGCACAACTAGAGCAAACAAATAATTACCCAAGCGAGAAGAACTACCGAAGGAGGAAGGAGACGATAGACGAACATCAATAGCCAGACTTTATTAAGGGATCAGACGCACCTCAAAATAATGCTTGGAGATCACACCAACGAGCCACGAGGACGGACGAACGCAGAACAGCTATCCAAAGAGATGAAGGACACACCATTTAACTATCAATCTCCCACAACAAGATGCATAAAGGATTTGGTACCTAAAAAGGTAGTAACCTTGAACAACAAGCTACTAAGAAAACGGCGGTGTATTAGAGCGTCTATTATAAGCATAGAGTTGATTTAGCGCCGGAAAGTAACCAAAAGAAAAACGAAATAAGTTTTTCACCTTTTTTAAAAAAGGTCGTCTCTTCTCTCTTCCTCCGCGACCTGGAACATCCTCGACGGCTCCACTTATATCCAATAGTCTTCGTTTTTCGTCGTTATCAAATTTGAGATTCTTCTGAGAAATTCGTTTTGATCTCTCGTCTTGACGCTCTACTTCTCTGTACCAACCGGTTAAAAATCGGGGTTCGGAGCCTCAGGATGAGCTGAGGCGCAAACCGGTTGACTTTCCCGTTCTTCACAAATTCAAGCTCTACAGCACTCGCACGGTACAAAATCTCTTCCATGCATGATACACGAGGGAGGTTATGTTCTAACGGAAACAGAACACAAAAGTAAAAACGAGAGAAAATGGCGAACCCCTGGTTCCCACCCAACGGCATCTCCGCCCTGTCTCCGCCGCGTCTCACTACTGGTGATAGCTCCATCCTCACTCCCCCAATCCCCCTGACCCTCCCGACCCCGATTTCCCTCCCCTCGGTTCTGTTCCTCCCAAATCCCCTCGATTTTCATCGCAAACTGGCAAACCCTCAAGGCCAGCGACGAAATCCTTCACCCCAAAAACTGCTGCTGGTTCCAAGCTCACCGGACCAGCTTCTTCTTCGACTAGCTTCTCTAAATCTACTGTTTCCAACTCTGGAAGCTCTGCACCTTTGAACTTCAAAATCCTTCAACCCAAACACTCCTCTCCTATCCAAACTAATAAAGCATCTAGCGGCTCCACTATCTTTCCAACCAACCCATCCTCAAACCAAAACCCCAAATTGATTGCTACAGTAAACCCTACCACTGTTCAACCATCTTCAACCTTGCCTGCAGCAAATGAAACTTCCGCCCCCTTTAGCCACTCGGAAACCGTTCCACAATCAAACACCCCTCCACCCATCATAAACAACCCACCCCCTGCTACCTCTACACCTATTGACCCAACTCAATCTGTACCTCCTCCTTTTCCCACCAACACCCCTCTACTGGAGAAAATAAGAAAACTAGAGGATAAGTCTTTGAAGCGCCTTGCTCCGGTCACTTTGTCGGATAAAGGAATCCCTAGAGTTCTCACTCCGGACAGTGTCTTTCAGAAAGGAGCTGAAATACACAAATATTTCATAATCTGCTACTTTAATGGAATGCCCCCTCCTTTCAATCAAGTTCAGAGTGTCCTCAACCATATGTGGGGAAAAGGAAAGCGTGTAGAGATTCATACTAACCCCTTATCCAGATCCATGTTGGTGAGAATACCTTCAGATTACCTAAGGCAGAAAATACTTGAGAAATCTGTGTGGTATGTCGGTGAGTCCATGTTCCATGCGGTCCAGTGGTCCTCCTCAGTCTCAGCTTCACCACCAACACTTGAATCTATCCAGATTTGGGCTCACTTGACTGGCGTTCCTTTAGACCTCCGCCACCAACAAGGATTGAGTCTGGTTGCGGGTTTGGTGGGAGAACCCAAGGAAACGGATGACTTCACAAAAAATTTGGTTAGTCTGACCCTATCATACGTAAAAGTTGTTGTAAACCTCACTAAACCGCTCCCAAGCGTATAAGTTTGTGCGACAGAGTGGTGAAGTAGTTGAGGTTCAAGTGTCATATCCCTGGGTACCACCAACCTGCTCTTTCTGCAAGGAGCTTGGTCATGTAGCTCGTAACTGTCTCCAGGCTCCTCCACCTCCGAAACCTTCGGATGTTCCTGCAAAGAAAACACAACAAACACAATCAGCATCTCAAAAAGGGAAAAATGTGCCTTCGGAAACACCTACTTCTAAAAAACCTGAAAAAACCACCTCCTCACCATCATCAACCACTTTCCCTCAAGCTTCCACCTCCAGTGTCCCACCTAATCCTGACCCTCCTGCCCCTCCCATTCACTCTCAGCCACCTAAAACTCCGACTCAAAAAAACGCTACCCCCTGGCCTCTTCTCACCTCCTTGCTGTCATCCCATCTCCCTCAAAAAGCCCACCTGATACCTTTATCACCCCCTCTCTAAAAAGACCACGTTCTGATCCTGACCAAAAACCCTTTCCCTCCTTCATGGCCCAGCTCTCTTACTACTCTACCAAAACCCTTGCCCTCCCCTCTTCTTATTGTGATAATCCCTTTTCTAATACCTTTTCTGTTTTGGATCCTGATGGTTCTCTTCACCATGAAGAGACCATAGACTAATATCTATGTATAGTAAACTATTTTTTTGGAATATCTGAGGCCTAAATGACCCGGATAAGCACAAGCCATTTTCTAACTGGTTATCTACTTATCAACCACTTTTTGGTGCTATTTTGGAGACACATATTAAGGCCCACAACCTAAACTATGTGATGAGCAAGGTCTGTAGAGGATGGAATTATACCTCTAATCACTCGGAAGATGAGGATGGTCGGATCATTATAATCTGGAAGGATACAGTCTCTGTACGGGTCCTGAAGCAATCTAGCCAATCTGTCTCATGTGAAGTTAAGCTCCCTGGCTCTCCTCTGTTTGTGTTCACTTCTATCTACGCATTCAACGAGAGAGTCGACCGTGCTGATTTATGGGTGGAGCTTCTTGATATCTATCAATCCCACTCTCTTGACACTATTCTGTGGGTTCTAGGGGGAGACTTTAACCAAATCATACATCCAGCTGAACACTCTCTTCCTGATGTTAACTCCCTTACTCTTGATATGATAGAACTCAGGGACTGCTTCACACAAATGGGCCTCTACGACTTAAGGTACCAGGGATCTCTGTTCACATGGACCAATCGACAACCGGAGGATCCTATTGCAAAAAAATTGGACCGCCTCTTGATCAATAACCCGGTTCTCAACCTGTTCCCTAACTGTTCAGCCTTCTTCCACCCAACCCTAGTCTCTGACCACAGCCCTTGCACCCTTGACCTAGCCACAAAGATCCCAGCCTCTGGAAACCGTCCCTTTAAATTCTATAATTACCTCACAAAGCACCCGAGCTTTCACCAAGTAGTGCTTGATGCGTGGACACAGGCCGGAGACACTGTCTGGAACCTCACCGCCTTATACTGGAAACAAAAGCAGATTAAGAACGATCTCAAACACTTAAATAGAGAGAACTTTTCACAAATTCAGGTGAGAGTGAGTGAAGCTAACTGTGTGCTTTTAGATGTGCAGGTACAAGTGCTCAATAACCCAACCACTCAAACGTTTGAAATGGAGAAGGAAGCGTTTCAGACATGGAACTTCTTGAGGGAAATCGAGGAGAATTACTTTAAACAGAGATCTAGAGTCAACTGGTTGAAGGCAGGAGACCAGAATACTGTCTTTTTCTTCAGAATGGTCCAAACTCGCATGAATTTTAATTTCATAAGATCCTTTCTGTTGCCCTCTGGTGTGATAATTTCGGACCCGATCCAGATGAGCCTGCACGCAGTTACTCACTTCCAAACAATACTGGGACCTTCCCCTGCGCCTCCCCTTGGAATTATCTCCTCTGCTCAATGGTTTCAGTCTCTTACAGAGTTCACCTGCTCACCTGACCTCTCTGCCCAGATGCTTAATGCCCCCACAGATGAAGAAATAAAGACGGTCATGTTTAAGCTCAACCAAGACAAGGCGCCAGGGCCTGACGGCCTAACTTCTGGGTTCTATAAAGCTTCTTGGAGCATCATAGGGCCTGAAGTTACTGCCTCTATACGCCATTTCTTCTTCTCCTGTTTCATGCCTGCCTCCACTAACGCTGCCATTCTCTCGCTGATTCCCAAGCACTCTGGCGATTCCTTGATCACAGACTACAGACCCATCTCCTGCCTCAACACTATCTATAAGGTGATCTCCAGACTTCTAGTGAAGAGATTGAAGCCAATTCTCCCTGACCTGATCGTCCCAAATCAAACGGCCTTTGTCAAAGGAAGGCTGCTGGTGGAAAATACTTCTCTAGCTGGTGAACTAGTTCAAGGATATCACAAGAGCAATCAGTCAAAGAGAATCACTATCAAAGTGGATATAGCAAAAGCCTTCGATACATTATCCTGGCCTTTCTTGTTCTCGTGTTTACAAGCCATCAATGTCCCTCCCTTATTCTTGGCGTGCATCTGTCATACGAATTTTACGGTGGGTTACAATGGCTTCGTTAATGGATATTTTAAAGGTACCCGGGGGCTCAGGCAAGGGGACCCCCTCTCACCATACCTATTCGTAATTGCCATGAATACTCTCTCCCTTATGCTGAACCAAGCTGCAAGAGATATGACGTTCAATTACCATGATAAATGTGAAGGTTCCAAACTAACCCATTTATGCTTTGCTGATGACTTACTTATCTTTATAGATGGTTCTCTCAGCTCGGTTCAAGCGGTCCTTCAGGTATTGCGTGAGTTCGAGCTTCGGTCGGGTCTGGCAGTCAGTGTACAGAAGTCCTCTTTCTTTGCATCTGGTCTCTCCACACAGGAAACAGACCTGATCCAAATCTCAACAGGCATGCCGTTAGGGGCCCTTCCAGTCCGTTACCTAGGCGTTCCTCTGTGTACTAAAAATCTCTCCATACTCCACTGCGATGGTCTACTCCAGTAAATTAAGAGCAGGCTGTCTTCTTGGAGTGCAAAGTCTCTCTCATTTGCTGCTCGGCTCCTCCTCATCAAGACTGTCATTACGGGAATAACAACTTTTTGGTGTTCAACATTCATACTACCCCAAGCTTGTGTGAAGCGTATCAACTCCCTTTATGGTATCTTCCTTTGGAAAGGTGATATAGAGGAACACCACGCTGCCAGAGTTTCTTGGGAGGTGGTGACAAAGTCAAAGAGAGAGGGAGGGTTAGGAATCAAGAATCTAGGTATCTGGAACAAGGCGTGCTGTCTGAAGTTGGTCTGGCTATTGTTCTTCCAGGAGGGTTCGGTGTGGGTTGCTTGGTTCAAAGAGGAGGTGTTAGATGGATGCTTGAATAACATTTGGACCACAGCTCCAAGCAGACGGTTCTCGTGGCAGGTAAACAAGCTATTAAAACTGAGCCACTCCATATACGAATGGATCAAATTGCGTGTTCAAAATGGTCACTCTACCCGTTTCTGGAGTGACAATTGGTCGACATATGGATCACTGCGTTCATACTTGAATCTAAGAGGCGACTCGACAATGGGAATCTCCTCAGAATCGACGCTGGCATCACTATACCGAGATAATTACTGGAGGCTACCACCTGCAAGATCGGAGGCATTAGTAAACGTACATGCTTTACTAACAGCAACTACTCTCAACAATGCAGAAGACTACTATGAGTGGGAAATAGATGGGGGAAAAGCAGTAAATATAGTACATAAATAGTCTACGGGAAGCTTTGTGATGAGGAAATCTCAGTACCTTGGTTCTACTCTGTGTGGAATAAAAGTGGGATTCCTAGACACAGCTTTCTAGCTTGGCTATTTGTTTTGAATAGATCCCCAACAAAGGACAGGATTCTTGGTTGGGGCCTTCAAACTTCTCCTACATGTCTCCTTTGTAACCAAGCGGCTGAGAGTCGCAACCATCTCTTCTTTGACTGTAACTACTCGTGGAACCTGTGGAGATCAGCTGCAAGGCGTTGTGGTATTCAGCCAGAGAGAGCTTGGGATCGAGTCATGGCTCAGCTACAATCAACAAACAGACGATCACCTACAGGTATTCTTCTTCGTATCTGCTGGCAGGCTTGCATTTACTGGGCTTGGACTGAGAGGAATGGTCGACTGCATCGTCAACTCTTCCGATCCACAGACGCAATCTCTCGTATTCTGGAAAGGCAGGTGACAGACCGAATCTCTTCGCTCAGAGAATCAAATCCAGGGGCTACTTCTCGGCTTATGCAGCAATGGATGGCTTAAAGATCAAGGACACCGTTCTCTTCCTCTCAACTTCGACATCTTCGCTCTGTGATCATCGCTCACGACCTTTCATTTTTTTGGTTAATGGACTTCCAAGCTCTGGTTCTTAAATATGTGTCATCCTAAACTGAGGGCTAATGGGCTCATAAACACTAGCTAATGGCTTATATCTTTTTCTTTCTTTTGCAATTTTAATATGAAAGCTAAGTTCAAAAAAAAAATGATACACGAGGGAGGGGGTAAAAAATATAGTTAGGGTTTTTTCTTGAAGTGGGATTTATAGTTGTTCATGTGTTAATAGTAAAAAGAGTTTTATCCATTTATGGTAATTAATTTTGATATCAAATGGGCTTTTCAAATTTTCACATTTTTTGGAATGTTTCCATATCAAACGTAGCCTTTAACTACTCTAAGTGAACACGTATTGCAAATTTATAGAAATGTACTGTTTAAAATACTGTTTCCATTTTACTCGTCTTTGAACCACATAATTAATTGTGATGCAGAGAATTAATATTTATATGATAAGATAAGATATGGCCTAGCAAAATATAAGCGAATCGCGTTTTACGATCACATAACACCTATAATAATAGTGTTGTATTAACTAGGAACATGATACCATTCCGTCATAACAAAAAAAGAAACATATGACACACCTTATATACAGTTGCAAAATTTAATTATCCAAAATATCATGGTGAATTACACCCAAAAAAAAAAATCATGGTGAATGACATGATAAAATAATTTCATTTTTTTTACGGAATGATTGATTATAACCTTCTAAGATATCTTATTAGAGTCCTTAGAAAAAGTGTTTTTTGATTTTTTAATTTTTTTTTTTCAAATTAAAAAAAAAAGAAATATCAACCAATCGCGGGCTGCCACATGTCGTGGGGGTCCACAAATAGTGCAAAGATTCATTAAGAAAGAATTCTTATTTAGGGATTTTAAGGATTGAATTCTTAGCTTTTAGTGGAGTCTACTGATTATTTAATTATTTTTTTCTCTAAAGATTTCCCCTTAAGAATTGATGTTGCGGATGCTCTAATGAATTGACTGCTTTTAATGATCAATTGGTTTTAGTTCTAATAATGAATTCTGGCGAAATATATGGCCATGGGTTTAGTAGATACAGAATTTAATGTACCTAGTCAGGTAAATAAAATTTTAAATTGCTTAAGATATTTTTAATATAAAGCTACCATTATATTCAATTTGTATAGGGATATAATGAACACTCTGCAGCCAATATGCTGATCGCATTAATGCAATGGCGCCATACGATTAATCGGTTAATGGATGATGATGCATGGGAAAGTAAAGCAGACGATGTCTTCACTATTTCAGACGGTTACTTAACGGACTTAAATAGTTAAATGAGTAAGTTGTACAAGACCAAACCGACCAATATGTGGTTCGGTTTTAAAACAGTGTAAACTCTATATACATTACCTACCTCGTGATGAAACTATAGAAGTTAATATTTTTTTTTGGTTTAAATAGAAGTTAAAAATTGTTTCTTTGATTATAAATTTCCTAATAATTGAAGTTTTCAGTTTTGTCAATGACCCAATGCTAATGATTGTGGAAGGAATCAAGGTTTACATGATTAATTTGATGCTAGACTTTGTTTCTTTGTTTCTTATTTTTCTGACGCCAAAGTCTTTTTTAAACAAAAAAATATTAAGTAAGTTGTTTAAATATATTTTATCAAAAAAAAAAAAGTTGTTTAAATATTGACACTTGTTTCATTTTGAAGTCTTCGTTAATTTTAGTCTTACCATACTACCATCTGACATTGTTTGAGAATACGTGAGTAAACGTTTCTGGTTGTTTAGTATTGGGAAGCTATCATCATCAGTTCGAGATCATAAAACATGACGTAATTTTTTTTTTAATTGAACGGAATTTTATATCGATATCATCCTGCAACTCTAGTAAGTAAAATGAGTCAGTGAATCTTTTATCAAAAAATAAAATGAGTCAGTGGCATTTATAGATTGTTAGAATTCTTATGTTCAATTGTTATTGGTTTACAAATAGTAATAATTTCAAAAAATCATTGTAGTTGTAATCTGCATGAGCAAAATATATGTCATATACTAGTCAAAGTTTATTTGCATATATGCATTATTTACTATAAGTATCAGTGAGTGTAATTTCAAAATAACATAATTATTTAACAATTTAGTATTTTGTGTAATTTGTGATAATGTCTTGTATGCATCACCATATGGGTTTAAATTCATACAATGCACGTTAAAACTTGATTAACATATCGTTAACTTTGATTAATAAATCGTTAAAATTTGTTAAAATAATTATCATATGTAACTCCCTTTTTCTATCGTTTCAAGTAAGTTTTTTTTTTTTTTAATCTAAAGTAGTGGATATAAGTTCGACACAGTAGAAAGCGCTACAGAAAAAACTGTTAAGAAAATGTAGGTCTTTTAGATCATGTCGGAAAAGAATCCTTCAACTATTAAACCAGGATGCTAATTTTTAATACCACTTGAATTGGCTTCTTCTACCTACATTTACCCCTTATAGATTTGTTTTTATATATTTTACTTATAAAATCAATCATTAAGAAACAGAACTAGCGCTTATATTTATAAATTTTGAAACAATTACATACTAGAAAATACTAAATGATTAATATTTCCTCTGTTTTTTGAAAAGTGTCATTTTAACATTTTTTGTTACTAATTGTAAAATGCATCTATTTATAATTATTATCAGCTTAATACTAATTGTAAAATGCATTAATTTTCTATAAAAATAATTTTATTTATCTCAAATACTATTGGTCAAACATGCATAAATAATAAAAACATAATGATTTTTTAATATGTGTGAAAATGTCAAAATAACATTTTTTAAGAAATAGAGGGGAGTATCTAATTAATCTGGGATAAAAAGATGCATATATATCAATCACTTAAATTTCGGTGATGAAATTGAAAACAAAGGTTTTGTCTTATTAACAAATTATATTAACTTCTCACACAAGAAAGTTGATAAATACTCTTAATTATGTAGAATTAAATTATAAAGCATAGAATGAATGAATTGCTTACATTTATTCAAGTCGTCTGATTTGAAATATTAAAAAAGAAAGACTAGCCGCATATAGAATTGTATTTTATCTATCGCTATACATAACATATGTCCATCGCTAAGAAGGACTTGGTTATTAACCAACAAACAAGATCGGGCATTGCGTGTTCAATTAGTGTATAAATAAATAAAGAAGTTATTAAGTTAAAGAAAAAGATTAGTAAAAATAATTGTAGTTAACCAAATCACAATGTGGCAAATCTCTTATATAGTTTTTATAGTTTATATAAAAAAACTGACATTTAAAGATTGAATTCCTAAATATAGTATTTTTCTGTGAGCTATTTTTGAATAAAATTGATTTAGCGCTATTTAAAGGTAATTTCCTACATGATACCGTTTGTAATATGTATTTTAATTCTTTATGTAACCAAAAAGTTAACTAAACTGAAGTTATGTTGGTGTTTCACAGTCTAAGGATGCTTTACACAATCTAAGGATCCGATCGTCTATGGTTTAATTCTACATCTTGTCAAAAATATATAATTTTCATTTATTTATTTATTTATTCAATTTAAAAATTAATAATAAAATGATTTCTTTTCAACAAGATAAAAATTAAAATCTATTTTCTCAAAAAAGTTGCGCTTTCAACAAAAAAAAGTAAAAAGTATTTTTCCCAAAAAATCCTTTTCACCACGGATAGCTAAACTACTCTTCTCAAAATAAAGTTTCTTGTAAACTATTCTTGTAAGATTTTGTTTGTTTCGCCATTGACGTAGAATTAGCAAATTTTATATTAAGTACATGTAGGGTGATTGGTTGGATTGTAAAAAGTTCTTTTTAGATTAATTTTTATCCAACTTCTTTAAAATTACAATTATACTTAATGTTAATTTTTAAAGGTATATAGCTAAAAATGATTGTAAAAAACTATTACTAAAAAAATTATTTTATATGCTATAGAAAATATATAACTGTAGAAATATTTTTACATTTCTCATTTTACATTTAGTTCTTACAATCATTTCAAATACATCCAACAACAAAATTTAGTTGCTAATTAAAAAAAAAACTAAATTTTACAGCAAATTTTTATATCACTCCAACTAATCATCCACAGTTACGAGTTTTTTGTTTAAGTTTTTCGGCTCGATGATAAAACACGTTAAAAACCTTGGATTTATAGTTTTCTCGGTTGAAAATTGTAGCATTGTCTGTGGTTTTTTTTTTAAAGAACGATTCTTTCTCATTGTTTTCGACTTTAAAACTCTCTCAAATTATTATTTTTTCGACAAACGACTTCCGCACATTTACATTTGAGACAAAAGAGCTAATAGACGGATTGAGTCAGCAACACCAATCTATCATTTATAAACTCGTATACTATAAACATTTTAGAACTAGTCGAACTTTATCGCAGGCTGGACCAGATAAATTAAAATTTACAGGCAAATAATACTCCTTTTATATAAGTGGCTCGTAAGAAAACTTCGTGAATCATATTTTGATGGATGTAAGTGGACCCAATCCTCCTCCATGTGTTTAGCATGCACCTCTACCAACCTTTTTATCTGTTAAGATATAGGCTTATGGTCTTGCAATTTGTTAAAAACAAACAAATTGAATAACTTGGGAATTGAGGCTAAGAAGCTGTTCCGATGGATTTCCCCAGATCTAACCACGCCGCTCTTCCCTCCTCTTCCTGATTCTGCTCTGTTCCTTTCCATGGCCATGATGGTGACTACTCCTCTGTGGTGTCTCCGGCCCCCTCCAGATCCACCGCCGTTGTCGTTCCTTGGCTTGATGCAGCACTGCTCCTCCTCCTTGAAGATAATGGTGACAGCTCTTCCTCCTCCGTCACAGCCCAGGTCTCCTCTAGATCCGCCGCCGAACAAGCACTTTCCAGCTGAAACTCTTTCTCCCGTCAAGCCAGCAGAACCTCGAGACCCACCAGACGCCTCCGTCAGCCTCGTTCCTCTTCGAATCTTCGTTACT
>NC_027755.1:36787661-36859009 GCF_000695525.1 Brassica oleracea var. oleracea | reverse complement strand
GTTCACCTTAGTTCCTTACTCTCTGGTTATCCCTATTCTTTTGAATGGGATGCAATGCTAGATGTGTGGGTGATTCGAGCTTTAGTTGGTATTGTACTGATAGACTCTGTGTCCTTTGGCTACATCCTTATGTCTCTTGGCTGTTTCTACTCTGCTATAGAGTGTTCGCTGCCTATTGCTTCTTGGTTTCAGATCTGTCTAACTTCTTCCAGAGTGGAATACTTAATGTTAGTTTGCAGATTTTCAGCTAGGTGGTGGTTTCAGATCTTGATTATCACCACTCTGTTGAAACCAACTTCAACTTTCCTATTACCATTGGTTTTGTATTGTTGCTGCTCATGTGTGGTACTGTCAGCCTCTAGACTGGAAGATTACTCAACAGATGATTCACTCTCTGTACTGTTCAAAGGCTCAACATCTTGGTGTCACATCTCTGCTATTCCTAGTGTTGTCGAGATACGAGGACGTCTCTGCAATGTGGATGCAGCTTGGGATGCCAAGGCTAGGAACTGCGACATTGGAGTCATCTTCTCGGGTGAGAGTACCATCACCCTACCAAACCTATGCGAGTCTCGCAATCATGTATCATCAGCACTCATGGCT
The DNA here is from genome assembly GCF_000695525.1 of Brassica oleracea var. oleracea. Lineage (NCBI taxonomy): Eukaryota > Viridiplantae > Streptophyta > Magnoliopsida > Brassicales > Brassicaceae > Brassica > Brassica oleracea. Next base: position 36,858,406 of record NC_027755.1, on the reverse strand, counting down.
GAAGCCATTGCTGTTCGTCTTGCGGTAGCTACTGTCGTCTACTCAAACGTCCGATCCCTTGCAGTTCTCTCTGATTCTCTATCACTCATCAAGCTATTGAAGAATGGTGGATCTCAGCCGGAACTTTTCGGTATCATGTTTGATATCTATCACTACTTGTCTTACTTTGATGTTATATCTTGCACTTTCATTTCTCAAAACTTTAATGGAAAGGCTGATCCAGTGGCAAAATCAGCTTTCTCTTTGGTTGTAACCATACCCTAGTTGGGGTGTAAACTCTTCTAAAGTAATGCATGCGGTTTGATCAAAAAAAAAAGAATAACTTGGGAATTTAGATAGAGACAGCCTTTCTAGATTTTAAAATAGGGATATTTGTTTTGGATATTTTTAGTTATGTAACATATATAGTTGACCGAAATAATATGCATATCGAACGTTATGTAAAAAGTGTTAGGAAACTAAAGTTTTAAGATGGTTTACTCTTATAAATCAGAAGATTATTCGTTTAGTGGCAACTCTACTGTTTTTACGTGACTGCATACAAAACATTGTTTTGTATATGCAGTAATTTAATTTATCAAAGGATAGCAGATACATTTACAATCCATGTGACTAGTTTAAAAGAAGAAAATCGATACTATTCAAAATGGATATAAATATTTTGTTCAAATATATGATCTTATAAATACCTCTACGGTGGATGACGACGATTAGAGAGTTAATTTTCTGACATAGATTAGAGAGTTAATTTGTTGACATCATGAGTGTACAAGGTTTGAGATGGGTGATCCCTCTGAACCAGAGAAGGTAGACCAATCAAACCAACTCCGAAAATTCAAGAGAGGCAGTGGACTATGGTAAGAGGACGGAATTCTAAGGGTCGTAGAGGCTGATCACCTCCTTTAGGAGGTCATCATTCTTCTCACCGTCTCCTGAGTCCTGTCTCATGATAGTGGTTGTGTGGTTGCAATATAATCATCGGCTTCAACTCTCAAGTTTCATAAGTGAAACTTTTCCCTATCTTTTTCTCATATGTTCTCTCAAAATACATATATGTTTTCTCAATTGTAAAGTTTCTATCTAACAATTGTAAACTCTTGTTACTGTTACTTTTAATTTTAATGCATCAAATTTAGTTTATAAATCAAATATGTTGGAATTTTGCTTAACTTCACTTTTTAAATATAGATATGATAAAATGCTATCATCCAAACAATAAACACATACAGTAATTACACATAATAAAAAATATTTGAGTTCTTATAAATAACTAAATCTTTTTAGAGAATAGTATTAGCATGTTCGTAAAAGACTAACATAAATTTACCAAATTATACATAATAATGTAATTAACTCTAATCAGTGATTCATAAATCTAAATTCTAAACCGTAAAATCTAATTTTAAATCATAGTTTCAAACTCTAAACTGGAAAATTTTAATATTATATAAAAAAACATATGAGAAACAGAAAATACAAAAAAAAAATTCAAATTGAATAGTATAAAGAATAACATTTATTTAAACTAAAGAAATTTAAAACTTAAATGAAAGTAATAAACCCACTTAAACAATTTTGTTATTCATTGACCTTTAAAATTTATTAGAAAGATTCAAACTCTTGCAAACTTTAAAAAGTCACCAGTATAAATACTATTCATATTTTCATTTGAACTGTCAAGTTTTAAACATCTCACAATTATACACAAATTATATTAGTCGCATTATCTCAGCACATGAACATTGGTTGATTAGAATAAACCAAAAAAAAAACATGGAAAGAGACAACGAAAAATGATAAAAAGAATAAATTTTTATCAGAGTAATTAATAATGAAAGATTTATTTTAGAATATATATCATATGAAAATATAACTAATAATAAAAGAAAGGTAAAACTGTAAAAACTTAGGATCAAAGCGTGCTTAACAAGTCATTACATGAGTGTTAGATGCTCAAAAGAAGTCTAGCGTCTATGGGGATTATTTTGGACACAAACGAGATCTAAGCATAAATGAATTATTTGTTTATTTATTATATATCTTATATTTATATTTTTGAAAATTTTGGGCTTAATTATAAAATTACTTTGATGAAATATTTAAAATTGGATTTACTAAAAAAAAAAATTAGAGAAAAATATCATCACTTATTTATAAAAAAAGTAATGGTAAAGATTATATAATTGAATTATTTGTAATTTGAAATTTACTTAGATGTTACTTGACTTAATCGATTTAAACCGATTTATAGCGATTTACACCGATTTAAAACTACCAGTTTAAACCTATTTAAATAACTTAAGTCGTATTTTAAAAATTTTGTTTTGATTATACCATAACCAATTTGCCACCTGCCTAAACCGAATTTTAGATCGATGATTTTAAGTTATTATTTACAATATCATTAGTGGGAGTATTTCTTATGGTCTTTCGTATTTAGAATAAAGAAAAATAATTCAAGGATATGAAAGAGAAGACAAAAATCTTATCATATGAGAGACTCTAATACATGTTTGAGAAATCGACGCTTCATTAATTATTTAAAATAAAAATAGAAAATAACTACATTACTAAATAATATCATCATCATTATGGATAATATTTTTAAAAATTTATAAAAACAAAATTATATTATGTTTATTTTAACGTAACAAAAATATGTTAATATTTTATTAATGTATTTTTTAGAAATTAATAATAAACCAAAATTTGAAATAATAAACTTTAGAGACTCACTATTTTATATAAACACATTAAGTTTATAAAAATATTTTAAATTTAAATTGTTATTCTATCTCAAATTATAAATGACTTAACTTTTAATGAAATTGGTATCAGTGTTTTTTTATGAATGACATATGTAAAATAAAATTTTAATAATATTTCAAGTCTCTCATATGATATATTTTCTCTTTTTATTTCTATCATTTTGTATTTTTAAATTCTCGAAAAATTGTTGAAATCCTCAATGCATGTGGTTTTAGAATTTTAGTGTGAATCAATTTTTGAAATAATCGCTGACAAAATGTTAATATACATTATATTTATATTTAAGAATTAAATATTAATATAATTTTATGTTGATAAAATTAACTAAAGGTCTATTGAACGTTCTCGGATAAAGTAGGTTAGTTTTTATATTTTCCCTTTAAAATATTTTATTTGATAAAGAAAAATATGAAAAGTAAAAGTTTTGATCTAATGTATACTCCATCCGTTTCATATTAAGTGTCATTGTAAAAAAAAAATTTCGTTTCAAAATAAGTGTCGCTTTCGACTTTCAATACAAAAATTATTAATTTTATTCAACAATTTATTTTTCTATTGGTTGAAATATGGTTAAGTGTATAGGTAGTTGTGTTTTTATGTAGAAAATATAAAAAATTAATTATTTTCTTTATCTGTGTGCACAAATCCAAGACGATACTTAAAATGAAACAGACGAATTTTTTTTTTTTTTTGACAATCACAGACGGAGTATTACATATAATAATTGGATGGAGTATTACATATAATAACTGGATAGGCAAAAAGGTAGTAACCTTTTATAAGAAGGTACTTCGGAAATGGCCGCGTATTATACTCTATAAATATAGTCGATTTAGCGCGGAAAAGATTTACAAAGAAAAAAAAGCAAACACTAAATTTGTTTTTGACCTTTTAAAAATCTTCCTCCGAGGCTCCGACCTGGTCACATCCTCGACGGCTCCACTCTTCTATCTTCTTCATCCTATAGTCTTCTTCTTGTTATTTGCCTCGCAAATTCTATAGATTCTTGTGAGAAAATCTATTTGACTTCTCGTTCTTGACTTCTTGTTATCTCTCGTCTGGTCTGGTCGGGTTTCTCTTTTGGTCTGACGGGATCGGAGCCGATGCTCAAATTGGTTGACTTGCCCGTTCTTCACAAATTCACGCTCTACCGCACTCGCACGGTACAAAATCTCTTCTACTTTCTAATCTTAGTTACGTGAATGTTACTCTTCTTGTTCGAAATTGCTGTGATCATTTTACCCTCAACTGATTTACCGATAACTGCGATTAATGCAATACTTGCCTACGTTTCATAAAGATACAATGTTTAAATTGTTTCACAAACATATTTTTGTGTTTTTATAATTATATATTATTTGATAGTAAATTATAAACTTTTAAAAATAATTGAATTTATTTGAATTACTACTAACTTAATTTTATTAAAATTGATAATTATAGAATATAATATATTTACAATAGAAATTTAATGTATTTTATTAATATGTGTACAAATGAAAAAAAAATCTATGTTTCTGGAAAGGAGAGAATATATGGTCCAATATATATATTTATAATTATTTTCCGATCCGCAAACCCTGTAAGATGGTTCGGTTTATGTTAGATGAGACTGTTTGGTTTCATATGGTTTGTACTTTGTAGTGTAAGGCATGAAGGTTAGCTTGACATATGGGTGATTGTTTGTAGTTATAGATGTTCTGGACAGCCAAAATTGAGTCTAATATCATATAAATCAATTAATCAAACTTTTTTGTATTAAAAATTTTACAGCCAAAAAATCTTTATAAAATTAAAAAATGGTTGTATATAGCTTTATTTCTAGAACAAATAGTGTTTTACAAAGCTATAGCAAAATAATTTAAAACAATAAAATCTACTGTTTAAATTTTACACCAAAAAACATAAAGTTACGGGTTATTTCAATCACCCCATAACTTAGAGTCTTCGGCTTAAAGGCCCTCTCACAAAAAAAAAAAAAACGTGGAGTTTTCGGTTGTAAGTTATTTCTGTAATAATATAAAAGATGTGAATACATTGGTTTTTTGTTCAGAACTATTACTTGATTGGGAGAGACGAGAAGAAAACCTTTTGGAGGATTCTTAAGATTGATCGGACCGATCCAAACGAGTTGAATTTATTCGAAGATCCTACAAGGTATACGCATGACGAAATCACCCAACTTAAAAAATGGATTAGTCGAGGGAACCAGAAGTATGGTGGCCTTAGAGCAGAGACAACTTGCTATGGAATCATTGGTACTGAGAGACTTTGTCTCAAAGCATTGTATTTTTTTTTCTCAGTGTGTGTGTTGTTTTGAATTTTATGGATGAGATTCTCTTGGTGCAGGGTTTGTGAAATTCTTGGGGCCTTATTACATGCTGGTCATTAAAAGAAGAAAGAAAGTGGGCGAGATCTGCGGACATACTGTTTATGGTGTAGCAGAGAGTCAAATGATCATGATTCCATATCCTTCCAGGAAAACGATAGATGCTGATTCTTCAGCCGAGCGAAAGTATTTAAACGATAATTCTTGTAACGGTTATGTTATCCATATGCAAATATTCTTGTGTAAACTAACTTAGCAAAACACATATCTGACATGTTCTTTATTGAATTAGATAAGCTTCCAACCTAAAACCAGTTCATAAAGTGAATTGGCTCCATCTTATTTAAAATCCTTTCCAGTTTCCGATATGAGACTTTTATCCTTAATATTCCCATTTGTATTACAGGTACAAGAAGCTCCTAAACATGGTGGATCTTAGCAAAGACTTCTACTTCAGCTACACATATCACCTCATGTATAGCCTCCAAAAGAACATATGCAACACTGAGAGAGGAAAAATTCACGACGAAACCATGTTCGTGTGGAATGAATATTTAACGCACGGAATCAGAAGGAACCTCCGGAATACCGTATGGACAGTTGCACTGGTATATGGATTCTTTCAACAGGTAACTTGTTTATTCTAAAGAGTTCCCAAAACTTTGCTAGTTCAACAAGACCTAATCTCTACTTTTCCTTTGCTTTATACAGACTAAATGTTTTGTGTCTGATGAACAATTTATACTGACTGTCATTGCTCGTCGTTCACGCCATTATGCTGGTACAAGGTACTTCTGCATCTTGATACCATTACTTTACGTTCTTATTCTTCTTCTCATATCTGCTTCCGTCTCATGGACTAGTAGCTCTCCCTCTCAAAGACAGGGGCTAGTCTTTGATATGCCTTTATATCTGAACTAGAACAATCACTGCCTCCTCTATCTGTTAATGTGCAGATATTTAAGGCGTGGTGTAAATGAGGAAGGCAGCGTAGCCAACGAGGTTGAGACAGAGCAGATTGTTACCAAAGAGGTTCCAGAGGGTCAGAAAATTCCAATGACATCAGTCGTGCAGATGCGAGGCTCCATTCCCCTATTTTGGTCACAGAAACCATCTGTGTTCAACCCACAACCCAACATAATATGTAAGCACCAAATGCATACCAACGAGAAGTTGGCCTAATGGTTAGAACTCTAGTAGATTTTTTTAACATTTCGACCAAAAAAAAAAGAGAAAAACTCTAGTAGATTTCTAAGAGCTCATATGTTCAAGTTCCGTTAGGACGAGTCTCCTCTTCAATGGCATGTGCCTGTGTTAGGATATGTACGAACCTCCTAGTCATTCAGAAAAAAAATGATCCTCAGTTCTGACTCTCTTAACGCTTCTGTTTCTCTTTTTTTACTTGTCACAGTGAACAACAAGGACCGGAATTACGTGGCTACTAAACTCCACTTTGAGAATCTGAAACAGAGATATGGAAAGCTTATAATCATCCTGAATCTTTTAAAAGTGGACTTTCCTAGACAAGTCAAATTTTATACACTGCATTTGGTTTGTGGAAGATTAAGTGTGTATCTATGCTATTTGTGATACCAGGCAGGAAAGCATCGGGAAAACATCTTACGGGAAGAGTTTGAAAAGGCAATCTTGTTTATCAACGGAGGCACCAGGAGGGAGAACCATTTAAAGGCAAACCATTTTGATCTAAATGAACACTACAAAAGGTGCTGCATTTTTGAACTTATTATAAGCACAAGTTGGTGGATTGTTTTTACCAGTCTTACCTCCTAAAACTTTTACACCTTTTTCCTTGATTTTTTTTTGCAGTGGAGCTGATCGTGCATTCAAGCTCTTGTGTGCCGATGGGAAGGAAGCATTGGAATCAATTAACTTATTTTTCGGTGAGGTTCCTTCAGGCATAGGAGCTGATCGCGTAATTAACGACACATTTTTCAAGTAAGCTTGGTATGTTAGGGAAGTTAAAATGGAACGATAAACCCATCTCACTTAGAACTCACCCATTCAAATTTTGAAACTGCATAAATCCAGTTAGTTTTAAGATGTATTAGGGTTATCTGTGAAAATTTAGATGTAACCACTAGAACCGTATAAATCCATTTAAAGTTATAGTTGATTTTTTTATTTTATGATTTAGTTATATTTTTTTGGTCAAAAATTATATTTATGATGTAAAATTATTTAGGATAAAATTTATAACTTTTTGAATTTAAAATATATCTGAAGAGTGTTTTTCAAATAAAATAATTTAAGAAAATTTTGTCTAAAATATTTTGAAAAATCGAAAAAAATAAAAACTTTTTGAAAAGACAAACCGGAAAACTAAATTTTTGAAACAGGAGCTGTGTATTCACTGCGTCTATCTTTTTTTTTTTTTTTTTAACGACATTCACTACGTCTATCTAATACCTAATTCTACTTGTATTGCACGTTTGTTGGTAAGTCCTAATACTAATGCTACCATTCTCCAGTAGCCCTATTCTGAATCAAGATGAAGAGGCAACTAGCTCAGAACAAGAAGCTTTGAAGGCATATATATTCATGCGTCAAACTGGGGTCTTTAGGTCAAACTGCATAGACTGCTTGGATCGTACTAATGTTGCTCAGTTCGCCCATGGATTGGTAGCTCTTGCTCGTCAGCTGCAGAAATTGGGTATCAGAGGACCTCCTATCGTCGATAAGAACAATCCTTTGGCAAAGAAATTGATGGAAGTTTATGAAAATATGGGTGATGCAATTGCAATGCAGTATGCTGGCTCAGACGCACACATCAAGGTGATTTGCTTTCCAACACTTTTTTCTTCTACGCTTGAGATGGATCGTTGAACTATGAGTAACAACTTTTAAAAAAATAATGGTTTAACAGATGTTCAGTGCTCTTAGAGGTGATTGGAACATAATAAAGAAGAACCGTGATAAGATCATAGCTTTGCGTCGCCACTTATACAACACCTTTCAGGACAGCGAAAAGCAGAACGCCATAAATGTGTAAGCCTGGTTTTGAAACTTTCCATCTATTTTTCTTATAAAATGGCTACGTGTTTGTTTAGTCTATGGATTATTTCTTTTGACAGGTTCTTGGGGGAATTCAAGCCTCAGTTGGGGAAGCCAGCCTTGTGGGAGTTGCGCTCTGACCAGCGAAACACTATGAGAAATAGTTCTAACTTGAATATCAATAATTTGAGGTTCCTAATTTTGTTGACTAACCTGAAACTCTCTACCAGAATGTACAAGTTGATATATTTTCAAATGCTAAGATTATATTCCATTACACAATATAAACTACAGGCCAAATCATTCAAGATCCTTTTCCGATAACCTCATCTTGGAGAGTTTGGATCCGAAGGAGCTGGTACAAGAAAATCATCAGCCTTCACGTGCAGGGTTAAATAGTGGCTGGGAAACCACTTCAAATGGTGGCTGGGAAACCACTTCAGAAGTTGGATTCTGTGAAGCAGAACCATCTTCTTCAAGGTGGTTCATCAGAGTTTTCTTTAACTTGTTGTAAACACTAATTGTTACTCCTTTCTGATTCTTCTTCCTCTTTGATAACATATACAGAGTCCACTCAGTTATTCGCGATGAAGATAATTTGAGAGGAATAGGATCAAGGCAGATGTTTCTAGAGGTTGGCTCTACGTCTGATTCTCACGGGCTCGAAGATGCACCTGGTCTTTCACACTCATACAATGCTACATTCATTACGGCAGAGGAAATGTTTGAACGTTGCAGGTAAAAATCATTGTTCATCCTTATACATCCTTACTAAATAGCATTCTTATATATTACCCTATCATAAGAAGGGGCACATTGGAAGCCCATTTATTATATGAAGACATTTGTTCTAAGTAAGTTGAGATACATATATACAAGTTTGGTGAATTAATAATTAAATGTTTCTTGCAGCTCCACGTCGTCAGACTTAATTATTGAGGTATATTTCTTCATTACCATATCAGTCTTAAGTATTGAAGTTACCTTTTTTTTTCTTTTTTTTTTTGGTAATCATGTTAAAGTATTGAAGTTACTTGTAACTTCCAAGTTGTCAGTTTTGGCAAACAAAGACACTGACTCGGTGGGGTTTTCCCATCTTTATTAGGTTCCTTCAGGTCCAATTTCCATCTTTAAGGGCGTCTCAGATGATTTCGCTCAGTGGGTGGAAGAAGGAAGAGCATTGTAAAGGGTGTGGAGATAAAACTGTGCTATGCTGAGGAAGTAAACGTTGGTTACTTGGCAGGTACTGCAGGGTTGGATAGACATGTTTACATGAAGCATACAATAATAGCCGCATCTTTTTTAAATACCGACTCAGCTTTGTAAAAGGTCATCGTTTGTTTGTTTTTTTTTTTTTTTTTTTAAAAGGTCCTCGTTTGTTGTTTCTCTTTTTTTTTCCTACCAAAATTGATTTATATCTTTGATTTTTGTTTTTGTTATATAGAAAGGGTGTGGTTTGTTTAGTTTTATAGTCATTTGTTGCTGCCCAATGCTCAAAAAAGTGTGTGATAAGAAAACGTTGGAAGAAATAGAATATCCATCTCCATTGGAGGGATTTACAACGTAGAGTATCTCACAAACAAATAGTTGTATTTAGGTGAATGAGTATCCGGTTTAGAATAGTTATCGGTCTTTCTCATGCCAATCCGATTGTGTTGAACCGACTTACTAACTTTGCGTTCAAATTAGTTGGAAGAGCCTAGCATAGGCCTTGATTAGCAGATCATTAGTATAAATATTATACTTTACATTATCCAATCAACATTAATTATTAATAAAATCATATAAAAAAGCATTTACTATGTTAATGCCAATGTTCTCGTATGAAATTTCGGTAGAGCATTTGCATTTATAATTGATAAAATTAAGAAAATATATAATTAATTAAAGTATTTTATTTAGTATTATCATAAAATTATTTTTATATCCAGAAAATAAAATTTACATTTTAAAATAAATTTACAATAAATTAAATATATATATATATATCATATTTAAAATATAAACAATTTAATAAGAGTATATATTTTATGTAGCATACTGATTCTATTGCTTCTTCGGTGAATCAAACCAGTACAGTAGCACGTCTAAATCGGCCATTACCATTTATTGCTGTCGAACAATGAAAAACATATATACCTCGTGATGAATTTATAAAATTGAAAATTGTTTCGTCTTTGATTATAAATTTCCTAATAATTGGGTTTTTCAGTTTTGTCAATGCTAATGATTATGGAATGAATCAAGGTTTACATGATGTGATGCCAGTCTTTGTTTTTTATTTTTTTCTGCAGCCAAAGTCATTTTTATTCCAAAAATAAAGCAACTCGTTTAAATATTGACTTTTTGTTTTCATTTTTAAGTCTTCGTTAATTAGTCCAACAATAATACCAGCTGGCATGGTTAGAGACGATACGAGCCGGGTCTGTAGATATTCATCTGAAACATTTAAATGAAGCTCCCACTTTTTTTTTTGTAAACTGAGTTTATGAAGCTCCCACTTTATAGGAGACAAGGAGTTATATTAGAAGAATATTATTATATATATGTATGATGTGTATTTTTGGTAAAAGCCTACATATATTAATTGCCAAACTAAAAAAAATGGATAAAGAATTTGTTTATGAAAATATAAAACATTGAATAAATTATATATTGTTATGGTTTTAAAATAAACAAATAGTATCCTGTGAAGTTAGGATTTTTATTTTGAATAGGACCCATAAAATTGTAGGGGAGGTTCTGGTTCTAGAAAGGCGTCTCTAGATGTTAAAGAAGGCATTGCGAAGCTATCACATCGGTCGGACATCATATAACATGACGTAACTTTTTTAAAAATGAACGGAACTTATATATTGATATCATCTTCAGTTCTAGTAACCAAGAAAAAAGTTTTTGCTGTACGTCTCATTTATATTACAACTAGGTAATTTTCCGTGCATGACATATAAATATTCACGTTGTAAAAAAAAGACATATAAATATTCACAAATTAATATATTACTATTATTAACATTCTTATTCTAATGTTAATTATTTTGTAATTTAGATGTATGATTTATTTAAGTAATATTATATTATTTTAGTTTGACATGTAATTTGGATTTATAATATCTAATAAATTTGGTTATTACTTAGAGATATCGAATTGTATTTATTTCTTCAAGTTTAACTATAGTATTTTGGCCCTAGTATTTTTTTTTGTGCTGAGATAGATTCATATTTTGATTAATTTTGTTCTTTTTTGGGAATCAGACTTTTGATTTTGGGCATGAAATTTAGATTATTTAAGTTACTAATTTGTGGATTATATTGAATTATACATAATTCTTTAAATCGAACCACAATTAGTCTTGATTCTAGTTAAACTAAATTTGATTAGTTTTATTTCATGCATTAGTTTAGTTCTTCATCTTAAATGTGTATACATACTTTCATAAATTCTTTTGTAAAATTGATATCTGTGGGTTTGTACAAATAGTAGAACAAATTGAAATGATGGTAAGTATGAATTTTTATAAATGAACATTACCGATAAAATTTTGAAAACTTATGAACGGATATCAATAAAATTTTAAGTAACTTTATACTTTAGATGTACAAAATATAAATTAAAAATATTCTAAATAATCTTAACCATGGAAACTCATATTGGTTTATATAAATATACAAAATTAAAAAAAAAAACAATTAAGCCTTAAAGAATTTTTAGTGATATATTAGGTTTGATTAAAGTTTATAGTGTTTTTTTCTAAATTTAGTTTGAAAAATATTGTATATAAAATTTCAATCAAGATTAAAATTTAACAAAAATATATTATGCAAAAATGAATAAACATCTTAATAGTAGCATATATCAAACATGTGTTTCATAAATGATATAAATAAGATATTTTATTAATTTTAAAATATATATATATATATATATATATATATATGCTGTTTAGTATTATGTTTTATAGATATGGTTATTTTTAGCATCAAAACTGTTTTTTGTGAACTTTCCTTTTTATGAAATCACACTATATATAAAATATATTTTCATAAAAAAAAATTTTTATTTATAATTTTTTCGTTTTTATATGAATTTTTACTTTTTATTATATATGTTATTAGGAAAAATATAAAAAGGAAACTAAGATTAAAATTTGAATTGGCATATATTATTAAATAATAATATTTTGATTCATTTAGGGTGCCTCTGTAATTAAACATCATGAGAATTAACGTGATCGCAATACGTAAGAAACTGATTTATTAAATAATATTATAGAAATTCTAAATACAGATTTTACAAAAGGAAAGAGTTATTTTGATGAAAATATGTTATGCATTTTTATTCAAACTGATATTCAGTTTTACTTGAGCAAAATAATTTTTGGTGTAGTTTATACTTTGCAAAAAAAAAGTGTAAAGCAGTTTTTTATTGTCAAGTGTTGCTAATTTTTTTATAGTTAGATTTCTGTACGGTAGTAAAATTCCAGTTGATACAAATTAGAACCAGAAAGTTATTAAGAATTTACATTAAAAATACAAACTGAAGTTAATTTTCATATATGCATTATCTAATATAAATATCATGTATTTTTTGTAATTTTAAGTGCATGTGAGAATAAGAGTTAACCATAGTAGAAACCAGAAAGCGCAATAAAATACTAACAAAATTTATAGGTCTTTTCGGATCATGTTTATTATAATCGTTCATCTACTAAACTATGTTGAATTTTTTAACCATAAACCACTTGAATTTTTCTTCTAACTATATTTAGTACCCCATTATAGTAATTTTGTAATTTATTTCCAAGGTCATCGTTAACAAATACTATTTGGAAACAATTTTACTTCTCACGCAAGTAAATTGATGAATATACAGATATATATAGAATTTAATTTATAAACCTTTGTATGAATGGATTGTTTACATTTAGCTAAGTCGTGTGGTCTGTCGTATTAAAAAAAAAAGACAGAAAGACTAATCTCGTATATAATCTATCTTATACGTAACACATGTCCATCACTAAGAGGGCTTTGGTTATTCTAACAAACAGACGGGGTCGGCCATTGCGTGTTCAGTTTGTGTTTTGATAGAAAATAATATTTAGTTAAAAAAGGAGTATAGTTAATCAGATCCGAAACATCAAACCGTTTGTAATATGCATTTTCAGTTCTTTATGCTACCAAAAACCATCACTAAACTGAAGTTATGGTGGGTGTTTTGCTTAGTCTGAGAATTACATCGTCCATGGTTAAATTCTACATTTTTCAACTGAAAATAATATTTAGATTAAGTTACAAAAAAATAATAATAATATTTAGATTTTAATGTAATTGTTTTTTTTAACGCTGGATAATTATTCAGCGTTAAAATAAATGTAATTGTTTTATTTATTCAGTTTCATAAAGTTAATATTTCATAAATCAAAATAATTCCGACGATATCTACTTATCTACATATCTACATGTCCGTAAAATGTACATTTACTTTTAAGATTAGCCAGCCATATACACCGATTGGGTTATCGACACCAATCTATCATCTATAAACTTGTTTATTCTAATTATTTAGAACTAACTGAATTTTAATGCAGGCTGGAAAAAATTAATAAACATTTATAGACAAAGAATAGTATCATTTGCAGAAAAATTAATCTTTGTAAATCATATTTTATGGATGATATGTGGACCCAATCTTCCTCCATGTGTTTAGCGTGCACCTCGACATTCCATCGTTAAAAATAATGCGAAGATACATTATTTGAGATCAATTATTCTACAATCTTTAATCCTGTTAAATATAGTTTCATCGTGATCTCATTATTTACTAAACAATATAATAATAATACTTTGGAAATTTAGCTTACATATACATTCTCAAACTGGCCAACTAAACAGAAAAATAAAAGGATAGAGCGTTTCCAGATTTTAAAATGACAAAGAAAAAGATAATAAAAGTAGGGACACTTTCTTCTTTAACCAAAAAAAAAGTCAACAATAACAAACAAATACTTAGAATATTGTATGTATAATTTATATTAATGACTATTGCATTTTCATGACACACAGTTAATTTTTTTATTTAAATTTATTTCCTCCTTGATTATATTTACTTCTAGTTTCATAATTAATAGTTAAATAAATTTATGACTTATATTAATTGAAACATAGTTTTAATACAATATGGTTAAAATTTTAAAACAAATATAAAACAAATATATACTTTCTAAAAAGATATGTAATATTTGATAAAATTCTATTGTTCTATATGAAACACATAATCTTTCTATTTTATATAAATCATAAATTTGTTCTATTATATATTGTTTTGATATATAGCCACATAATGGTCATGATGTAGTTTATATTATACTAATTTAAAAGAGAAATTTCATGTTTATCACTTTCATGGTACTACTTTTCATCTTTACCACCATTAAGGGAACATTTTTCAAAAATATCATTTTTCATTAAGTGGCAAAGACTCTTATACATTTGTTATCTATATATATAATAAATTATTATTTAAAAAAAAATTATGTTTTCGAATTATACTTTTTCAAATTAGAATTTTTTTATAATTTTTTTTTGATTTTTTTCAAATTTTTTTTAGAAATTTTTTTTCAAAATTTCTTTTTGAAAATCGAAAATTATGTTTTAAAAAATTTAAGTATTTATTTATATATTTATTAGAATTCTAAATTTCACGTTCCAAAAATCCTACCCCACCTCTCAACTTTAAACTCTATGTCTAAATTAGTTAGCCATAAGAATATAAGTGTCTTTTACCTTTCATTAAAAAATGAAGGTAAAAGTAATTAATATAAACATGAAAAATAGTACTATGAATGTAGTATTTATAGCAATTTTCCTAATCTAATTGCGTCGGATAGAACCTAAAAAGCCATATCTCGTCCATATCTGCAAAAGATATTGGGAATTCCCCGCTACAAATTTTATATACTATCTATAATGTATTACATAATAGGTAGTATAGTACAATTTGTAACGTCAGGACTCAGGAGTGCTTTCTTATATCATTTTCTATGATTATCTTTTATTGCATCCATCACATTACTTGAATCTCATGCAACATATACAATGTTTACCTCGCTGATCACCAATTATTATATTAACAATTTCTAATAGTATATATTGCAGTCTATATATTGAAATAATAGTCAGAGTAACACGCGTACAGTTTCAGTGGCGGGGCCAGAATTTTTTTGTACTGGGGTAAAAAAAAAATCAAAAGCATAATGTATAAATGACCAAAGAAATTATAAATGTATTACTCCAAAAAAAATTAGAAATGTACTCGACACTCACTCATAGCTTAAAACTTTTTTTTTTAAGTTTGTTTATTTTTAATGTTTCTATATTAAACTAACATTAACAATGTTTAAAATTACAAAATATGTTTAGTGATTTACTAAAGTTTTGTAATTATAGAAAAATAAGATTAAAACTAATATAAATCCAAAGTTTTAAAAATAAAAATATATTAGTTGTAATTAAATTTTGTCTTTAATGTTTTGTAATTATTTTTCTGGGGTCAAATTTATTTTTTTAATGGGGTCAATAAAAAAATTATACAAATTTTATCTAAAATTTTTTTGTACAAAAAAGAAGTGGGGTCAGCTGACCCCCCACCCACTAAGCTGCCTCCGCCCCTGGTAGCATGAAAACTCTGTTTTTTACTTCGCTTGATATAAACAAATTCAGCGTAAGAAAAAGACGGAAATAAAAATATTTTAGGTTACTAGCAAACGGAGTAAGTATTTTGGCAAGTGATAAAAATCTGTTATATATATAAATTTTTTTGACCCCAGTCAAAAAACAATTTTGGCTCGCCTCCGCCTCCGCCTCCGCCACTGATCTCCATTGAAGTGGTGTGTACTGTGTAGCCACCCCAGTACGAGGTAAGTAATATGTTGAAGATGTTGTGCTGCACTGGCCCCCCCCCCCCACCCACTAAGCTGCCTCCGCCCCCTGTACAGTTTTATATTTTTATCTAGTTTTATGATATTTGTAAATTTAACATACGTTAAATATTGTATAGAATGGTGAAATCATTTTAACTGAAGAACATATATGTATAATGTATAACAGACATTAAAATTCAATGGACTATTTTATTTTCTGTAATTATGTATTAATTTTGGTATTTTACGTATTCTATGTTTTATTGATCACCAATACCGTACATCATCACATTAGAGGTATATGCAAAGGTTAAAAATCGTTATTTTGTTTGACAAAATAACATAGCTTCTAAGTCAAATCTTTACGTGTAATTTGTTAAAAATTTCACCAAAATAGTTATTTTACTAATTCACTCAAAAAGTAACAGTTCTGATCTCATTTTTACTACAAACTGTGTTTAGGTAAAAAAAGGTAGTAACCTTTTAGAACAAGCTACTTCGAAAAAACGCTATAAATATACAGTCGATTTAGCGCCGAAAAGATTAACGAAAAAAACTAAATTAGTTTTTTACCTGATTTTTTTTTAAACAAGTCGTCTCTTCTCTCTTCCTCCCCGACCTGGTCACTCTTTTATCTAATAGTCTTCCTTCGTCGTCGTTATCAAATTCCGAGATTCTTCTGAGAATCTCGTTTTGATCTTGACGATCAATTTCTCTGTATCGACCGGTTCGAAATCGGGGTCAAACCGGATCCGAGCATTCTCCAGGTTCGGAATTTTCAAAATTAATTTGGTCTGATGGGATCGGAGCCTCGGGATGAGCCGAGGCGCAAACTGGTTGACTTGCCCTTTCTTCACAAATTCAAGCTCTACAGCACTCACACGGTACACCATCTCATCCACTTTCTTTCATACATGTGAAATTGCGTTGATACATTATTTTTCCGGTTTGCATTTCGGATTCCGTAAGATGTTCCGGTTTATGTTTGATGAGACTGTTTGGTTTCATATAATGTATATAGTCTTTCGTTGTTACTTGTTAGTTATTTCTGTTATAGTTATATAATATTTCAACTCTGTTTTGCTTTATGGCTTCAAGATCACTACCGATCTTTTTGGTTTGATGTAGAATTATTACCTGATTGGAAGAGACGAGAACAAGACCTTTTGGAGGATTCTCAAGATTGATCGAACCGACCCAACAGAGTTGAATCTGTTCGAGGATCCTACAAGGTATACGCATGACGAAATCGTCCAACTTAAAAAATGGATTAGTCGAGGGAACCAGAAGTTTGGTGGCCTTAAAGCAGAGACTACTTGCTATGGAATCATCGGTACTAAGCCTTGTCTTTGTGTTTCTTTGTCGTTTAGTGGAGATCAATGTTAATACTCTGTGTGCAGGGTTTGTGAGATTCTTGGGGCCTTACTACATGCTGGTGATTAAAAGAAGAAAGAAAGTGGGCGAGATCTGCGGCCATGCTGTTTATGGTATAGCAGAGACTGAACAGATCATGATCCCATATCCTTCCCCTGAGACAAGAGTGGCTAATTCTTTAGCCGAGAGAAGGTATTTAATTGATCGTTCTTGTAACGGTTTTGTTTATTCATATGAGAAAAAAAAAAAACTATATTGTGTGAACTTAATTAACAGAACACACTTGCTTGTATCTATAGGTACAAGAATCTCCTAAAAATGGTGGATGTTAGAACAAACTTCTACTTCAGCTACACATATCACCTCATGTATACGCTCCAGACGAACGTATGCAACACTGAGAGTGGAGAGATTCATGACGAAACCATGTTCGTGTGGAATGAATATTTAACACATGGGATCAGAAGGATCCTCCAGAATACCGTATGGACAGTTTCACTTGTATACGGATTCTTTCAACAGGTAAAGCCTATATGAATGGTTTATTCTAGAGATTTCCCAAAACTTTGCTAGCTCAAGTGACCTAATATATCTACTATTCATTTGCTCTGTACAGACTAAGTGTTCAGTATCTGATGAAGAGTTTGTATTCACTGTCATTGCTCGGCGTTCACGCCATTATGCTGGTACAAGGTACTTCAACATCATGATTTAATTGCGTCTTCTTCTGGACTAGTAGCTCTCTAAGATATATGTATTATGTCTCACGGACTAGTAGTCTTTGATATGCCTTTAAATATTAGCTAGAACAACATCGCCTCCTCTCTTTGTTAATGTGCAGATATTTAAGGCGTGGTATAAATGACGCAGGCAACGTAGCCAATGAGGTTGAGATAGAGCAGATTGTTACCAAAGAGGTTCCAGAGGGTCAGAAAGTCCCAATGACATCAGTTGTGCAGATGCGAGGCTCCATACCGCTATTTTGGTCACAGGAGACATCTGTGTTCACCCCACAACCCGACATAATATGTAAGCAACCATATGACATTGTTAGAAAAGGATCCTTCCTCATCTTAACGCTTCTTTTCGTCACTTTTACTTTTCACAGTGAACAATAAGGACGTGAAACACGTGGCCACTCGACGCCATTTTGAGAATCTGAAACAGAGATATGGAAGGCTGATAATCATCCTGAATCTTCTAAAGGTAGGACAATTCAAGTCTTTATACTAATGTTTGGAATATTTAGTAACTTTGTTATTTTGTGATATCTCAGACAGGAAAGCATAGAGAGAGCATCTTACGAGCAGAGTTTGGAAAGGCAATCTCGTCTATCAACAAAGGCACCACGAGGGAGAACCATTTAAAGGCAATCCATTTTGATCTGAACAAACACTACAAAAGGTGCTGCTTCATTTATGCAACTATACATCAAGCATATATTACTAGCTTGGTTTAATAAGTCTCACCTTTTAAAATTTCACCCCTTGAATTTTGCAGTGGAGCTGATGGTGCATTTGAGCATTTGTGTAACTACGGGAAGAGAGCATTGGAATTAATTAACTTGTTTTTCTGTGAAGCTCCTTTAGGTGTAGGAGCTGAAGCTGTAATTAACGACTCATTTTTCAAGTAAGTTTTGTATGCATATATATGTCCTTCAAATGAAGTCTATCTATGATTGTATTTGCACATTTGTTGGTGAGTTCTAATACAATGCTACCATGCTCCAGTAACCCTATTATGAATGAGGATGAAGAGGAAACTAGTCCAGAAGAAGAAGCTTTGAAGGCAGATATATTTTCGCTTCAAAATGGGGTCTTGAGGTCAAACTGCATAGACTGCTTGGATCGTACCAATGTTGCTCAGTACGCCCATGGATTGGTAGCTCTTGCTCAACAGCTGCATCTATTAGGTATCACTGGACCTCCTATCGTCGACAAAAACAATCCCCTGGCAAAGAAATTGATGGAAGCTTACGAAAAAATGGGTGATGCAATTGCAATGCAGTATGCTGGCTCGGATGCACACATCAAGGTGATTTATTTTCCAACAGGTTTTTCTTCAAGGCTTGAGATGGATCACTGAACTATGTGTAACAACTTTAGAAATATTATGGTTCAACAGATGTTTAGTGCTCTGAGAGGTGACTGGAACATGATGATGAAGCACCGTGATATGATTACAGCTGTGCGTCGCCACTACAACAACGCTTATATGGACAGTGAGAAGCAGAATGCCATCAATATGTAAGCTTCATTTTAGAAACTTTTTTTTTAAAGTGTTTTCTTTACTCTAAAGATTTACTTCTCTTGACAGGTTCTTGGGGCAATCTGGGCCTCAATTGGGGAGGCCAGCCCTATGGGAGTTGCGGTCTGACCAGCACAACACTGGAAACCTAGATATAGAAAACCTGAGGTAACTAAACCAGTAGTCCAAGTAAACTTTTACCATAATTTAAAAGTTGACATAGACTAAGTTATCTTCTAATTTTCAATATGAACTTCAGGCCAAGAATTTCGAGATCCTTTTCTGATAACCTCCTCTTGGAGGGTTTGGATATTGAGGAGCTGATAAACGAAAATCCTCAGCCTTCACGTGAAGGATTAAACGGTGGCTGGGAAACTAATTCAGAAGTTGGATTCTTTGAGCCAGAACCAGCTTCTCCAAGGTTGTTCATCAAAGTCTCTTTAACTTGTTGCAAGCATTGGTTGTTATTCCTTTCTGATTCTTCTTCATCTTTGATAACCATCTTCAGCGTCCACTTTGAAGATCATTTGAGAGGAACAGGATCCAAACAGATGTTTCCAGACAGTGGCTCTACGTCTGATTCTCAAGGGCTGGATGATGTACCTGGCTTTTCACACTCGTACAATGCTAAGTTCACCACCGCAGATGAAATGTTTGAACGTTGCAGGTACAAATTATCATTGATACTAGCATTCTGATATATTACCCTAAGGGCACTATGAAAACCCATTTACAATATTCAGACATTAACTTTGTTCTAAGTAAGTTGAGATATATATATACAAGTTTGGTGAATTAATGTTCTAAATGTTTCTTGTAGCTCCATGTCGTCAGATAACATGTTCAGCGACATAGCCGAGTCCTTCACTTCTACAACTGGCACGGACCATTTTGAGGTATTTTCCTTCTATCATCATATCAGTCTTAACTACTCAAGTTCATGTAAAGCTTTTGCAAACAAAGACACTGACGCTGGTCGATTTTTCCCATCTTTATAGTTTCTTCCAGGTCCGAGTCAAACAGAAGGTGAATATGTTTTAGTACCTGGCTTCTCAAATGAGTTCTATCACTGGGTGCAACACGGAAGAGCATTTTCAAGGGTGTGGAGATGAAACTGTGGTATGCAGCGGAAGGTAACGCTGGTTACTTGGCACATACGGAAGGGTTGGGCGGGCATGATAACGTGAAGCACACGATAACAGCCACATCTTTGTAAATACCCGACTCAGCTTTGTAAAGATCCTCCCCGTTTGTTGTTTCTCCTTTTTTTTTTCCTACCAAAATTGATTTCTATCTTCTTTTCTTTATCACCCACAAACTTTGAATTTTGTTTGTTTTAATTCTTGGAATATAGAGAGGGTTTGGTTTGGTAAATTTTGTAGTCGTTTGTTGTGGCCCAATGCTCAATAAAGTGTGTGATTAGAAGAAGTTGTAAGTAAGAGCATCTACATATCCATTGGATGGGTTTTCAACATAAAGCATCTCAAAAAAACCAAAAAATAATTTATTTGCCTTCGCATATTTAGGTGAATGAGCATCCAGTTTAGAAAAGTTATTGGTCTTTTTCATGTCGACCCAATTCTGTTGAACCGGATTGGTCACTGTTATTGTGATTTAACAATGGATCAAATCAATCTTTGAGTAGTATAAATCGAAATTAGGATTGATGTATTTTTCTATATTAATTGTGTGTGACTCAGTTTTTTTATTGCATCAAACATGGACGTTGTAATTAAATAGGTTGTCTCTTCTTACAAGCCATGTTTCACGAGGAACATATATGACATCTTTGACCCTCTAAAAATACCACTCGGTAATGGATTTGAGCTTGGAATGCCATAAGATATCAAAAAGTGTAAGTTGTGAATACAAAAATCAATACTAATTAGTCGGATTCATATATCAAGAAGATTTGATTGGATGATGTAGCATATTAATTAGAAAACATGCATTAATGAATGATATTGAATAATATTATGTGTTCACATCACATGTTTTGTTGATGATTATTTCATATTCATAATATCAAAGCAAACCGCAGGGTACATACACTGTACAATTTTCATTAAATTTGTTAGTAGATTTCGTGTTGTCGATAAGAATACGAGACAGGTGTATTCATTTATGAGTTTAAGGTGATTTGAGACAACAATTCATTTTTTACAAGTTGAGATGAAAAGAATAAGCGAGAGTTGGTGATTATCTTTACCATGATTGTGTCTGTGACTATCGTATGAGGAGTTCTCTTGATAGGAGTTTTCTTCTCAATATCTTGCACAAGACGAAACCCTCGTTATCCTTCTAATAAGAATCAAACAAAGCGTTAGCAAATATTGAGATAACAATCCAATTTGTTGAATGAAATGTAAACAAACCTGGAAATCTCTTTGACACTCTTTCGTGGTCCTTTAGGTTCCTCCGTGTGAAGAAGAACCACACTTCCGCTGATTTCAGCATCCATGACACTGCAAAATCGATGAAACTCCCAGAGATCATGATCGTAGATTCCAACAATCGATTTCTCCTAATTCAATCAAATCTAATCTACATTTCACAGCACCAAGGCACAAATCCAATACAAAACAAGAAGACAGAAAGTGTAAACGACATACCTGGTAATTGCCATGGATCATGGTCAGAGATACAGTGCGTTCAATTTCAAAATATTTATTAAGTCAGTGGATTGGGAGAAAGTGAAGCATATTCCTTTAAAAAAAGCTTCACTTCACCAAATCTTTGATTTCTAATCTAATCCATATTACCATACAAACAATTAAACATTTTAAAACAGAAGAATTAACATAATTTGTTTATAGAAACAATTAAATATCATAGATTACATTATAAAAATTTAAATAAATACATATGGTATGATAGAAATAATTATATAAATGATTTTAACATATCATACTATATATATCCTACTATATATTAATTGAGAAGTCTTTTAAGTGACTTGTGCTTAGGTGTCATTCATTGGTGAAATTTAGAATTAACTTTCTTTGTCCTCGTTCATGATTCCTATGATGCTAAATTACATGATTAGCTTCACGTTTTGTTTTGTTAACCAAAAAGTTATGAACCAATGAACGTGTACTCCTTGGAATTGAGAACTACATCATGTAGCATGGTTTTGGTAAGTCGGTTCTACACAACCGAGTTTACATGCATGAAGAAAAAGACTGATAACTTTTCTAAACTGGGAAAGTCAAAACCAGTAGAAACAAGTCTAAATCCGGCCAAACAAAGAAAAAACAATGATTACCGTTGCACCCAAAGAGGCTTCTCTCGAGCTAAAAGATGCAATCATTGGGTTCTCGGGAGCATGTAAAGCACACCATCATCATCATCAGAGGACGGCAGACTGGCCTCTCGGTTTAGCACACACGGTCCAAGTATTTCTTCTTCACTTGCGTCAACCTACAAGAGGAGAACTGAATTAAGACATTTTCACAAGTTGAGCTAAAAACAAAAAGTGATGTTAGTATTTCTCTCTACCATGACTGTGTCTGTTGCAATATGAGTTTTCTTGAGAGTAGTAGTTCTCTTGAAAGGAGGAGGTTTCTTCACAAAAATCTTGCACAAGACTAAGCCTTCATTATCCACCTAAGAATCAAACCAAAGCATTAGAAAATTTAGAACCAACAATCCACTTTGATTAATTAATGTAAACAAACCTCTCTTTGAAATTCTTCCATGGTCCAAAAGGTCTGTGTATTGTTAGTCTTAAGGCAAAACGTGAAGGATTGTTTCATCCCAATCACAATATGTTTCTTATCCTTGACAAGTTTCACCTCTCCATCACTTACCCAAACTCCTGATGGTGTTTCATCCTTCACGCTACAATATCGTTTAGCTTATACATGATCAAATAAATCCATGTTTTTACCAACATATTATGTTTATTTTATAACTCCTAGTGTTGAACGAGAATTTACTTGATTTAATTTGAGTGTATTATTGATGTTTCTAATATATAAAACTAGAGCTTAATCTGTGCATCCGCATGGGTATTATTTTCATTTTTACAAATATTTTGATAGAGTTATATGATATCAAACTGAATCTTTGGCATAAATGAAAGTATGACTTATCATTATGAGGCCTATCTTTTAGTTTCAGTATGCATTTGTAGCTATCTTAGTTTATGCCACATTATTGTTGTTTAAATGATAAATGCTTGTAGTTTGGGAATTTGATTCGAATGACATTGATTGGATGTATATATTGTTATGTAAAGTAGGAGTCCTATTTGGATGAAACAAAGTTCCCTTGTAAATTTGTATGTGTCAAAACGTTATTGTTGAGAATATTATGAGGAATAATTGTTTTTTTTTTGAAACTTGTGAGGAATAATTGTTAATTAGAAATTTTATAAGAAACAGATTGCACAAAATTTTTACTCTTGTATTGTCTCTAATTTTTTAAAAAATATATATTTTAGCAAAAGGATGTTTGATTAGTCGTGTACCATATGTATTGGATGGCCCACAATTTAATTTCTATTCACATTTTATATTAATAAAATTTAAATTAATTAATTTATAGGAAATAAATTTTAAAATATTCTAAAAGATTTGTTAGAATTTTATTTAAAAGTATTTATTCGTATTCCAAATAAAAGATATTATAATATATTATAATTAAGATGTAAAATTTTATAAGAAAATTATTTTATAAGAAAATTATCCAAATTAAAAAAAATCAACATGTTAAAGAATCAGCTTTAATAGTACTGATAGATGAGATAAAGCATCTTTAGATCATTAATAACTGATAGCTTTTGATTATATAACAACAACAAAGTGTCTGATCATCTAGTTGAAACATATTAGAGTTTTTGCTTACTACATCACAACAAAGAAGTATATAAGAGATGAAACAACCCATAAACCCAGGTACATGATAACATTATAACAAGATCGTAAGGAAAAGGAGATAATAAAGACATTACATAAGGATTATAAAAAAGTTGGAAATAAAAAAACTCTTCACTCAAATCACACGGCTTCAAGGAAGAGAAGTCACTGGTAATACATGAGCTGCTGCGCGTTCTGGAAACCACCGTCATAGATGGCCTGGTTTGAACCAGTGGCTCCCATCGCAGCTTGCTTGAGAGCGTGTTGTCCCTGCGGGTGATGCATCATCGGATTCATTCCCGCCATCTTGCTCATGGCTAGTTGCCTCTCGTAAGCCAAGAGGTCGCTGGCTGAGAATCCAGGGATTGGTGCGGGACCTGGTGGAGGAAGCGGGTTCGATGCTGTTCCTGGTGGAGTTGGCTTGCTTCCCCAAGAACACTGTCGGAACAATAAACACGCAGAGACTGTTTTAGCGTTCCCAAACCGGAGAAATGCAGTAATATAGTTAGTTAGTGTTACCTTCATCTGCCTGCCACCGAGGTAGGAATGTGTGTTTCCCAGCTGGATAGCGAGGGCAGCCTCTACATGAGTAGAGTATCTTACAAATCCAAAACCTTTGTCTCTTTGAATACGAACCTCCTCAATAACTCCAGCGCCAAGAGAATAGAAGTGGCGGTGAAGATCAACCTGAGAAACCTGGAAAATTAAACAAAGTTTTATATCAAAGGTTGTGTGAAGCCAACAGAATCCCTATAACCACAATGTCTTGTTTCTTTACCTCTGGACCAAGATTCCCAACGTAGACAGTTGTGTACTGAGCATTGTTCTCTGGAGCATCACCGTTACTTGCATCTTTGCCATCCTCTGCAAGAACACATAAGCCAACGTTTCAAGTAAATTCTCCTTTTTTATGAATAATAAAACTGAAAACAAAGAAGAGTAGAGTTTCGTCTTAAAGCATACCGGAGACACCACTGGTTAGTTCCACAACACTTTTGGAATCCGAGCTCATCTTGTCTTCACCAGAAGTGGCTCCCTTTGTAGCCCAGTTGCAGCGAATCTGCCTGGTACCAAGCCATTTCCCTGAAAATACAAAGAGCCTCTCATCAATCATAAGCCAATAAAGGTAAATAACACTAAATATAGTCTTTTTAGGTGAAACAAACTTCATCATACACTCAACAACACCATACGTTTAAATGAGACAAACCAAATATCTTTTCACTAGTTGTAAGAAGCTCCTAAGATCTAACCAATTCTCCCTAAATAACTGAAAATAAATGACATACCGCCTGCTTCATCTATTGCAGTCTGGGCATCCTGCGCACAAAAAATTAAGATTGTTAAAAATAAAAAAAATGGCTAATAGCAAAACCAGTTCACAGATTAGAACTAGTAGTACCTGCTGGTTTCGGAAAGAAACAAAACCAAATCCTCTTGAACGCCCAGTTTTCTGATCCCACATAACCCTTGCATCCCTACATACAACATCAAAAAAGATCAGAATGCAAATCTCAAACTTTTCACTTCCAACAGCAGCAGTAAGCAACTGAAAAAACTTACGAGCAACTTGGGTAGACAGAGAAGCAACTAAACAGCATTGCATCAGTAACCTCCGGGCTCAAATCTCCAACAAATATATTAAAGTGAGCTGCACCGTGAAAGATTGCAACCGTGTGTCATGTTAACAGCTAGAAAACCTCAAGCCCTATCTAAGAGTATGAACCAAACCTGATGTATCCTCCCTCTGGCCACTAGCATAAGCCCAGTTCACTTTGATAGGTTGCCCAAACCTGCAAAATCACATCAACCAATGTAATACAATCCAAACCTAGCAAAACAGAGCTAAGTTCCTCATGCTAGATTTGTTAATCCAAGTAATAGACTTACAAATGCCTTCCATTGAGAGAGAGGATAGCCAGACCAGCTGATCGTCGATCAAAGTAGTGGACAAAACCATAGGAAGACTGCTCATTTTCAAATCAACACCAGAAGATGATCAGACCATATACCAATCATAAGACACAGCATCCTAAAACAGAGTAGCATAGTAACTAACCTGTTCTTTCCTAATAAGCTTACAGCTTTCCACAGGACCAGTGCTGGCAAAAACCTCTTGGAGCAGAGGTTCCGTCACCTGAATATGGACATTTCCAACGTACCTGCAGTTTCAAATAAAAGGTAAGACAAACTAAGAAACCTAAACAAGGAAAAAAAAAAAAAAACAGCACATGAAACTTTTAGCAAACGTATTCATTCAATGAGGGAATATAGCAAAAATAATCAGAGAAAAGCTTAATACTTTTCACAAACGCATTCATTTAATTCAATGCACAGTTATCAATACATATTTGAAGTATGACTACAATTTGAAATTCACAAGAAACAGGAAACTTGAGCTCACTACTAGAGACAACATTAGGCCAGAAAACATATGCAAAAGTGAACAAAACATACCCAAAAAAAAAAAAAGAGAAAAAAAATCCTAAAACTCACACACTGCGGCAAGAAGTTGGATCAAAACCAGGGGGAAGATTTCCACTTGGGATTGGTTCTATCTGCAAAAACAATAAAATGAAAACCAAAAAAAATGAAAAAAAAAAAAGAATAAAGGGGAAAAACTTTCTTCCTAAATCACCCTTTTATCTATAGAACGTCTCAGCTACTTAGAGCTACGGATCATTTTTTGTGTTTTGAGTTATTAGACCAAACAACTAAGACAATCACTTAACGAGAAGCAAGTCTAATTGTGTGACAATAATCCCATAAAAATCATAACTTTTCTCTCGTTTAACCAATCAGATTAACAAAAGAGAGAGAATCACACAAATGAAACAAAAGGGTATATATGGTAATAGAGAGAAAGAGCAAACCTGAGGAGCGGTGAGGAGTCCGGGATGGTAGAGAGACTGTTGCTGCATCAAAGCTTGCTGCATCATCGCTTGTTGTTGCTGCTGCTGCTTCAATCTCTGCATTTTCTCGGGTTATCTTTTGATTTACTTTCTCTCCCTAGGGCTCGAAAGTGTTTTTCTTGGTTTCCGAGAAGAAAAAAAACAAAAACGAAGAACAGAGAAAAGGAAAAAAAAAAAAAAAAGGAAGTCTCTTGATAGAAAGCGAAGGGAAGCAAGCAATCGAGTGGCTCTTACGAATTTTATTGAAATTGATTTGTATTATTTTATTAGTTTTTATTACATCGATAAGCTAAAGTCACAAGCTGTAAGAAAATGTTAAATTTGGTAGCCAATGAGATGTGGGCACGTTAAGTAATGGCTCAGACCAATCGCTGTCTCGAAGCAGACACGCCTTCGATTAAATGAAACCTGACATCTAAATCACAAAAACGTCCCTTGTTTTACTAGAAATTAAAGATACACCCCTATATATTTCTTGATTTTTGAAAATTACACCCTAAAATAAATGCATCTGCCATTTGGACAAAATAGGTTTCTCTTTTCGGTAAGAAAGACTAGGACTCAAATTTGAAAATTGTTTAGCAAGGAATCTGCAGAAGAAGGAAAGAATGACACTCATAGGGTAGTAGCTGACAGAGAAGTTTGTTGAGAGCAATGAAGAGTAAGGATCCAAAGATCGTTATTAATTGACCTTTAGTTATAAGTTTATAACCAAGGTGGCTCTATATCCCTTGGTCAGCTTTTGTGAATCTCTTTTGTCATCATCTACCTTGAATTTTATCCGTTATTAAGATAATAAATACCTCAAAAACATTTACTGAACATTTTGTACATGTGGCATGGGTTTTGGATGAGGTCACTGAAGTGTTGGAACTGAAGGTTGAGTGTGCAACTGGTCTTTTAGATGCCTTGCCTCTTAACATGTATCGGCTTGACTAGGCTTTGGTGCAACGAGATGTGCTTTTGTAACTTTTGTTCATGTGTGTTAAGTCCCACATTGGTGTTCTCATAGTCATTCAAGTAATATATAATACACATGAGCCAATTCACTTATCGCTTTAAGGTTTTGGGCTGAAAGCTCGTGTTTATCATGGTATCAGAGCATGTTTCAATCGTTGGGGCACCCGTGGATGTAGTCACACAATAAGACTCCACGCATCAGATGGTCACGCCTGAGCGTGAGGAGGGGGTGTTAGTCAGTTAAGTCCCACATCGGTAATCTCATAGTCATTCAATTAATATATAATACACATGAGCCCATTCACATATTGCTTTAAGGTTTTGGGTTGAAAGCTCGTGTTTATCGATGCGTACGATTCAAAGTCTCTCTTTTCTATTTAAATGCCGTTAGTAATCGTCATTCTATATCTGAATTTTGTAACTTAACTCCCAAGTAGAGTTGTAAACTGGGTTAAACCACGTCTACAAATTTTACGGTTTTGACGGACAAACTCGATTTTGAAGTTTTGGCAGGAAAACTAGATTTTCCAATCTTGCACGGAAAACCGAGTTTTCCGGTTTTGGCGGAAAACTCGATTTTGAGGTTTTGGCGGGAAAATTTGATTTTGCGGTTTGGCGAAAAAACTCGATTTTGCGGTTATGGCGGGAAAACTTGATTTTACTGTTTTGACGGGAAAACTGATCATGTCCTCATTCCTCAAGTTTCGACTAGGCAAAACAAAACAACAAAATGAGTCACAATGAGTTGGTTTGGATTAAGAAAACAGTCGAATTACTTTGCGAGTCGAATTACAAAGCAACAACAACAGACGAAGAATAGCGATTTGCGAGTCGCCTCCGAGAGCTCGAGAGAAGATGAATGGAGAGTCGGAGATTGGAGAACGGAGAGACGAACTGAGAGACTTTCTCCGATGGAACTCAGTTTCAATCGCCAAAATCGCCAAAGTCGTAGAAACTCTCTTTCACGATGAAATGAAATTTTTCAATTTTCTCCCAAATTTTGGAAACCCTAGAATTTTTTTTTAATTGGACCGTCTATGTCCATATTAACCAAATCCACAAAACACCAATAGATTAATTGGTTTTCCAATTTTGACAATTTAAAACCCATCTAGAAATATGAGTATAACTAATGAAAGCCCAAATATATTTAGACATGAACACCCATTGGAGAGCCCACCCGTTTTGCAACTCTACTCCCAAGTGTTATAATCTAAAGTTTACTATTGCATTTTATAAATATTCAACTCAAATTATGTATACATACTTCAGGGAGACGAGGACAAGCAAAAAAGCACTTAAATGAGTCAGAGGATGGAAACGTTAAATATGAAAACTCAGTTCCTATCAAATGTTGAGCAAGCTTTATTATAGCCTGAGTTCCAGATCTTTCGAACACTGGCCTTCTTCTTCAATCTTTATAGAAGTGTTTTTATCGCCTTCTGGTTTGGGGTGGGACATGGTTTGAGCAACAGCATTCTCCGGTCGTTTTGACGACTGTCCCGATTCAAGCGGTTGACCGTGGGCAGTCTCTGGCTTTGGAGGATAATGATGATGTCCCCCATTTTGGTTAACTTGGTATGGAGCTCTAGCCACAGCTCTGTAATGACAGAACAAACACAAAAGAAATGAAAATCACGTGGCTGGTGAAGTATATTTATTAGGAAGGAACATTTAGGGTAACATCTGTTAAGAGAATTATTAATCTTTTGAAGTAACTATAGTGATTGGAACGTTAGGACATAGTCCAAAAAGAACATTAATTAGAACGTTTGGTCAATTTAATTTTTACCTGTCTTTCCGTTTAGCAAAGAATCGATGAAGAGAAGCTCTACGTGCTATACGTTCCACGACCTGATTTTCTTGTTGCTGCTGTGGATTGATATCCATAGAATCTGTGGGCTCGTTAAGATCAGGAAGAACCATGTTGCTTTTGTTGTTGTTGTTATTTTCGACATTGATTTGCGTCTGAATGTTGTTGGTGTTGTTATTTTCGACATTGATTTGTGTCTGAATGTTAACCTCAGTCACAGGCTTGGCTTTCTTTGCTACTTCCATGATCTCTTTGGCTTTGTCTGCAGGGAACTCATTGTATACTAAAACTTGACCTCCAAAGAATATGGTCAACTGGGAACTTCCCGAGTCTGATCCTGGTTTACTGTAAACCAAAAAAAAAAACGATTTCAGAACAAAACCATTTTAAAACGGTGATTAACCGGGTATTCCATTCTCTAGTCTCCTAATAACAAGAAAGTAACCACAGGATCAAAAGAGTAGTATTAATAATAGACCTGAGGTTGGTATCTTCGGCTTTGCCTCCAGATGGTGGAGACGGTTCGGCTTTTGAATCCCTCTGAAAGACATCGAGGGCTTTGGTCTCCGAAACTGCCTTTTGCATAGCATTTTGTTTCCCTGTATAAACAGAATAAAAAACTCTGGTCAGTTTTATTCCAGAATAAATCCATCCTTAAAATAAATAAAATAAAAGACGGGGAGATACATCTTGTTTGAGAGATTCATGAACCATATTCAATCAACTCATAAATTCTCTTTTAAAAGTGTTTTTAATCTTCATAATTACTAAGAACAGAACTAGAACTAAAGTCAGAGTCTATTTACAAGTGGCAGCCGTGAGAGAGAGGAAGAGATAAAGTACCTGGTGGACAGGAGTATCCGGGCAACCCGAGATCCGAGTCAGGCTTTCGGATCAAGTCAAGATTTATATTCCCGAAACTACCCTTCTCCTTCAAGTAACGGCTGAGCAAACTACATCTCCGGGTAAAACTGGACTTCTCCGGCGGCGGTCCGAGTGCCTTTGCATTTTCTTTTCTCGACATCTTGTAAGTGTCAGAAAGAAGAAATTCTCCAGAGTCTTTTCTTGTTTTAATTGTTATCTTCTTCTTCTTTTTGTTGGTGCGTGGTTTGCTCGTCGAATGGGAGAGTACAAGAGGGATGGGTGTAGAGCCCATTTTCTATGGCTTTAATAGCCTCCAATAAACTTAAGAAAAACAAAAAAGAAATGTTTTCAGTAAAAAGAAATCCACTACTAATTACATTATTTAGATTAATACTTAATGATATTTCTATGTTTGACTTAAAACAGTGTGTGAATTAGTACTTTATGATATTTCTATTTTTGATTGATAGATTAAAAAAAGTTAGTTGTATGGCATAATCCACAATTAATGATAAACTCATGAACAAATAGCTTTCTAAGGAGTTTTCATACGACATGATTAACAATAATGACGTTAACGTAAATAATTCATCATTTAATTATTTATTGTTTTCTAAGTTGGTATAACAAATCTATCGCCTATCTTATCATTAAAATATGTTCACATTTGTAGGTTTAAGTTGGTACAGTGACTACAGTCTATCTATTTACAGACGGTCAGATTTAAAACTTAGACTAGAAAATTTTGCTTTTTCGGTTAGAATTTCTCGCACGTTTTCTTTACGCGTTATAAAATAATAGAAAGAACCGACGAGAAACGTTATTAAACGTCGTTAGCCAACCTGTTACAAATTCACAGAGCCCCAAAAGATGCTCATATCTACAAAATTGCCTTTAGAGAATTACTCTCGCAGTTTCTTAGAACATCTTCAATCTATCACACTATTTTAATGTTAAACTATATTATTTTAATGTAATTTCAGCACTAAAAAATTGTTTTTTCTAATCACAACACTAAATTTCACACTAAAAATTATTTTATAATATTATATATATTTAACTTTTTATTTATTATTTATTTAATTGTATATTTTATTAATAAAATAAATAAATAGTGGCTTATTATAATGAATAGTATTTAAACGTGATGAATAGTGTTACACTAAATTTAGTGTAATATTATAGTGTGACACTAAAACAGTGTGATTTTTGCGGTTAGATTAAAGAAAATTTAATATTAAAATTACATTAAATAATATTTTGCAGTTTGGTTAAACAGTCATGCCCTTCTCAGGAATGGGTTAGTTAACGTTAACGGCAACTGGAGTTGAATAGTATGTGGGGTCATATCCCCTAATTTCGTGGGATATTAATTCAAAAGAATAATGAATACGCTTGTCTTGGACCCGACACAAGTTTTAAAACACGTGACTTAAATAGAGTCATCCGCTAAGATTGCGACAAGTGGCACCAATCCCTCCGGCGCACTCACTGGCAATAGTAATGTGTGATTCGCGTTTTTCCCACTTCCTATTCTCTAGAAAGAAAGGGCAAATCTTTTGATATTACACCTAATTAGATTGGCCATATACAAAAAAAAGTTAATTGACTCAAAGGGACTTTCACAGATGCAGTAATCAATACGTTGCTTCCCAATTACGCTCGTTCGAAAAACATGTCCTAAAAATAGAAGCGACTTTATAACTTTTAACTAATAGTCTAGTAGTGTTGTTGCTGGGACTAAATGAAGTTGGCATGGAGCTAACCGAGCCAACCGGTAGATAAATCTAATCGAATCAAAAATCGGTTAGTCGGGTTGGTAACTCCTTATCCGTACGCCACTTGTGGCCATGTCAATGGTTCAATGTAAACAAACCAAACGTCTGTTGAATTAAAATTGGATAACAAATGGTCCGTGACCAAAAAAAAAGGCTAACAAATGGCTTTGGGTCCTTTTGAAAGTGAGAGAGAGATACTATTGGTTACATTTCTAAACGAAATTTCTTCGCAATTCACACCTAACTATTGCTCATCTGCTTGGGGGGTTTCTTTGTGGAAACGTCACAAAATACGCCTAATAATGTCAAAAAATACTTACGCGTAGTATTTTGACGCGTTCCTAGCCTTTGACTCATGTCATTCACTCCTTAGAGATTACAAAATTTTCAACAACTCAAACTACGGTAAAGTTCACTAAACACTAACCCAAGATTGGCATAGGCCAGAGGTTGACTGTTTCCATTAAAGAAACAAGCTAGTCAAAACCCTAAAAGGTCCATCCCCTTTTAAAATCTTGTGAACTCTATTTTCAGACGCAGAAAGCTCTTATAACTACAACGGCCATGCTATCAAATCAAACTATTGGGATACAGTTTTTATGGGGTACTCCAAAGCCTTACTTGATCTTCATATACAAGAAAGAA
Organism: Brassica oleracea var. oleracea; assembly: GCF_000695525.1. Taxonomy (NCBI): domain Eukaryota; kingdom Viridiplantae; phylum Streptophyta; class Magnoliopsida; order Brassicales; family Brassicaceae; genus Brassica; species Brassica oleracea. The sequence continues at coordinate 36,824,925 of NC_027755.1, read as the reverse complement.
CTCTTCATCAAGGAAACAAGCTAGCTAAACCCTTAAAGATTCATCCTTTTAAAATCATGTTAGCTCCATCCTTAGAATAATTCGTATAAAGGAAACAACTCTGCATCAAAGATCAAAATGACTCTTTACCTTTGGAAGGTGTTGTGTAAATCTAGATGTAAAGTATCCTTTTATGTACCGTTCAAAGGGAAGCAAACAATGTAATGTGGCTGATGATATAGCCAAAGAACTTCCATCCTTCCCTTGTAAGAGACGCTCTCAAACAGTTGAGAGCCATCGGAAATACTCGCTGATCTCATCTCCGGCCTCTAAATCCACCACCTCCACCGTGCCGCCGCGACGACTGCTCCCGGTGAAAAACGAACTCGAGCTTCTAAAGGACAGAGCACGGGAAGATATACCACGAGAGAGATCCCTGAGCCAGCTCCTGGAACCGTCGTGACCTACATCCGCTGCAATACTCGCTGTTTCCTTAGCCGCCGCCGCCGCGTGATCGAGAGGAGAGCGGCAGAGAGGACAGGTCTTGTTCGAGGTGAGCCAGGTGCTGATGCAATCGAGGTGGAAAGCGTGGGAACAGAGCGGGAGATGGCGTAGTCGATCCTCAGGCTTGAACGGCGACAAGCAGATGGAGCAATCGCCGAGCGATGGAGGGAGGAAAGAGATGGAGGCGGTGATCGAGACGGCGACGAAGAGGATGATGAAGACACTGATCGCGATGGGATCCATCGTTCCCGATTCAACGCAATCGGAATTTCGCGCTTTGATCTTCCGATTCTAATTTTTTTGAATTTCTTTCTTTGGGTTTGGGAGATTCCTCGCAAAAGTGTGGGATCTACTACTCTGCGTCTTACGTTTTCGGTATTCATTTATGTAATGGGCTTGGGCTGAAGCCTCATTATTTCTTATGTTTTGGGCTGAATTAAGGTAACATTTAATTTAATACACCAAGGAGGTGGTCATCTTAAGATTTCACTACGAGGAATGTAATTATGAAGAAGAAATATTAATCTCTTTTTTTTTTTGAACTGAAAAAACTCATTTTAGTGCCTAAGAAATATTAATAATCTTTATAAGTTAAGGTTATCCACGTTACTAACAATCAGGGTTAGGGCAAGCCACCGCACGAGAGAGAAAAGATGAAGAAAACTCCATAGTCGCTGATCTCTCTGTGATTGGCGGCGCTTTTCACTGATGCTACGTGAGGAAGGATATCTTTTTTTTCTTCTTTAGTTTAATGTAGATTTCGTATGGTTTATGGTGGTTTTGAATGAAGATCTTCTTCTCTCGTTGGTTTATATCTCTCACCGGTTTCGACGATGAGGATCTATAGAATCATCTTTGTTGTCAAGTCGAAGGTTGCTTTAGATTTGAGTTTCGGTGTTTCTGTTTCTCTTTAGTTGCTTACAGTTATGGTCAATTCGTTTCTCGTCTTGTTATAGCTTTTTGGATTCGTAGGTGTGAAGTGTACTTACTGTGGAGGTATCTACTAGACCTCTCTTTTATCCACCATGGACTGGGTAAGCGTTTCGAGACAAAGCAGTGGGTTTGATTTGTATGTTTTTTTTTTTTTGCGAGGAGATGACCAGTTTTAGTTCTGTAGATCGCTATTTTTTCTAACGAGTGTCCGCGTATAAGACATGTAAATCTTCGCCGGTGTTTTTCTCTTTAGCATTTCAAGTTCGTGTGTCCTTGAACCTAGGTGTTTGGTTTTGACTTGGTTATGCTTAGGCTCCGGTTTGCAACAGTCTCTGGTGTTGATGTAAGTTTATCCCCGCACTTGTATCGATGTTGTGCATGTTTTGGCTTGGTGGTGTACCCTCCAGGGTTGGGTTTGCCTAAGTCATTGGTTCTTTGGTTATCTTCGCTCTCATGTTCCTTAGGAGTGTCTGATGATCAGTCCATCAGCTCCAGCTTTAGTATATGTGGCTCTCTAATGCTTATTTCTCGTATTATCCTACCTTATTGTTATTGTCTCCTTCTTTTGGGCTATTGTTTCCAAAGATATTATTATTTTCTGCTGGTTTTTGTAATCCATGATGTGTTGCATTGCGAAAGATCTAAAAAAATTTTGAGTTAAAAAAAATTACGGTTATGTACCTTAAAATATACGTGTGGGCAATTTTACCTAGATCCAAAGACCCGACCCAAAAACGACCTGAAAAATTCTGGTTCGGTAAGAATCGAACTAATTTTTTTTATCCTATTGAGTCTTGTTCTGGAGGATCCGCGGGTTTTAGGCCTGACCCCACCCGAACCCAAAATCCGATGGGTATCCGAAACTTCTAGCATATATTAGGTATATATGAGTGTTTCAGTATATTTTTGGTATCATGGGTATTTTTCTTAAGTTTCGAATATGGATTTTCGGGTATGGTTTAGGATTTCGGATAAAATTTTAGATTTAAAAAAATATAATTCGAATAATCATATAAAATTTCGATATTTTGATGTCTTCGAATCAGATTTTTGGTAAAATTTCGGATATTTTTGGGTATTTAAATATTTTTAGGTTTTTTTTTTGTGTTTTGCATATTTTTTGAGCCGGACCTGAACTGAATCCGACCCAGAACCAAACCGAATCCAAACTGACAAATTCTAGTTATCCTATTAGGTCTAACTATATAAGATCCGACGGAATCCGAACTGACAACTTCTTTTTGCCTATTAGATCTAAATATGTAAGACCCGAATAATCTGGATTTGAACAAGAACCGACCCGAAGCCCCGAATGCATGCATTCTTATATACATGTACAGTATAACCTCTTTAAATTAATATTCTATAAATTAATATACACTAAAAATCTCTATAAAATAATATAATTTTATAGTCTCAAATCGAGTTTTTGGTTCAATTAGTATATCGATAAATTAATATCTGTATAAATTAATAAAAAAATTTATAGTTTTGGTCTAGTCCCAACATTATTAATTTATAAAGGTTTCACTGTATGTATATTTCGAGAACATGTTTTGTTCTATGGAACGAAGTGCACACAGATCAACCAATGCAAAAAAACAAAAAAAAAAAACAAAGAAGAAGGTATAAATACATGTGTAGACTGCAGATGCACCAAAAAAATTTCTTCTAAATAAGAGACTACTTTCATTATTTTTTTTTCAGTTTTCTCAAGAAGAGTTTGAATCTGCATAAATCATAAAACAACAAAGCATCTAACGTATGTTTTAGGAAAGAGAAGCATATATAATAGAAGCTTAAGTGATCCTCTTGTTGTCTTTTTTTTTTGTGTGGACAAACCTAAATTTTATAGATCATTAAAATCCATTCATGAAGCCATTGTTCAAAGTAGATGACAATTAATAATTACTTAGCAGTATCGTTAGCAAAACTGGTAATTTCTAAAGATAAAACAATCGTCCAAATGTTTGTAGCTGCATCACACTGACACGCGCATATTGTAAATTAAGAAGTGGGGACATTGGATCAAGAAGTAGGGTTAGGGACCACTCTGAAAGTGTGATTAATAAGTGGTTCATATAGGTAAATACGTTGCCTAAACTTTTGTGAATTGTGATTACACAAAATCTAGGGAGTTCTTAAGATGTCTTTGTGATTTTCAAAGAGTACACCTGTACGTGTTAGGCATCTAAATTCTAATTCTTTTATTTAGAAAAACTTGGAAGCGTATTTTCTATAGCTAGCTGGAAATAGTATATAGTTACATATGAAGTGAAGTGTGGTGCACAAAAAAAAAAGTTACATATGAAGTGTAGTTTATTAATGAGAATTAAGTTGTGAACAAAAAAAGGTTACATATGTACACTGAAATTCATTCTGTTGTTGTTAATGGATGCTCAATCGTCACGCCATATGTCAGCAATGCATGCGACTAGGCTTTTAATAGACCGAAATCAACTAACCGGTTTAGTACCAACAAGTTATAAAAAATGTTGCTAAAAAAAAAGTTATACATAAGTTAAATTATTGTTTATAAACCATTAAGTTTTTGTTTTTGTTTCAATTTCTATTATTGGTACATTACTCAACTTTGTGTCTGCTGTCAGCCTCCATAGATGACCATATGATCTAATATTTTTATTTTTGCTTACCTAATTATTCATGAAGTTTTTTTTTGCTTTGAATGACAACTCAGAGGCCAGCATTGTATCTTCGTGATTCTCTCGTTACAGGAATCTCAATTTAGTTAATATGTTACGGTCCATGTGACAGTGTCCAACGTTGATTTGTTTGCAAACTAGGATCAGAGTCGCGATTCATATAACACGATCTACTAGATTACCACTATAGATCGATCTCTCGTGTAGAAAGAATCATATAAACTGAAATGAATAAATTTGAAGAATACTTTCTCTTCTTTACAAACTTATCACTAGAGATCAAAAGCCTTATGTTTTAAGTATTTGATACACCCTACCTTCCGCATCAGACACTACAAACAAAATAAAATAACAAAGAGAGACACAAACTTATGTATAAAGTAGTTACAAAAAAAAAAAAAACTTATGTATAACTTATTTTAATAAAGACGTTGGACGGTGGAAGACTAGATTGGGTGCATTCATGGGCCAAAATTCAGAAAGACGTCTTACTCGTGTAGCATTCGAATTGAAACAAATCCACCAATATCTCATACCAAATATTTTTGCAATTCAAAGTGTTCATACTAATCGAGGACTGAAACTTAAATTACTGTGAAAGAAATTAAATTATAATCTTCCTCGTAATAAATCTTTTAGCCACAAACTTTTAAAAGATTAAATTCGTGTCTATTAAAGACACAGACCTAACTCCCGGTTAGGAAGTGCAGCCTACGACATACCCTCTCCCGAATTTTCATACGGACGTATCCACAGTCGTGGTGATCAGAACAATGTGACTTGGGGGGATTATTTGTAAGTGAATTCTCATGAACTTTGAAATTTTTATGAATCAATTGTTATTGGTTCTTGGATTTCAAAAATCTTAATAGAATTCATTGTTATTGGTTTAAGAATTTTCAAAATCCATTCAAATCTCTTGTTACTAAAAAAATTTAGTTATTATTGATTCTCTAATTCTAACTAAATCTAGTGTTATTGGGAGATGAATTCTATTCATTTTTACTCATAAGACTCAACTTTCAAAATATCATATGTATCCAAGTGATTTTCAAAATCCTTATGATAAAAAAAAACTAGAAAAATAATAATTATTTTTACCAAATATCTATTGCACCTTAAATCCAAATTATATGTTCAAAACTATAATTCATTACATTTATATACTTTTACATTTTTGAATATATAATTATTTTTATAAATATTATTTTTTAATATAAATATTAATAATTACATTTACAAATCTTAATAATTCAAAAAATATTTTCAAATTTCAAAAAGAAAATTAAAAAAATAGAAAAATTATAAAGATTATAAAAATATTCGAATTTGAAAACATATAATTCAAAATTATATAAAATCAACTTTTTATTTTTTTATTTTTATTACTTATACATCTATACAACAAGGGGTAAAATAGTCTTTTACCTTTTTAATGAAACTTCTTTTGGTCATTTTCTTTTTTTTAATGATCTTTTTGTGACAAAATCTTTTAAAATGGCTATTTAAGAATATTGTTTAATTTTGTACGTATCAGTATTATTTTCTTTTTAATTTGAAAGCAAAAAATAAATAATCATTCTATATGATTTAGAAAATAAATAAATTCTATATTTATTTTACAAAAAATGATAGAAAAGAGGTAATAAAATTTATGAAAATTTATATCAATCTAAAAAAAATTAAGATAAAATTTCATAAGTATATATTAATTTTCACAATTCACATAACTTTTTAAAATTTATCAGCTCTCAAAACTCACATACTCTACACAAATTCATTTCTCAGTAACCTTTTTAGTTTCCGCAGCAGGAAAATCGAACCCAGAATATGTCTGCAGCCAAGGTCCGTCCACTAGCACCGGACCACATGGCCCGCTCAAACATTAATGGGGTGAGAGAGCTCGAAGTCTCGACCTCAGGATTACTCAGATAGCTATGAGGCACGAACTTGATTACGAGATTATTGATGTTTAGTTAATATCTTATTCATTTAAGCGGTAATCTTGTTGGACGGTGCAAGCTATAAAGGACCTGGCTGGATAAGCCGTTATATATAGAATTTCTTCATTTAGTTCATAATTCTTTCTTACGAAAAAAACTGCATAATAATAACTTTCTACCCATCAAAATAGACCTGAAATGTCAATAGATACCTTTTCTGATCGTTCCCATTATGCATGTTACACGTAATTTCTCTTAACATAACGTCTAACTTTTTGGTATTTCAAAAGCAAATAGTTTTTGGTTGATTTGATAATATATGGTAACACATGTTATCGGAAATTAATCTCTATATATAAGTTATTCTAAGGGGGTTAGGTCTACTATAAAATGAATTGCGGAAAGAACAATACAAGTATATATAAGTACAGAAACTGCAAGCGAGACCCATGATCGAATATCAAATCTAAGATTCTATAATTTAAGACAAAATTATTGTTGTATCGTGTTAAATATAAACTCAAAAACAATATAATTATATAAATTTAAATGTTCATGTTAATTTACGTGAAAACAATCGTTCAATTTTGAATAATAATTTCCAACCCTTGTTTTCACGTAAATGAGTGTTCGTTTTTCTTATTTTTTGAGTAAGGTTGTTATTATTCTACAATGGTGTTTTAGTTATATATATATATATATATATATATCTTTTTCATGCCCGTTTAAGTTTTCACAAAATCTTGGTAGGCGACAATTTGATAAGTACTCGACGTTGAAAGTTAGAGCAACTCAATAATCTGTAAAAGCGAGTCTCACCCAACCAAAACCTCTTAGTACGAATATTTGAAATTCTTTATTCTTCTGCATTTAATTTTGTGGACTAATTGTGAATTTGATGTACCAACACGTAAAACAAAGTATTCAAAAGATAGAAAATGCTCGCAAAGTTGATGATGATTCCGAACCTTTGCATAAGTCAGGAGGATTCCGGACCACTGCCCAATTCAAACATACACGTATTAATAAGTTTGTCTTTGTAACATAAAACACGTATAAATAATCAAAATATATATGTAATAATTTATTTTGTCGATAAATATGGGACACTACTTTATGTTTGCTGTGTCCATGAAACTGTATTTTTAAAAAGAAACTCTCGTAGTACATGCATGCACTTTTCATCGTTTACAGATGATTTAGTATTTTAGTGAATTGGGTTTTCCAATCGTTCAAAACGACTTTTCTGAAAACCACTTGATTCATATATTCATATTTTGTAAGATTTGAACAATTTTTTTTTAACCTGCTAAACTGAACTAGATTTAATGGTACTAATGATTTGAACCTAAATAACTATATATGCATGGACAACTCCACTATAAAGAAAACCAATCGATATCACACTGAATCAGTTGATTCGTTCCCTATCTTTCTACTAGCGTGGTAGAAGAGGAAGTGTGCCTCAAAGTTAATCTGTGATGTTTGACGGTTCAAACAAAATTATCGGTCAAATAATTAAAATGGTTCATAACTTCTTGATAAGAATATAAAAGAACGAGCTGGTTAATTTTCTTTTTCACACTGCAAATTTTTCATTCCTGGAGAAAATTAAGAGGGGATACATTGTTTGAATACATATGTTGAAGATTCAAATCTTCCAAAACAAAGCTCCACACTAGAGGGAAAAAAACTCGACAATCGAGAGCCATACACATAGAACTAGAGAAAAGCAATACAATCTGAAACAGGGGCGAATCTAGAATTAATTTCTAGTGAATGCAAAAATTCAATAATTGACAAAAAAATGAACGAAGACGAGACATAATGGATGCACAACAACATTAAACCATCTCATCTTAGCTGATTTCTGTGAATTTTTACATGCAATATTGTTAATATTAATAAAATTATGGAGGCACTTGCTAGTCATTGCCTTGGCTTCGCCCCTGATCTGAAACGAGCTGGTTGATAGATTGTAGTAATATTTTAAAAGAGAAATTGTAGTACATTATTATCCCATCTATTTTGGCTTAGTTTTGCTCTGTAATATAACTTTTTGTGTAAAATATATTCACCTTTTTTTTTTGGTAATAAGGCTTTTTATTATTTCTACTATTACCAAATACCATCCGATCTTCAAAGATTTGTTACTGTACAATAAAGAGACCATAGTCAACTTATCTCCGAACGATGACCCAAACATCTAATCGCTCATTATGGAAAACAAGAGGGTAAAATAGTCATTTAATTAATTCTGGTCGGAGTTTCTCCTTCGCTTCCTTGCCACGTCTTACTACGCGTCGTGTCAAACTCGGAACTCAGTTTGACTCAATTTACCCCACATTTTCATTCCATTCCATTCCAAACACCCATTTTTCCCTACAAAACTTTACACGTTTTTTTTTGTTTAGTAAATATAGCCAACAGAACCGTGTGGTGAAAGTGGGGAAACTAAAAGTAACTAACCGTGAAAGAAACAAGAGAAAAAAATCAATTGAGAAGTAGAGCTTTTGCTCTATAATAAGAGAAATAAAAATTTACTCTATAAGGAGGTGTTATTAGTTTATATATTTTGATTGATTTAGAAATCCATATAGTATTTATAAATCCAAGTAAAATATGCAAATCCGGAGGTTTTCCTTCGGATTTGAGTCTTTGTATTTTTAACTAAAAAATCCAAACAAATCCATTCAAATTCATTATAAAATCAAATATATTAGTAAATCCGTACGATTGAATAACACTTGATTTGATACAGAATTTATGAATCACTAAACCAATAACACATGATTTTAATACAGATTTGAAAATCATAGAACCAATAACACTAGATTTAGTTCGGATTTTCAAATCCATTAAAATACAACAACCTATAACCCCTACTAAATTCACAAAAAGATTAAAATATTTACTCTATATTAATGTTTTAACCCTGATTAATGTTGTCCCACCATAACTCAGTTAAAACACTTTTTTCTCCAATATTTTTAATCTAACATGACTTATCAATTATGGCCTTATAAATATGAATTGAATAACTATTGTTGACAACAAATATAGAAGTAAATAAATTATGGAGATATAATTAACTGTGTGGTTGAATTCGAATTTTACTACTGTAATTTTAATCGTGGTTAGCGGTTGCGTATGTTTTAAACAGTAAAAAGTCCGATGTTAATTCTACATTCCATGGTATAATATGTGTTTCAATGTGAGTTTCTTCTATTAAAATACTCATTAACAATAACAACAACAAAAATGTAACGACACATTATAAGTGTGGGTTATTTATTTTCCACGTAAAAATATTCTTCCATATGCTATCTTTCTTAAATTAGTGTTTTAGATTCACAACACTTTCACATACAAAGTACATGGAATATACTTTAGTCTTCATTCTCCAACTATCATACTAAAAAGTGAAAGCATGCCCTCTCTACAGTCTCTTATCCAATCATATTCTAAAATTTTAATTAACATGTTGTAAATTGGAGAAGTGGTGAATCCATATCGGTCAAAAACAGCGGTACAAACACCTCTGAATATACCATTTTCAATACCACTACTTATGACTATTTTTGTGTCAAGTAATTAGCTCTTCACCGGAACAGAAGTGTACTATAAGCTAGGTAAATACAACGTATTGTTCATTCAGAATAATTGTGTGTACTCTTTTATCTCATAACATAAGTATTTTCTAATATTTAAAAGAAATACATTTATTCATGAGAAGTATATCATACGAATTTTCTCAAAAAAGTATATCATAAGAAAGAGACTTAACATCACAAAGACTAATTACTTTGAAAACTAGCATGTTGACAAAAAGAAAGAAGAGTGAACATAATTAAGAATTCACATTTTGTAAAAGGAAAAGGAAAAAACATGGCTACTGCGTAGACGGTAGTCCAATCAACAAAAAAACGTGTGGACGGCAATGAGATCCTTCTATCTCTATATATCTCTCTCACTTGCCGATTATTAGTAACCAGAACGTACACCAACTAATAAACTCTCAACTTCTTCTTGTTTGCCAACATTATATTACAAAACAACTCAAGATTCATTCCATTTAATACTAACTGATTACATCATCGTTATGGCCTTAGCTAAAGAGTTAATGGGTTATCCTCTGACCTCCAAAAGACCCTTACTTGTTTGGTCGGCGTCGCATTTCAAGAAGAGGACACAGCCAACACAATTCTCGATCAAGCCTTTTGATAGGAGACCAAGAACGTCCAAATCCGGGGTCGTTGCGGCCATCAGTGAAGATTTGGTCAAAACGCTACGTTTCAACACAACCACCGGTGACAGAAAGAGCGAGGAGGAGGAGAAAGCGGCGGTGAAATTCAAGGTGAGAGCTGTGGTTACGGTGAGGAACAAGAACAAGGAGGATTTTAAGGAGACTCTTGTTAAGCATTTAGATGCTTTTGGTGATAAGATCGGTCGAAACGTTGTCTTGGAGCTTGTTAGCACCGAACTTGATCCAAGTAAGTCGCTTTAGTAAACTCGGTTGAAAAACAGAACATGATAAAATATTTTTAAAAATGGAAACTTTCTATTTGGGCATTTCTAAAATCGTGTAATATAAAATGGGTTATCTCAAAATCTCTTTATTTGAGATGGGTTTTCGAATACTAAGATAAATATCAAATCTTTTAACTCGAACAGAAACGAATATGCCGAAGAAAAGCAATGCGGCAGTTTTAAAGGACTGGTCAAAGAAGTCGAAAACCAAGGCGGAGAGGGTTCATTACACGGCGGAGTTCACGGTGGACGCAGCATTTGGCTCACCGGGAGCCATCACCGTCATGAATAAACACCAGAAAGAGTTCTTTCTGGAGAGCATCACCATCGAAGGTTTCGCACTTGGCCCTGTTCACTTTCCATGCAACTCTTGGGTTCAGTCCCAAAAGGATCACCCAGGGAAACGAATCTTTTTCACTAATAAGGTAATTAATTTTAAATATCTGAATGATACAGTTATTTACTTAAATAGTTAAATTACTCATGGTCCCAAGCCATTAGCTCACGTCATTTTCGATCTCCCGCAAAATCTTATTCAATATTCATGTCCGGTGGGTCCATATAATAATTATATACCCCTTGTCCAAGTTCTAACTATATGTAATTAATGTTGTTACAAATGATTAAACCTAACGTTATGTAAATTTGTGTGCAGCCGCTTTTGCCGAGTGAGACACCTGATGGATTGAAAAAATTGAGGGAGAGAGAGTTGAAGAATCTAAGAGGAGATGGGAGTGGAGCGAGGAAGTTATCAGACAGAATCTATGACTTTGATGTGTACAACGATCTTGGAAATCCCGACAAGTCATCAGAACTCTCTCGGCCCAAGCTCGGCGGCAAAGAGATTCCTTACCCTAGACGATGTCGTACCGGTCGCCATCCAACTGATACCGGTACAATTCATAACAAAACATTTTATACATATTTTGAGTACAATATGTAATTAATGAATCTCTAATAGTATGTGATTTTTATATGCATTGTTGACAGATAAAGAAGCGGAGAGCCGAGTAGAGAAGCCATTACCTATGTACGTACCACGAGATGAGCAATTCGAAGAGACTAAGCAGAAAACTTTCGCAGCAGGGAGGCTAAAAGCGGTCTTACACCACCTAGTTCCCTCGCTGAAAGCCAGCATTTTAGCTGAGGACTTTGCTGACTTTGGCGAGATAGATGGTCTATATAAAGAAGGATTGCTACTCAAGTTAGGGTTTCAAGATGAAATCTTTGACAAGTTCCCTTTGCCCAAGGCCATCGTTAATACACTCCAAGAATCTTCTAAAGGACTCCTCAAATACGACACTCCCAAAATACTATCAAGTAAGCACACTTAATTAATATGATCCTTTGACATCAACTTTTGTTTTTCTTATAGAAAATTGAACTTCTACCATTTACAACCACATATTATTCAAAGAGTTTTTAATTTATTATATTTGATCTTTGATAACTGAGACCCATCATGAATTTTTCATCCCCACCAAAAGAAAACACTTTAGTTGGAAAGCAAACAGAACCCACTAAAAAGAATACAGAAACGATCGACATATGATTCACGTTGTTTTCTTAATTCGTTACAACGTGTCAGTTATATTAGCCTTTGAATAAAAAAGCCCGTTTGCCTTTATTTAATTCATCACCGTAACATGGTTAGTAGTTAGTACAAGTTATTAGTTAATTGATTACAAAAAATTTAAAATAATGCAGAGGATAAAAATGCATGGCTACGTGATGATGAGTTTGCACGTCAAGCCATAGCTGGAATCAATCCAGTCAACATTGAGAGGGTAAGGACTTTCCCACCGGTCAGTAATCTTGACCCCGAAATCTACGGTCCACAACACTCCGCTCTCACTTCCGACCACATCATTGGACATCTCGACGGACTATCCGTACAACAAGTACGTATAACAAATCCACATTGCTTGATTTAGTATGTAACTAAACGTAATTATTTATTAACTAAGTTTTATTTTACATATTATTTTCCAGGCGTTGGAAGAGAACAGATTGTATATGTTGAATTACCACGACATATTTTTACCGTTCCTAGACCGAATCAATGCGCTAGACGGACGCAAAGCTTATGCTACTCGAACCATATTCTTTTTGACTCGTCTTGGTACACTTAAGCCCGTAGCCATTGAGCTAAGTCTCCCTCCACATGGCCCCAACCACCGGTCCAAACGCGTGGTTACACCTCCCGTCGATGCAACCTCTAATTGGGTGTGGCAGCTCGCTAAAGCCCACGTTAGCTCTAACGACGCTGGGGTCCACCAGCTTGTCAATCACTGGTTAGTACTTAAAAACATTCAAGTTATTAAACATATACGTTTCATGTAGTGACTCTAGAGTTATTGATCCTTTTGTTGGTGTGCAGGTTACGAACCCATGCGTGCTTGGAACCGTTTATATTAGCTGCACATAGACAACTGAGCGCTATGCATCCGATATTCAAGCTATTAGACCCGCACATGAGGTACACGTTGGAAATCAATGCATTGGCTAGACAATCGTTGATCAGTGCAGACGGTGTGATTGAAGAAGGCTTCACTGCCGGCTCATACGGCATGGAAATGAGCGCCGCCGCATACAAGAGCAGCTGGCGGTTCGACATGGAAGGCCTCCCTGCCGATCTCATTCGCAGGTACTTTAGCTAGACAAAATAATACTCTTAGATTATTTCAAACACAACATTAAACATTTTCATTGTATATTATATAGTATTTGATTATTTTAAACTGTGTTTTGTTTTTTCAGAGGAATAGCAGTTCCTGACCCGACACAACCACATGGAGTTAAACTCCTAATCGAAGACTATCCATACGCCAACGACGGTCTTCTACTCTGGTCGGCTATCCAAACCTGGGTCCGAACCTACGTGGAACGCTACTACCCAAACCCGAACCTAATCAAAACAGACTCGGAGCTCCAATCCTGGTACTCCGAATCAATCAACGTCGGCCACGCCGATCTCCGCGACGCCGAGTGGTGGCCAGAGCTAAACACCGTCGACGATCTCGTCTCCATCCTCACCACACTGATCTGGCTCGCCTCAGCTCAGCACGCGGCTCTCAACTTCGGACAGTACCCGTACGGCGGCTACGTCCCGAACCGTCCTCCGCTGATGCGGCGGTTGATCCCCGACGAGTCGGATCCGTTGTACGCGAGTTTCATCTCCGATCCGGAGAAGTTTTACTTCTCGGCGATGCCGAGTTTGTTGCAGACGTCGAAGTTTATGGCGGTGGTTGATACTCTGTCAACGCATTCGCCAGATGAGGAGTATATCGGGGAGAGATAGCAGCCGTCGATTTGGACGGGAGATGGGGAGATCGTTGATGCGTTTTATGGATTCGCGGCGGAGATCGGACGGATAGAGAAGGAGATTGAGAAAAGGAACTCTGATCCTGACCGTAGAAATAGGTGCGGGGCTGGTGTTTTGCCGTATGAGCTGTTGGTTCCGAGTTCCGAGCCTGGTGTTACGTGCAGAGGTGTACCTAATAGTGTGTCGATATAGAAGGAAATTAAATATAGGGAAACATGTAGAAATTGCTATAAATAATTTTTGGAAGAAATTAAAATATATTAAATTTATAGTTACATTACTTCATCGTAAATTTGTATTTTATAGATGTTTTTTTTCCGAAGATAGCTTGAAATTTATGTAACTCGAATATTTTTAAAAGTACTTGGACGATGCTTCTTGGATTCTGACCTAACTTGAGTCGCAGGCTATCTTCGCACACGTATAAACCTAGCAATTTTAAGTTGCTGAGAGGAAGATGGATAGATTTGTACCTTTTTAATATGGCAAGTCAAAGAGCCATGACAAAGGGTATGAATGGTGAGCAGGGAACGACGAGGAATAATGCATTTCCTAACGTTCCTAAAAAAAATTACCATTCACAAGAAATAATAATTTATTCTCATTCCCTTTTATTCCTTTTTTTGTAGAGAATTAAAGAACAAAATTATTCCTTGTCAAATTTGATAAGGAACAACCATTCCTTTTCATTTCTGGTATTTTATTCCCGTATATTCCTTTTTTATTCGTTCCTCTTGTTTCCCGGATGGTCACCACTCGGACCCAAAGTTTATTCGTGGGATTTTATTCACCTAACCTGGATGGTTGGATCATAGGAGATCATTTCATTGGTAGGAACACAGGAACTTAAGTTGGAATGAAGGATTCAAAGAGGCAGAGTCATCAACTTAGATTTATCAGACCAGAGCCAACGACCTGACCGATCGAGTTGCGCTTAGAAGCTGACGTAGAGAGGACCGCAAAGACAAGATAAATAGGAGACATGCATTCTTTTGAAAAGCTGTAATAATAAGATCAACTTAAAAAATCTAACTATTTGCCTATAAGACCAATTATATGAGAGAATATATACAATTTGACTGACTCCTTATGCCTTCACTCTCTTTATAGATGTGTTGAAGGTCAACGTTTCATATGTCGTAACATACGAGGACCCGGTTTCTGCGAAACCAATTGCTCTGAACTGGGAGATGGTCTTGAGAGATGGTTTGCACCATTTGGGTTCACCATCACTTGTCTAATAGTTTCCTTCGAGTTGCTTGCATTGTTCCCCGGTGGTGAGGATTCCACCAAAGCACGCAGCTTTTGACCCTAAAACAAAAAAAGAAACTTGAGAGGTCCATAGACTCTGACTGTACACAGAAAATGTAATGGTTATAATTTAGCTTACCATTGCAATTCGCTTCTTGTGGAGATCAGTTGGTATCTGCAAAAATAAAATTGTTAACTTGAGATACTATATGTTCTTGGAGAGTTGAGAAACGAAAACCACTTACGTTTTTTGTTTGGTGTTTATTCTGACTTGAGAATCCAGGAACTGCCAACTGCAAGTTTTTCTCTGCATCAATTATAACACCATTGAACAGCAAAATGAGTAACAACAGCAGCTAGTAGTAATCCACACGAAACATAGGTCTAGAAGGACAAACCTAAGTGGAGTAATACATCCTTAGGCTCCAATACGGTTGATTTACGATGCTTAGCCAATCTACATGCAAATGAAGTCACCTGCAATCAAATATTATAAGCTAAAGATACTTTTCCACATATATTGGGAAGTTAATAACTAAGGGCATTAGCTTCTGACCGAATCAAGGAAATCATCTGCTAGCTCCAAAAGGAGGTCTTCAACATCAGGATCCAATTTAGCATGTGCATCCACCTGAAAATCATATGGATGAGACATTATTTTTCTTCACATAGAAAATACAAAGAAGAAATAAATAAAAAAGAAAACCAAAGGATCTAATAGGACAATCACCTGTGAAAGCAGATCCTGTAATTTTCTTTTGCCAAGCAGTTGGTTTGTTGCTTCTGGTCCTTGGCTGGACCTAACAACACCTGGTGTTGTTGCACCCGGCTCTGTCCCATCTGGTTGTGAACCTGTTACACTAACAGATCTCTGTCCTGCATTACTCGGCATCCGTGGAGATGACTGTTGTTGATTTATTGGCATTTCCTGCATCTGTTGGGGTTGAGATGGGTTCATCTGAGCCTGGTTCATCTGTGATTGTTGATGTATAATATGCGATATTTGCTGCTGATTCAAAGGCATGGAGTTGGAGTGTTGGTGCAGCTGAGCAGAGGGAAACTGCTGCTGTAAGAGTAGAGCCTGCCTTTGACTCGGTTGAAGCCGGAATGATTGTGAATTGGGGCTGTTTATTTCCGAAATTAGCTTCAGCCATTGCCGCTGCTGCGTCAATGAGTTCTGAACCATACCAGCTTGTCCATTTTGGGCCAAACCAGATAGCTGAGCATTGATGAATGCGAGAGAAGGTGTCCTCTGGAAGTTCTGGACCTTCACAAGGGATTGAAGAAAGATTACAGGTAGCTCTTAAGAAGAAACACATACTTAAAAAGAAGTCAAAGGATCAGGAATTTTCTCTCTGCAACAACATAAATGCATTCATTCTCGTATGAAAAATACAAGTCAAATTTATAAGAATTATTCTAGCCCCATGTAGGTTCTTTAGTAGCCAATTACAGATGTTTGTAAGCCAATATTATTAATTCAAATACCAACATGTATATGAATATTTATTTATTTTTAATCAGGAATGTGCAACAAGAAGCCAAAAGCAGAGAAAGGGTAGAAATCATTTAGTGACATCTATCTATATATCAGCCATAAGGTAACACGTAGTTGACAATTTGAGAGTAAGATATTTTTTTGTTTACTCATTCATACCTGAGGTAAAGTAAGAAGGTGTTGCTGTGATCTCATTTGTCCAGGGTTGGTTCGGTGCTGAGGATAGAGGGCAGGGTTAGCTCTCATTTGCGACCTCAAAATCAGTGAATCCATCACTCCAATCCCATGTAACTGTTGTTCAGAACTTGCTGGATGAAACTGAGAGCCATGGACTAGACCAGATTGTTGCCTCGGCTACAAGGGAAAGCTCATTTGTCTCTCAGAATAATAATAATAATAAAAAAAAAGTGATTTTGTTCACACAAATACGATAAAGAGCACTATGCATATTAAAAAGAAAAGCAATTGCAATCTACAGGAACCAGAATTAAAAAAAAACGAAAGCAAGAACATAGAAAAAGCAACAATTTGACACTCGTTCCCATTGCACGACAGAACTAAATAAAAAACATACTTTAACATCATGTCTCAACAGAGTAAGGTAAGAAGGTCATACCGAGGAAGGTAACAATGATTGGGAATGGTGAATATTCATGTGGGCTGCTGCAGCTCCACCGCTAAGCATTGACAAGTGGCCGCTTTGGCCTGACCCACCAACAAAGTCCATCGTCCCGTACATCCCAGCTTGCTGCCTCAAAACGTCGCCGTATTGGCCTTGCTGCTGCTGAATGTGGTTCATGCGAGAAACGGAAGGGGTTTGAGCTATGTGGTAATTCGACATTGGTGATTGCTGCATAATAGGCAACTGCTGAATTACACCTTCGGTCGTCGTTGAAACCATCGCCGGAGACGCTGCTGAATTCGAAATCGGAGCTGTCACGTGTCGTTGTCGCTGTCGCTGTTGTTGCGATGACGACGGTGGAGGTGCGGAGGATGTAAGGGAAGGCTCCATTGGGTTAGGAGATTGGAGAGGTCTCGGTGGCATAGACGATGAACGAATAGGTTCCGCCATTTGAGAACTTGGTGACGGGATGGATGTATTTATAGTTAGGGATGGCTGAGTAAGAAATGACGATAGTGTCCTTGATTGATTTTATCTCACGAGTTTTATAACTACGTGCCGTTCTGTAGTTTCCCCCTTTCAACAACATGCTGTTCAACGGAACTAAGAATCTTTTTACGGGTCGGGATGGTTCCGATCCACATGTCTCTGGCTTCCGCTTCCCTAAACACTTTTTTTTTTTTTGACAAAAACTCATCGGAGCTTCTTTCGTTCTTTCTGCTTCTGAAGGTAATGAAAACTGGATCGGAGCTCTTTTCAGTTTTTGTCAGATTGTTATATGTTCTTTTGTTTTGTTGCGTGTTTTTGAATTTTGTTGAGATTGCGACTATTTTTCTGAATCTGCTTCCACTTGTCAAGTTAATTGATATTTCTGGAACAGCAGCTTTTACTTCTTCTTTTATAGATCCCTTTTCCCACTTGCCTCATCAGATCAAACAAAAAGTTCTCCCACTTTATAACAATTCAACGCTTTTTTTTTTTCTCACCTGAATCGTGTTGGGATCTTGTCTTAACTTGAGAAAGTCTGTCCTAATGGAATCAAGACTTTGATCAGGTCATTTGTAGTTGTCATTTTATCTGGTCCAAAAGATGCATCTTTCCATGTAAATTGTGACCCCTTTCTTGGCTTTGACATGGTTCTCTACTCATGTTATTGCATTTTACAGGAATATAATTTTGATCTTGGTGGCGAAAAAAAATCGAACATGGAAGGAGGTGTGATTTCGGGATTTGGAGACAGACACACCAATGTGGATGGGAAAGTGCTGCAGAGTTTCCAGAAGAGCTTTGTGAATGTTCAAGACATTTTGGATCAGAACCGGCTGTTGATCAACGAGATCAATCAGAACCACGAGTCCAATCAACCTGAGAACTTGAGTCGAAACGTTGGTCTGATCAAAGAGCTCAACAACAATATCAGAAGAGTAGCTAGTCTTTACGGTGATCTCTCTCATTCTTTCTCAAGATCAGTGGACGCTTCGTCGGATGGTGATTCTAGTGGAACACTTGGGATAGCTAACCAGAAGAGATTTAGATCCGGTTAGTAATATAACCGAGAACCACCGAAGCTGATTTATATATTCAAAGAATACTCAGAGCTAATTGATTGAGGAGAAAGAAAAGAGGGGTTTTACTACTGTAATATCACTGTTTGAATGATTGTTTTACTACAATATGTTTCACCATGATGATTTTCAGATTAAAAGAGTTCTTATAATTGTTTTTTTTTTTTTGGTTTACATTGAAAACTCCATTTCTTCAACCAAATTGAAGAAACTTGTTGTCAAAGTTTGCACATTTCAGTTTATGATTGTTCTTTCCTCCCTGTGTAGAGCATGTGAGTCAAACTATGTGTAGTTTTTTTAATTCTAAGACGGCACGCTGTTGTAGTTGAAGGGCACAACAAGATTGATGCTGTTGGAATTGATGATGTGTAGCCATATTCCATTGTTATTAGCTGCAACCTACGTACAGGCAAGTTTATTACACTGAAAACAGCATTCTTCTGGTTTGCAAAGATGCCAAATGCTAAAACTCCAGATCAGTTCTGTTTTAGTTTCCTTGTGCACTCACTGTTTTAGTTTTGCTTGAAACAGCTAAACTTAGACAGGCTACTGGGACAAAATGGCCTTTGTTTTTTCTCTGAGCCTCTAAGGCCAGCCACCAGATTTCGATGAGCCTTTTTCATAGATTATATTTTGATTTTTTGACAACTCTTTCCTAAGTTCTTGATATATTCAGGTAAATGTTAAAATGCATCCATATTCCATAGTGAAAAGTATAAACAAACAAGGAGGAACAGAATCGATTCAGATTCCAAGTTAGCTCTCATCAATATCCTTATATATGTAAAAGATAAGCAGAAGCTGTTTCTGTTTATATATATAGTTGGTGTATATGTTTCACAGGAACCGTTCCTGAAACAAGACATAAACAGAAACCAACAGGCTGTTGAAACTGATTTGAAAAGAAAAAATCATGGCTCGTTTTCTAGCTTCGCTGGCTCTTGGTCCAGAGATGTCTTCCAGTGACTATCCCTGGTGGGTATAGACAGGCCCGTCCCTGCAATAAGGCAATAAAGCATCTGCTTTAGGCCACAAAATATAAACAAAACATTAATACCATTTGTCACTGAATAATAGTTAGGTCAAATGGTTTAGAAGTTTGATCTGAGTTAGCATACCGTAGTTTGATTCTCTTTTTGTCCAACATAATTTTAATTTTTACCATTCGATAACTCTATACCTTTTTGTATTGGCTGACTGTTACTATTTATTGTTGGTATTTATATAAGAGGCCACATAAATATTTTTTGTGCTTTAGGCCACCCCAAATTATGGGACGGCACTGGGTATAGATCAGTAGTCTGGTCTGAACCAGCACTGCGTCTTGCATCATTGCAATGTGTAAACCTGTACGACAATGAAATTGCTAATCTTAACAATTGTAACTTTTATTGTTCCCCGAGGGTGAATCACCATATCAAAATTTGCTACTTAAGAAAAATATGTACTGTTAGAAGCATAGCTACAAACTATTTTTATTTACCAAGCCATTGAGGTAAGGTTAACTAGTGGACACCATGTATATATAAATCTCTTTATATAACTCCACTTCTTGTAAATTACACATTAGCATTATTGTTGCTCTGCCATATATTTTCAACATAATTCACATTCTTCATTTGACCAAAAAAAAAAAAAAAAAAAAAAAAAAAATTCACATTCTTCAAAGTCCACACAATCTTCAGACTTTTGATCGAGTTTCACGCATGTTGAGATAATTTTCTGTCAAAGAAATGATTAAACATGTGAATACGTAGGCACATGGTCTCAAATGAAGTCTTACACTGACTGGCACACATGATCTCAAATGAAGGTTGTTCCAAGTAAAAAAAAGGATCAGAAATGACGTCAGTGATGATTACCCAACAGAATACGCAATACATGTGTTAACTATAGAGTATGATACTATGTAGCAATGTAGATACTCGTTCTTTTCAAGATCTCAAATGAAGGTTGACCCGTTTATATTTGTTCAATTTTCTGATGTTTTCATAATCTTGACATCATTATTTACCCTCAGAGATATCAAGATGTGAAATCTTTGATATTATGTATGAAATAGTTTAATTTCTCATCTTTCT
Source organism: Brassica oleracea var. oleracea (assembly GCF_000695525.1). Lineage (NCBI taxonomy): Eukaryota > Viridiplantae > Streptophyta > Magnoliopsida > Brassicales > Brassicaceae > Brassica > Brassica oleracea. The sequence goes on along the minus strand of NC_027755.1, from coordinate 36,804,031 downwards.
CTTAGTTAAACATAAACTTTTTCTTCTAAATGTCTTATCTGATTCCAATATTTTTTTTCCTTTTATATAATTGTAGAATAAATTGAGAAATTATCTAAAACCTGTGTTTTTTTGGGTAAAAAAACTGTGAAATTTTATTACACTTATTGTAATGATTCCAACGTAAATCACACACGACGAAAGAAAGAAGAAAAAACACAAACGAAAAGCAAGCTGCAAGCACGTCGCAATAATTCAAGTCAACAATACGTCCATTTGTTTTAAACTTTGGCGCTGGAAAGTAAAAGAGAAGAGAGTGACAGAGAGACTTTAAGATAAGCAACATACCAAAAACCAAACACATCCTTTTGTTTTGTCTCTGTTAGGTTTGTCTTAATGCTTCTTTTTTCTTTTGATAATTTGTCTTAACGCTCTTGTTGTGTCAATGTGATGGTTTTTGCTTTGTGCATGTTTTTTGGATATTTGAACATTCCCGTCACAATCAAACTAAACAAAGTCAACAATTAATTGTCACCATTATCTCACATTTATTCTAAAGTAAATCCTAATGATGACTGCGGTTAGTGAAACAATATTTTCCCAACTTGACATGTCCAACAAATTGAATTTAGATCATCGAAAGGCTTCTCTTAAGTAGATACTCCCTCCGTATCAGTTTAATCGGTGTTTAAAGATTTTGATTTTGTTTCAAAATAAGTGATGTTCTCACAATCCTATGTGAAATTTAATGTCATTTAAATTTTTTGACCAATTATAAAATACTGCATCTTTTTATTGTTAAATTAGTTTTATTTAATGTTATTTTATGTAACCAAAGTCAATTACATAAAAGTTTGTATTTTCTTAATATTTGTGCAAAAACCTTAAACATCTCTTAAAACCATACATGGGGATGAGTAATATAAAATTCAAATCTATCACATCATTTACGGTTATTTTAGCACTCCAAGTACCGTATTATGAAAGTTTTTTTTTTGCTTAAATGTATTACGACATTTCATACACATATATATTTATTTTTAATAATTTCTTAAATGTTTCTTTTTGTAAGTGGGGAAATAATTTAAAATCTAATAATTAATACTCTCATGTTTCATATTTAGTGTCATTGTAGAAAAAAAATTTCATTACAAAATAAATGTCGTTTTCAACATTCAATGCAAAATTTATTAATTTTATTTAATAATTTAATTTTCTTTTATTTAAAATATGGTTAGGTGTATATATAATTATGTTTTTATATAGAAAATATACAAAATTAATTATTTTTTAATCTGTGTGCAAATTCAAAATGACATTTAAAATGAAAAAGAATGAGTAGTATATGATTGAAATCTTACAAGTCTTCGAAACTTTATTAATAATTTAAATATGGATGTCTCTTTGTTTTTTTTCACCTTGATCCTAATGCGACATACCCATATAAATTTTGAAATGAAAACACGTATTCAATTAAATATATCGAACTACAAATTGAACAGAAAATGCCATAATAAATGGTTAATAGTTATGGGACGCCTCTATGTGGGTCATACTACCATCTCCTCCCACGTTTAAAATCTGGCCGTACGATTTCTTAACGACTCCCAATCTATACGAAAAAGTAGGATATTAGGCGAAAGAAGAATCCATCGTTAATACAACGGGTTTTCTGAATCATATGTGCATCTTATCTTATGATCTATCTAAATCTAGTACTACACTAATACAGTATTTGTAGTTATATAGTGTTTACTTGTTACTTACACTAACAAAAACGAGTGCTACTTAGTTTCTTTTAAAAGGATCATAAGAGATAACATTAAGTGTATATATATATATGCTATGTATATTCATTGATTTCGTTCATACATACGATATGTATCTCTTATATATTAAAAAAGCATTACAACATTCTAACTTTCACATGTGTCAATCACTAGAATGCTCTAAAAATCTCTAGAAAAAATATGTTGATCCACTAAACATATATTATATATTTTTCATTAAACTAACCATAAAATTAATTAATAATTTAGAACTAATATTTTTCATTCTTTCATTAAATAAAAGTTACGAAATTACCAATAGTGAATACAATTTATATTTGACAATTAATGATTTAGTGATTAAGATTTGATAAAAAAAATTCTTTAGTGATATAATTAGTTCGACAATTGTATGGAAATTACATATGTCGATGCCATCGACACAAACACAGATGTTATTGTAGTTATGTTTTTGAAGTTTTTTCTTTGTGAAACTCATTTTCAACTTTTTGGTGTATTTATTTAATTTCTCCAATAATTAAAAAATGCTATATATCTAGGCTCCATTTACAATGTTCCGTATATATACATAATCTTTGCAACTGTGTTCACCTATTGAACAATGGATTGATGAAAACGATGAATTTTAATGGTTCCAATATACTGCTAAAACCAGTAGATGTAAACTTAAGTTTACCACTTTTTCTAATAGATGCCATATTATATAGTACTGTATAGAAAAGTAAGGCGAAGAATAAGTAAAATAGTGCAAAGTAGGTCAACATTGTGCACGGGAAAAGAAAGTACATAGTGTTGGGCGAAACACTCGATAAAGGTCCATAGAATCATGGAGGGTGATCCCATGTGATTATCCTTGCAACCTAATTTTACTTTTATATAAATATCTATATATATATATATATATGTGATTAGTTTAGTTAAAAAAAAACTAATCACTCTTTATTAGTTATAAATAGCCATTTATTTTGATATATACGATTAGTTTAGTTAAAAAAAAAACTAATCACTCTTTATTAGCTATAAATAGCCATTTATTTTGATATATACTGGTATACAAATTAATGATCATCCATTCTGTTTTATTTGTAAGCAACAAAAGTTGACGTGATTTTAAAATATTATATATATGTTCACCATTTTTCTCCCATTTGTCTTGTATATTTTTTCAAACATTTTTTGATCTATTCAAGGTAAAAATATTTAATTTCTTTTTCAAAAAAAATATATTTAATTTAAAACATTTTTGGATAAAAGATAGAGAGCGTAGAAACATGATTAGGATTACTAATATTTTTGAGCCATGCTTGATTTGGCAAGTGGCAGTCTTTTTAACTGTTTCTTCATTCAATTTGTCCATACATTTGCTGTTTGGATGTCACACCAGACACTGTCATGTCTCCATCTATCGTCATACTTTCATATAATTCCATAAAAGAAAAAATATATTCGGGACCAGAAAGAAAGAAGACCATCATATATTTAGTTATAAAAGTGTATAGATGTGCGCATAAACATTCAAAAAATGACATTCAAATCAATTATCTGATTTTCATATTTAATTTTTTTTGGGAAAATTATTTTTTTAGGCAAAAAAATAGTAATTATGTCCTTTTAAACTAATCTCATATATTTTATGCTCCATTAAGCTAATTATTTTCAAAATGACAATAATACCTTAATTTTAATTATAAATTCAAAATTACAATTAACAAAACAATTGTTAAATATTAAAATATAATAAATAATTAAAGTAATTAAGATAAAAGAAAATATTAAAAATTCTCAAAAAAAAACTAAACCTATATTTTATGTCCCACGATTTTTTTTTCTTCTGAAAATTTAATTTTTTTCATATATAGAAATTGAATATTTTCAAATATTTTCTTTCCACATTTTTCGGAACTAATTATTCTTATCCGTATAATACAATAAGTAGGGGTTATTGGTTGTTGTATTTTAATGGATTTGAAAATCCGAACAAAATCTAGTGTTATTGGTTCTGTGATTTTAAAATATGTATTAAAATCATGTGTTATTGGTTTAATGATTCATAAATTCTATATTAAATCAAGTGTTATTCAATCGTACGGATTTACTAATATATTTGATTTTATAATGGATTTGAATGGATTTGTTTGGATTTTTTAGTTAAAAATACAAAAACTCAAATCCGAGGAAAAACCCCCGGATTTGCATATTTTACTTGGATTTATAAATACTATATGAATTTCTAAATCAATCAAAATATATAAACCAATAACAGCCTGTAGAACTCAGTTCTAAGTTTTTAGATTTATACCAATGTGTAGATTTTGATTTCTACAGTTTTTAGATTTATAGTAAATCTATAGAACTCGTTTTCTACAGGTTTTTAGATTTATATTAATGCGTAGATTTTGATTTCTACAGGTTTTAGATTTATAGTCATTTGTAGATTCTAATTTCTACAGATTTTAGAGCGATATGTTAAACGCGGAATGTGTATTCTAAATATTTTTAGAGTACTATTATTTAAACATAGTAGATTCAATGAAAAATATAGATTTCATTTTCTACTTTGTATAATGTCAGTTATACTTTACGTAGAACATAATCTAAAATTGATTTAAATATTTTTAGAACATGAAAAAATATCACTAAGTTTATATAGGTATTTCATCAATAGTTACTATTTTTCCAATTTTTTTGTTTGTAAAATTATTTTTAATTTATTTTCAAAAACACTAAAGAGTATTAGAGACAAAATAGTACAAAATAAAAATTAGTTTAATGATACATAGTTACCATTTTTTGGCCTAAAAACAATTTTCCCAATTTTTTAATATATAAATGACATATTTTAACCGTCCTATATATCATTCATATATACACAATATTTTTAATTTAGTTTTCAGAGTTTTGATTGAATTTGTTCTATTAATGATGGAAAAAAAACTACTATTAAACTTATAAATGACATATTTTAATGTGTCTTTTTAGGAGATTAACGTTTCGGAAAACCATATACAGAGCATGATTTTCCATCAGTGATACAGTGATAGTAGTACAATTTAGTCGATGCTCTTTAGAATACAAAAAAAATTACAAAAAAAAACATTTTTTCCTAGAAGATGAACAATTATTTAAAAGATGACTTTACAAGTGGGTGATTTTAAAATATAAAACGGTGCGTATTGGTTCAGTCCACTCCCCCACTCCCGCGATCTCGCTACGTATTATAAAAAGAGAGTTATTTACTTATTTTTCAAGTCTACTTACATTAATCTACCGATCATTAAGAGTTGTCGGCACTTATACGAATGATTAAAATTAATATAAATCAACGTTTTTTATCTTACACAAAAATGGAGTGGAAGAAGCGTTTGTTTTGTTTGACCAAATCAAAGGGTGATCAATTCATTGAATGAAAATAATACGACAAATCCATTTACATAAATAAATTCTCTATTTTTTAAAAATAAACTCTCCAAATTGTATTAAACTTCCAGCTAAATTAACAATTTGATGATCTTTTTATTTTATTTTTTGAAATTCAGTGATGACTTTTTGTTTGGGGTATAGTAAGGCACAACATGCACTCATTTCTTTTGTGGAAGCACCTTACCCTATTGGTTAAGGTTTAAAAGTTTCTACACCCAGGTCTGGGGTTCAAATCCCAGACTATACAATTTCTTGCAGATTATAGGATGCGAAGCTTTCGGAGGTTCCAGAGTACTGTAAGCAGAGCCGTTCGTTGTGGTCGCCTGTTGTGGTGAGAGCCTGTCCATCGAGGATGTCGTACATGCAGAACTGTCTGTGGTTTCAAGTGTTTCGGGGAGAGCTTCATCGTGGAATCATTATTCGTGGAGCTATTCATCATTATCGCATATGTTGTAGGTAGTTGATCATCATATCTAATAGATTTAGAGATTATATAATGATGTAATGTGTTACCCAGCGTTAAAAAAAAAAAAAAAAGAGTAAGGAGAGTTCATCTACAAAATAATAATAGTAATATAGAGAAACAACAAAGAAAACAATATTTTATCGTTAATCGTTGAAGTTAATTAGAGAGATCATAGAGAAGAAGAAGCTTTCAAAAAAAAAAAAAAGAGAAGACGAAGCAGACGAGGAAGAGGAAGCAACAACGAAAGATCCTTGCACTCGTTCAGATTCTCATTGTGCGTGTGTGAGCAAGTAAGAGAGAAAAAGCGAGTGAAAATCACAAGTCTGCGTCTTTCTCTTTAAACCCCATATGGAATCTGGAGCAAAATTTGAGTAAATTCAAATAATCTGAGAGTCAGAAGAGAGAAAGCTGCTTCTTTTTTTCGTGTCTTGATCTGCCATTGCCGTCAAGCTCTCAGCTTCTTGCTGAACAGCCGGTTCTGTCTCTCTCTCGGTCTCTCCCCTCGGTAATTCCCAGATTTAGCTGTCTTTCTCTGACCAAGATCTCTACTTTCATGAGTCTATGTTGTAATTGACTTGTTTCTGGGTTTGAAGATCTTTACCATTCTTTTTTTTTCTTAAATCATTGTCGGAATTTCCATAGATTCATGTAACAAAAAGACTCAAATGCGTTTGGATTTAAAAAAAAAATCATCTCTTTCCGAGTTTAATGGTAGATTCAAAATCCAAAATGTTAATCTGATTCAGTTTGGTCCGTTAGATCTGACCAATTTTTATTTCCCCCTTTCATCAATATATATATATATATTTTTTTTTTTTTTCTTTCAAAGATAGAAACTTTAATCTAATTTTTTGTTTTAATTTTATGTACAGAGACCACCATTATGATGAAGAAGAAGAGTTCTTGATAAAAAAGATTCTATATTTGTTAGTAAGAGAATGGCTAGAGGTAGAAGAAGGTCTAAGCTGAGACTAAGCAACATCTACACATTCGGATGCCTTAGACCAAGCGCAGACGAAGGCCAAGACCCTCACCCAATCCAAGGCCCAGGGTTCAGCAGAACAGTCCACTGCAACCAGCCTCACATGCACAAGAAGAAGCCTCTGAGATACCGTTCCAACTACGTCTCCACCACCAGGTACAACCTCATCACATTCTTCCCCAAATCCCTCTACGAGCAGTTTCACCGCGCTGCCAACTTCTACTTCCTAGTAGCCGCCATCCTCTCCGTCTTCCCTCTCTCCCCGTTCAACAAGTGGAGCATGATCGCTCCCCTGGTCTTCGTCGTGGGGCTCAGCATGTTGAAAGAGGCCCTCGAGGACTGGAGCAGGTTCATGCAGGACGTGAAGATCAACGCGAGGAAAGCTTTGGTTCATAAGCGTGATGGCGAGTTTCGACGCAAGAAGTGGAAGAAGATTAGCGTTGGGGATGTTGTGAAAGTTGAGAAGGACGGTTTCTTCCCTGCTGATTTGCTCTTGCTGTCGTCTAGCTACGAGGATGGGATTTGCTATGTGGAGACTATGAACTTAGATGGGGAGACTAACTTGAAAGTGAAGAGATCCTTGGAGGTAACGTTATCTCTAGATGATGACGAGTCTTTTAAAGACTTCACTGGGACTATAAGATGCGAAGATCCAAACCCGAGTCTCTACACATTCGTTGGTAATCTTGAATACGACAGGCAGATATTCCCGTTGGATCCGAGTCAGATTCTGTTGAGAGACTCAAAGCTTAGGAACACGCCTTACGTCTACGGAGTTGTGGTGTTCACAGGGCATGATACCAAAGTGATGCAGAACTCAACGAGCTCTCCTTCCAAAAGAAGCAGGATCGAGAAGACGATGGACTACATCATCTACACGCTTCTTGTTCTACTTATACTGATCTCTTGCATAAGCTCGTCAGGTTTTGCTTGGGAGACGAAGTTCCACATGCCGAAGATGTGGTACTTGAGACCAGACGAGCCTGAGAATCTAACCAACCCTAGCAACCCTGTCTACGCCGGCGTTGTGCATCTCATCACTGCCCTCTTGCTTTACGGTTACTTGATACCGATCTCTCTTTACGTCTCCATCGAAGTTGTGAAGGTCTTGCAAGCGACTTTTATCAACAAGGATTTGCATATGTACGATAGTGAGAGTGGAGTGCCAGCGCACGCGCGGACATCGAATTTAAATGAAGAGCTGGGACAGGTTGATACCATCCTCTCCGATAAAACGGGGACTTTGACTTGTAACCAGATGGATTTTCTGAAATGCTCAATCGCTGGGACTTCTTATGGAGTTCGTTCAAGCGAGGTGGAGGTTGCAGCTGCTCAGCAAATGGCTGTTGATCTTGATGATCACAGTAGAGCGACTACTCCGAGGATGAGCGTTCAAGAGATTGAGGTGGAGAGTAGCAGTAGTAATCATGAAGGTGAGATGGTGATGACTCCTAGAGTTCCTATAAAGGGGTTTGGTTTTGAGGATGTGCGGCTGATGAATGGGAACTGGCTGAGGGAGCCGCATGCTGATGACGTTCTTCTGTTTTTTCGGATATTAGCTATCTGTCACACGGCGATTCCTGAGCTTAACGAGGAGAGTGGCAAGTACACGTATGAGGCTGAGTCGCCGGATGAAGCTTCTTTTCTTACTGCTGCGAGTGAGTTTGGGTTTGAGTTCTTTAAGAGGACTCAGTCAAGTGTTTATGTTCACGAGAGATTGTCTTCTTCAGGGCAAACTATTGAGAGGTGAGATTTTATTAGAGATCTTTCTTTCTTTAGTTTTGTTTTGATTATTGGGTTTTTAAGTACACAGTCCTGAAGATGTATTAGAAACAATGCAGGGAGTATAAAATTCTGAATCTGTTGGATTTCACTAGCAAAAGGAAGAGGATGTCAGTAGTTGTGCGTGATGAGGAAGGGCAGATTCTTCTGCTATGCAAAGGAGCTGACAGGTTAGATGAAAAACAAAAAAAAAACTTTCTGTTTGATTTTTGCAATGTTCAAAAAATCGGTAGCTGTAACTAGGCGTTCATGACTAGCAACTAGACGGATTATTTGGGTTTAGGGAGGCTTAGGCGTTAGCGAATTATTGATTTATTTTATATACTTTTAACATTTCTATAAGATACTTTAGGTTTTGGGTTTAATTATTATGTTATTTTGATGAATCATCAAAATTAGATATACAAAACAACAGAAATTAGATAAACTCGTGAATGGTTTGAACCGATTTACAATGCTATTAATCGAATTTTTAAAAAATCTTTTTCGGCTAGGACAGATCTTTAGAACCATGGAATTTTGTGTTGTCATGTAAATTTCAAGCAGTTGTTATTAAATGTTTTGCAGTATCATTTTTGAACGATTGGCTAAGAATGGAAAAACATACTTGGGACCTACCACTAAGCATTTAAATGAATATGGAGAAGCTGGACTTCGTACTCTTGCCCTTTCGTACAGAAAGCTTGATGAGGATGAATATTCAGCTTGGAACGCTGAGTTTCACAAGGCCAAAACTTCTATAGGATCTGACAGAGATGAGTTGCTTGAGAAGATTTCAGATATGATCGAAAAGGACCTTATTCTTGTAGGTGCAACTGCTGTGGAAGATAAACTCCAGAAAGGGGTATGCATTTATCAGACAAGACACCTTAACTCACTTCTCCTTCATCTTGTTTAATGTAAAACTGAGTTTTTTTTTTTTTCATTTGACTGTAGGTCCCACAGTGCATAGATAAACTTGCCCAAGCTGGCCTCAAATTGTGGGTTTTAACCGGGGATAAGATGGAAACAGCAATCAACATCGGGTTAGAACGATTACTTTGATACATTGAAGTAGATTCATAATTCATTTATGTTTTAAAGTTCTTTGACTAACTTTTGTTTTGAACTGCAGATATTCATGTAGTTTACTTAGGCAAGGCATGAAACAGATATGTATAACTGTGATGAACTCAGAAGGAGGGTCCCAAGATTCAAAGGTTTGGGGATAAGATGATTTCACCTGTGAATTCTATTGTAGAGTGATAGCTCTAAGATCTATTATAATATGTTTGTTGATGTAATCAGGCTGTGAAGGAGAATATTTTGAATCAACTCACCAAAGCTGTACAAATGGTGAAGCTAGAGAAAGATCCACATGCTGCATTTGCTTTGATCATTGACGGGAAAACTCTAACGTATGCGTTGGAGGACGATATGAAGTTTCAGTTTCTTGCTTTGGCTGTTGATTGTGCGTCAGTTATATGCTGTCGTGTGTCTCCCAAGCAGAAAGCCCTGGTATTGTATTTCCACCAACCCTTCTCTTATCTGAACATGCCGGCTTCATGTGTTCCTTTTGCGTCTAATATTTGTTTATTACAATAAAAAGGTAACAAGGTTAGTTAAAGAGGGAACCGGGAAAACTACACTGGCAATAGGTGATGGTGCAAATGATGTTGGAATGATTCAAGAAGCTGACATTGGTGTTGGCATTAGTGGAGTCGAAGGGATGCAGGTTAATGTTATTTTTTTATAGAATGTCCCAACTTGTAGCAAATGCCTGATTATATTCAATTGTATCTGCAGGCTGTTATGGCAAGCGATTTTTCTATTGCCCAGTTCAGGTTTCTGGAAAGATTACTCGTTGTTCATGGACACTGGTGTTATAAAAGAATAGCTCAAATGGTAATATGTGTGTTTACAAGGTGTCCTATTCTACTCTTTACACACTTTTGGTTTCTAACTTCCATTGTTCTTCATCCAGATCTGTTACTTCTTCTACAAAAACATAGCATTTGGTCTCACTCTCTTCTATTTTGAGGCGTTCACCGGGTTTTCAGGGCAATCAGTTTATAATGACTACTACCTATTACTCTTCAACGTTGTCCTTACCTCATTGCCAGTGATTGCCCTTGGAGTCTTTGAACAAGATGTTTCCTCTGAGATTTGCTTACAGGTAAAGGTTTATTTTGTTCTGAACCAACTCCTCCGAGTCTCTCACTCACCACAAGAAACTCTTTTCTTTTTGTTCTGCAGTTTCCTGCGTTATACCAACAAGGGAAGAAGAATCTCTTCTTTGACTGGTACAGAATACTAGGCTGGATGGGAAACGGCGTCTACTCCTCTCTCGCCATATTCTTCCTCAACATAGGAGTCATCTATGAGCAAGCTTTTAGAGCCACTGGTCAAACCGCTGACATGGATGCTGTTGGCACCACCATGTTTACTTGCATCATCTGGGCTGTGAACGTGCAAATCGCTTTAACGATGAGCCACTTCACATGGATCCAACACGTTTTGATCTGGGGAAGCATTGGTTTGTGGTATCTCTTTGTTGCCCTCTACGGAATGATGCCTCCGAGTCTTTCAGGCAACATCTATAGAATCCTAGCTGAGATTCTTGCTCCTGCTCCCATATATTGGATATCCACTTTTTTGGTCACAGTGACCACAGTTCTGCCTTACTTCGCCCACATATCCTTCCAGAGATTCTTGAATCCGATGGATCATCACATCATTCAAGAGATCAAGTACTACAAGAGAGACTTGGAGGATAGAAGGATGTGGACACGGGAGCGTAACAAAGCACGGGAGAAGACGAAGATCGGGTTCACAGCTAGAGTTGACGCGAAAATCAGACATCTGAGGTCAAAACTCAACAAGAAACAGTCAAACTGTTCAGCTCAAGATACAATGTCTCCAACATCAGTCTAGTCTCTTAGAAGGTGATTTATTCCTTAAGTTTTCCAACATGTAGAAACAGTATCAGGTTCTTTGATGGAGGTGGGCACTGGATTTTGATTCAGACTGAAGACAGTTGTTGATCTTGTTGTGTATGACATGGAAGAAAGTAAAGAAAAAAGGACTTATATAGCTGACTGATGTTTGTAATTTTTCTGAATCAGAACTATACATAGGTTTTTGTGTGTGTATACTTAACAGATTGCAACACCCAAAAAGGATGTTCTTTTTGTTCCACTCTAAGTTCTTTCTTACTGTTCTGACAGCGAACCCAAAGGTTGTTTGTTGTGACAGAAACACATCTTCTCAGTGTTGTTACAGATTCAGAGATTGTTTTGAGACGGTTGATAACAACAAGAAACAATCTTTTGAGTTAATTATTAATAATGTTAACAGCAACTTAATAATGTCTAATTTACAATCAGAGCTTTTAAACACAACTGATAATGCTAGAGATAAAACTGTTCTTGGTTCTGGATTGTAAGCTTAAGACTGTTAAATACGTTTCACTTATACTAATTGATTTTGATTGAAAAGAAAAAAGCATGACACAAAGTAAAAGATAAGAGTTTAATACTGTACTTTCCAAGCCACACAATACATTTCTGTTTCTGGCTAATTACCCTCAACTACCTTTTTTTCATTAGTAAACGAAAGAACGGTAAAATGTTATTTGTGCAAACAATTCCTCCTAAGTTGGCATCATAAGAAACAAAAGAATGCAAGCTAATGGCTAATTACTATCAGTATATATACCAAAACTAAGACTCACTCTGTGCTTGCTTCTTTTGTTTCCATCAACCTCAATTCAGTTCCACAATCTTTCCCTGAGAACCTGCAACAAAACAAAATCTGAAAACATCAGACACCAAATAGTCCTAAAGCTTTTTCAAGATAGAACAACACTGAGACACTAGTGTCATAGCTTTTTTAAGAAAGAATCATTTACATGCTTCGTGCAACTCTTCCGCTAGCAGTAGAATAATCTCAGCTTGTTCTGCCAGTTTTATCATCCTTTCTTTGTGTTCTGCAGCTCTTTTGACCAATTCTAAATTTTTTTCTACCTCCGCGAGCTTAAAAGCTGCGGTTCCTGAAGCTTGATCAACCTTCCTCTGCGAAACCGTGAGTACTCGTTGACTGTTTGTCTGCCGGGGTTTCACATTCACCTCTTTAGGTCTCGCTACAACTGGCGCTCTCATTCCCGAGAAGCTAGTACCATTCATCCTATAGAAGTTCTGCGTCTGTTGTTGCATTGTACCAAAACAATATAAACAGCAGGCATGAGGAAACCAACACAGATGGAAAGAAAAAGTTAAAATTTTGAGCTCTTGTTCAAGACTACTTACTCCTGCTCTTATCTGGTTAACCTTTTCAATTTTGCCTTGAGCAGCAAGCCTCCTCAATCTTGAACCCAGGACCCTTTTAAAAGTTGGTGGCACTTCATGTTTTTTTTCCTATACACGAAACCAGACCATTATCATGAACTTGATCATCAGAAGTTAGCTGCTATGACAATAATAACTGATACCGAACCTAATAGAGCTATCTATAGATTATCATAGTGGTATGCAACAACTAAGATCAACAAAGAATAGTTGACTAGTATATGCCTAACCTCGATGAAGTTGAAAATCGTAGTGACATCAGATCCACTAGGATCCGTCAACGCTGAAAGAGCTTCGAATATCATCCCATCATACCTTTAATAAACCAATGGCTCATCAGGAAGCGTCATAATGCAAGTAGTAGACTAGCAATTTACAGCACTTAAGAATTAACACATGATTAAGTGCTCACTCAGAGAAGAAGAATATAAAGAAAAAACAAACCTGGGAGCATTCTTTGCATCCACCATAGTGTTCCAACTATCATCAACGTTCAAATCAGAAGATCCACTACGAGGAAGGGGAGCAACCGGAGAAGGGGTCGCACTAGAAGGTGGTGGAGTACTGGTAGCAGCAGCTGCAACGGCGGCTAGATTCAAAGCGGCAGCTTTGATTTTTGGTGTCCGCACCTTATCAATTGAGCCTTGAATGTCAGCAGGAACACTCAAGTTACGCCATTTATCCTAGAGAATATGAAACATCGGATGTTTAAGATTCTTGATCATAAGTTCACAACCACTGGTGGTTTAAAATCATAGCTGGAGTTATAAGACTAACGAGCTGCACAGCATTTCTTGCACTTGATAGTGTCAATTATAGTGAATCAACCATCTCGAGATCTCAGGTAAGTTCAAGAATCTCAAATGCTACAGAAAGAAAGAAACAGAACAAACAATCTATCAACTTAACTAACAAGAGTCTAAAACCCTCTACAACCTCAAATCCGAAACTCTTCCAAGTCTTAACCTTTTCAACAAGAAACTAAAACTTATCAGATTGCATAAACACAGCTTCTCAAACCAAACAACGGGAGAAGATTTTTCCGGTGATAAAGTTTCAATCTTTTGCACACATTCAAACCGAAGTAAGGTTCTTCATTTATATCAGTGAACAAACAGCAGAGAGCAAGAAAGAAGAGACCTTGAGGTCGATGTTGGAGCGATTGTAGAGGGGATCAGCGAACTCAGGATCTCGGATAATATTCTTCCACTTTCCGGGCCCATGCTTCTGAACGCCGGCGAGCAACGCCTCCTCCTCCTCCTCCGTCCATTTGAGCTTATGGTTTCCCATCTCTATCGCCTTTTCGCAGCTTCGTTTGTCTGTCTTCTTGTTCCCAGTCCAAACAAAAAATCTTTTCTTTTATAGTTTGTGAAGATTTATCTCTCAATCGACAAAGTGGTTCTTTTGGTAAGTTTTTTAATTTAAGATGCACATTGTATAAACGTTTAAAAACTATAGGGTTGAAATTATAAATAATCATAAACCGCAATGATTTTTGGTTTAAATTGACATAAATAGAACGTCATGGGTCAAATTCGAATTAATAAAAACTTAAAGAGCACTATAAATGTTTTGTGAAGATCTATCTCAATCTCCAAAGTGATTATTTTGATAAGTTTTTTAATTTAAGGTGCACATTGTATAAAGGTTTGAAAAATAAAGGTCGAAAATGAAAATAATTCAAAACCGCAAAGATTTTTGGGTTTAAATTTGTTATAGATAAAACATCAGGGGTTAAATTCAAATTACATAAAAATTGAAAAGCTCCATGAGTTTTTGCTTATGATCATGTTTTTTTAACTCTTTTTCACTAAGCCATAAAATGTGAACATTGTTATCATGTGAACATAGCAAGGAGAGCTATTTCCCAACTTGTCATCAAGAGTGAGATAGAAATTCAGATGAACTGGATGTTGCACTTGGATGAGAATCTGGGAAATCTCATTAGGTTCGATCTCAACTTGTTACAGTCTGACTCTGGTTGAACACCAATTTTCACGAGTTCGAGGTATTGCAGGCCTCCCAAAAAAAACTCCATCTGTTCAATCTCTCTACAAGTTCCTCCGTATCCTGAGATCTCTAGCACCTTCAGTGGAAGATACGGTAAGCAAGACATTTTCTCTTTTCGCCAATCAATCACTCCCTTACGTTTGGGACGATGATAGCAAGGGCACACATCTCCACATCTACCTGTTACTCGATGCAAGAGTCGACCCTGAAATCGATACAATTTGATATGTGTATAAATAAATCAGTTGCAAAACAAGAAAAATATATTATTTGTCCATCAAGAAACTGATACCTTGATGACTAAATTTTGTAGCTGGGGTCTTTCTGAGCAGACGTGGCAGAACTTGCCAGCTTTTATCCTTGTCGAATGTGAAGATCAATTTGCAGCCGAAATGAAGCGCCTAATGCATGTATATATTATCGAAACCATAAGCATATATACAGATATATATTCATAATAGATTTATGATAATTATGAATTAAATTTATTTTAGTTTTACTATTTATTTTGATAGTTAGAATTATTTTTAAAGATTTCAATAGTTTTTAGGGCATATTTGGTTTTCTATTTTTATTTTATATGCATGTCCAGAATTGTATTCAGTTATTATTAATAGGATTGAGATTTTGTTCTAATTATTACTAAAATAATTATTACAAAATCATAGGCACAACAACATAGAATACATATACCAAAACAGTCAATGGAAGAGATACTGACCTCAAGAGAATAAGCAGACAAGTGGAGGATCTTTACGTAACTGGCCATTCTCAAAAGCAGGATTGTGGCATCACCAAAGATATCATCAAAACCATTCACTACAAGCAAATCATTATACTCACCTGTCTCGGTATAATCATCAAAACTGGTAGTTGACTCCAATAATCGAAGATCTAGTCTAGCTTCGACAAGCGACTCCATCTCGCCACCATCATTATAAACATCATGGACATAACTAGAAAATTCAAAGTAGACAAGGTTTTCTGGACAACCGATGCAAACTTCTTGATCATCGTAAACATCTTTATACTCGGGTGGAACGACGTAATAAATCACAAGTCGCTTCAAAGTACGACATGGCGCAAATCCAATCCAACTCGGCGGGTGTGATTCGCCATCGTTATGTATGAACAATTCTTCCAGAATGGGGGCACATAAGGATGAGCTTGTGGTAATAGGACTCCTCAATCACGATATCGCCGATGTAAAGCTATTTGAGCGATGGGAAAAACATATCTTCATTTATTTTCTCATCCATAAAAGGTTGTTCAGTAAAGTCCATGTGTCCATCAGGGAGGGCTTCGATAAAGCATCCATCGGATAGTGTAAGCTTAACCAATGTTGTTGATATGCCTTGAATCTGGATGTTACATCTAGGCGATGAATGTTACATCACGTACATCATACCGACTCGGTTGCATCAAGAGCGTTGCATCAAGTTATTATGGATGTTACATCTGAACGTGGGCTTAAGCCCATGAGTCCGTTTAGTCTAGGGTTTTAGATGCGAGATGTTACTATATATATCTTGTATTTGAAGTAACTCTAAACTTGCACTTTGTAAGCTCAATATCGTCTCCAATAATAAGATCTCGCTTTGCCCGTGGATGTAGCC